>NC_058132.1:102232540-102286923 GCF_016433145.1 Gracilinanus agilis
ATATATATATGTATATAGGCCTATATATATATATAGGCCTATATACATATATATATATAGGCCTATATATAGGCCTATATATGTGTGCCTACTGGCCTATACTGACATGTATGTATATATATATATGTGTGTATATATATGTATGTGTATATATATGTATGTGTATATATATGTATGTGTATATATATATATATATATATATATATTCTGATTTGTAATCAGAACCTCTTATTTTACAAGTGACCAAAATGAGGCTAGCAGTATATGTGAAGTAATTTTGCCCAAGATCACACACTGGTGAGTTAAGGCGCAGGGCTGAGATTCAAGTTCAGTTCCTCTGGACTTACTTCAGAAATGCACCAGCTTATTCAAGCAGGAGATCCCTGAGTAATGTCTTTCAGATGGATGAGAGAAAAAATAGCAAAGAAAAATAAAACGGAGGGAAAAAGAAGAGGCCAATGGAGAGAATTAAAACAACAACAACAAAAACCAGAAGACAGAGAATCCTTTTTCTGGATGTCCCTACAGAGAACAGAATAATTCTTCAAGAATGACCTCTTGGCCACTCTAGCAATTTTTTGAGGAACAACAACAAAAAAATAAATGAGTGACCCGTTTCAGATTCTAGAGTCCAGGAAGGAAAATGTGGGCGCATTAAGTTACTCTGTTAATTCCCTGGATCCAGTGAGCCGTCCAACTTGACAGCAAAGAACTTTGCAATTACTGTGGTGAGGCATGTGAAGGTATTTGCCTTTCTGTGAGTTCCTGGCCCCCTGCTCTCCGCTGGAGCAACCTTGGATTATCCTGAGATACTCGGCTGGATGAGTCTATAAATCTCTACTATTAGTGAGCTGGGAGCTAGGGTACCAGTTTGAACAGGAGTCCCTGGGAGCCCCGGCCCCTGGTCTTGCTCAGTCTTAATAAGCACGAAAAGGGCTGGGACACAGGCAAACAGCCTTCTAGGTTCTCAGCAGATGGTTTGAGCAGGGGACAAAGATCACCAAGTTACTGACAGGAAGCTACCTCGAAGCAATTAATCATCTCTTCTGAAGGTCGGCTTGGCAATGCAGTGGACTGTGGGGCAGGGAGATGGGGAGAAGGTTAAGTTTTAAAGGGGGGGCTTCCAACTAGAGAGAAGGCAGCTCGAGGGGCTCTCTGCTGCAGTGCCAAGGGTTAGCAGATGGGCCAGGGACAACGGGCATGTGCATGTCAGAACACCCTATTTATCAGCATCCCCAGAGTCGTTTTTCATGCTGAAAATGAAACTTTTCAAAAGATTCACTGGTAAAAAGCTGGCCTAGAGTCTTCAGGGGTACAGCACTGGAGATTCCCTCTAAAACCCTGGGCAGCTTTAAGGACAATGCTTTAGAACCAAGGGGGTCCAGTAGAACCAGTAAAACACTGTTCATAGTAACAGCAATATCGCTTTCAATATTAGATGGATACTTTTATGATATTAAAAACATATTTCTTTGCCTATGCAAAGACACACTCCCCTGGGAGTGGGGAGACCTTTGACAACCTATGATCTCTGCCAATTGCTGACTGAGTGACCCTGGGCAAGTTCTATCCTATGAGCTATAAAATCTATAAAATGAGCATTCTGGGGGTGGTGAAAGTGAAAAGAACACTTGATTTAGGATTAAAGAAGCTCAGTCAGAATCTTAGCCTTTCCACTCAATTGTGTGATTCTCAGAAGCTCCTTGAATTCTGAGCCTCAGTTTGCTTATCTGTAAAAATGGGATGGTTAGACTAGGTACTCTAAAGTCCCTTGAGAAGCATCCAACCAGAATGAACCCTGGATTTCAAGTAAAGAAGATTTTTTTTAAACCCTTGTACTTCGGTGTATTGTCTCATAGGTGGAAGATTGGTAAGGGTGGGCAATGGGGGTCAAGTGACTTGCCCAGGGTCACACAGCTGGGAAGTGGCTGAGGCCGGGTTTGAACCTAGGACCTCCTGTCTCTAGGCCTGACTCTCACTCCACTGAGCTACCCAGCTGCCCCTCAAGTAAAGAAGATTTTGAAGCAAATACTGCCTCTATATGTTATGTGACTTTGGTTAAGTGATCAAACCTCTTTGGGGTCATCTTTAAGATTTGATGATCTCTAAGGCGCCTTCTAACTCAATTTAATAAGCATTTGTTATGCAACTGAGGATGTTTCCAGGCATTCCACTAGGGCCTGGGAATAGAAAGATAAAAACAAAACAAGCCTTGTCTTCAAAGAGCTGAGAACCTATGATCCCATGATCCTTCCAGCCTTGAATTCTATGGAACTATGGCTTGGCCAAAGCCTCAAAGGAAAGGGAAGGGCATGGCTTTGTGGTGTGATCCAGTGGGATGGACCTATTTGGAGGTGAGTCTCATTTTCTTTCTCTCGGAAGCTGTGCCAAATGGCCGCTTTTCTGCTCTTGAAAGTGGAACTTTTGGCAGCAGTGTGGCCCTTTTCGATAAATCATGCGGTAAGGATCATGGGCCTGCAAACACTACCCTCTCCCCAATGTGCTTCATGCTCCATTGGTCACATAAGTTATTAGGCCCTATTCAGTACCCCAAGAGCCACATCTCATTTTTCACTGCCAAGGGCCTAAATTTGTTCTTGTCTCCTTCTCTCCTCCCCCCTCATACCCCTCAAAGTCCTGCTGGCACCATCCAGGCCTTATAAAACACAGGGTAGTAAAGTTCAGAACAGAGAGAAGCTAAAACTGCATAAGCTTGTTAGCTGATGTTTTATAAACATCCTTGAACTCACTCAAGGGGGATGAAGTGGGGGCGGAGAAAGAGGGAGCTGCACATGAAAACCCATTATAAACAAGAAAACGCAACCAAGCTGCACCAAAGAAATGGAGAAATAATAGGAAGAATCAATACCAGATGGCCCTACTCAGAAAAGAAATCAAGAAGGAAAAACACTTCTTTTCAAAGAAATAATGTAAATCAAAGATTTTTATTAGATTTCTCCCCCACCCCCATAAATAACCCGTAGATTTTCCACACTGCATTGTTTTAGTTTATTTGTGGCGATATGAATTTTGTCCTGCCTGTGAAAGGCAAGTATAGGGTAGGGGGGAAAATGGCGCCCGGGCCACAATGGAAATCTTGTTCTCTTTGTGGCTCTTTCTCAGTGTTTCCACCTGAAGAGAACATGGTGATAAGGGGAAGCAGATGAAAGCCATGAAGCCAGAGGCTCCCTCCACATGTGTCTTGGGGGGGAGAAAAAAGTTCATGATTAAAAGGGGCCCAAGAGCTTCCATCAGATGCTCACCTGGGATTCCAACTGAAGTTAATGCACCCAAAGAGACATAAATACAATAATTCTTGGAATTTGTACTTTAGCTCAGCTCCAGGGAATTGGGAATGCTTTTTCAGACAATGATTCATCCTTCCCAAACTTTAAGAAGGAGCTTAATGAGAATATTACTCTTTTGCAGTGAGAGAAACAAAAACCATGTGAACCAGTTTATAGGATCCAATAGGAGTAACCAGAGGGACTGGGATAGGAAACTCCTGGCTGAGGAAACTCCTGTTCCCAATGCAGGTTGGCATCTTCTCTGGAGTTTTCAGTCCTAGAAGAGCAGATTATAACCTTGAAAGTCAGTTCTGAATAGTCCCTCTGGTGAATCAGGGAGCCCCATCCGTGGAGATTATCAGCTGAACATGGGACCTCAGATCTCATCCAAGACCTTCATTTGTGCATAAAGGAATGAGAGGCCCAGAAATGCTGACTGACCCATGGCAGTTGACAGTAAAGCTAGGTTTGTTTTTTTTTTTTAAACCTTTACTTTCCATCTTGGAATCAATACTATATATTGGTTCTAAGGCTAGGGGATGGGGGTTAAGGGGCCTGTCCAGGGTCACATCACCAGGTCATATCTGGTACCAGTTTTTGAACCCAGGTGTTCTTTTAAAAAAATCTTCACTTTTAGACCCTTATCTTCCATCTTAGAATCAATACTATGCATTGGTTCCAAGGCAGAAGAGAATCAAGGGGTAGGCAATGGGGGTTAAGTGATTTGGCCAGGGTCACCCAGATAGGAAGAATCTGAGGTCACATTTGAACCCAGGATCTCCTGTCTCTAGGCCTGGCTTTCGATCCACTGAGCCACCCAGCTGCCCCTGAACTCAGGTGTTCTTCATTTCAAATGCCATTCCTTGATCAACAGACCATGCTATGGGCTTAAGCAGGTATTTAAGAAAAAATAAATGTTTCCTTTACAGGGGTGATGGAAAAATGATTCATTTGCTGAGTGAGAGATTTGAGGATCTGTCCTTTTTGGTCTCCATCAGTTCTAAGATTCTCCCTTCTCATAGTCAGACATCAGGGTAGAGGCAAAAACTCTAAACCTAGAATGTGGAGAACCTAATAGCCTTTTCAGTAGGAACCATCACCTGCCAGTTCCCATAAGCTCAGTTTCTAGTCTGCTCTTCTTTGTTTCAGATCTGACAATGCAATTAATGGAAGGACATCATTTAGATTGAGGAAGAGTTCAACAAAGGTGACAGATCCCCTATGGATCATCCATCAGCTGGAGTTTACTGGGAAAAAAAAAAGAAACCTGAATTTGGAAGCTTTAGGTCTGAACCACAGTTTCACCTCTTGCTAGTTATGTAATCATAAACAAGACCCTTTTGTTTCTCTGAGCTTCCATGTTTTCATCTGTAAAATGGGCATAATTACTACCTAATGCAGGGGTCTACCATCAAGGCCATCCTATTATCATCGCCATGCCTGTCCCCCCAGGCTCAGCAAAGTGGCCAATGCAGGAGAACAGGCTCCAAGAGGATGGAGGAGTTACAGGTTCTATTACCTTCTTCGCAGCTCTCTCCCTTGTAGCCTGGATTGCAAATGCAGGTCCCCATGATGCAGGTGCCTCGGTTGCTGCAGGCCACATCAATGCACTGGTTAGTGGGCACATCGCACTCGGCGCCTTTCCAGCCACTGTGGCACAGACACCTCCCTTTCATGTACTGTCCATTTCCGCTGCAAAGCACAGGGCAGGAGGCTGTGGAGGAACACATGAGGAATGTACCATCAATTCTGGAATGGCTTTTCCAGAAGAATTTCCCACAGTGCCATGGGCTCTTGGGGGGAGCATCTCATCTAAGCCCACAGGCCCCTCCAAGTTCTACTCCCACCAGCGGAATTCCTGTCTCTGGCCAATGGGCTTACACTTCCTCCCAAGCTAGTGCCCCATCTCCTCCCAGATTAAGGAATCATGACGTCACTCTGAAATTGACTTCTAGGCCACTTCCTCCCAAGCTAGTGCCCCATCTCCTCCCAGACTAAGGAATCATGATGTCACTCTGAAATTGACTTCTAGGCCACTTCCTCCCAAGCCCCAACCCTCTGCTCTTGGGTCAGAGCATTTTCTCACATGACAACCCTTCAGACGCTAGAGAATAGCTAGCTGCCTAGCCAGAACGGAGCCGTTTGTGCCCTTCTCCTCCTTTCCTTTCTCATTCGTAAATATTGTCCTTTTCTCTGCCCCCTGTCATCCCAGGCTCAGCCTGGCTTTGTTCAGGTCAACAGACCCCTCTCCCTGCTATGTTCCACTTTCTCTTCTTTGCCCTGGGCTCATCCCCGTCTCCCCAGAGGCCACTTTCCAGGAAGGAAGAGTGAACATCCTGGAGAGAGCCATGGAGCAGGGAGAACTGGGCTTCATTCACAACTACAGTCAAGTCACCTCACCTCTCTGAACCTCAGTTTCTTCTTTTGTCCATTGGGTATAACGATGCTTATAGTCCCTATCTTGTATGGCTGCTGTGAGAGAGCCAGCTTGTAAACTGTCCCTTCACCCCATTTGCCTGGCCCTTCCTGCTCTTCTGCCTTGGAACCTGTACTTAGTATAGATTCTAAAACAGAAGGGAAGGGCTTTTAAAAAAAGGAGCCATTCCTTAGATATTTATTTATGAATTTCATCCAGTGTGGGAGGTCTAACTGGAAAAATGGCAGCGTGCCTCCCCTAAAGGAGTTAATGATCTAGGAAAGGGGGTGGCTGGGAAGAAGACAATATTCTCAGCGTGTAGACAATGGATTAGGGTACTAGACACGGTAGAGTGTCAGTCACCCACAATCCTTAGTAAGCGCCTCCTCTGTGCCAGACACTGAGGACACACGTAAAAAGGAATCAGCCTGTCCTAATAGGATGCATATTCTCAGGAGGAAGATGGGGAGCGTGTGCCTCTGCATGTATGTGTTGACACGTGGGTACCCCCATCTGCAAACCACACACATGCACATCCTGACAAAGACCATGTAGAGGCATCCATGTGTGTTTCTACACCCACAGATGGATCTACATACATGTGTGAAATGCATAGATACATATATATAATATAGTGTATATTGTATGTATTATAAAACATGTTATAGAACCTATATTGTGTATGTATAGTATGTAAGGAATATGGTGTGTATATTATATGTATGTTATACTACATATATTATATAATGAATATGATGTGTATATTCTATAACATGCCCTTTATGTTGAAATCACAGAGTGGGAAGGATAAATGGGAAGGACAGAATAAGCTTTCACTAAAGTGCCTCTGCTGTCCCCAGCACTGTGCAAAGTACTTTACAATTTTTATCCCATTTGATCTTTCCAACAATCCTGGGAAGGAGGGATGATTATATTCCTATTTTAGAGATGAGGAAATGGAGAACAACAGGAGTTAAATGACCTGCCTAGGATCACATAGCTAGTAAGTGCCTAAGGCTGAATTTGAACTCAGACCTGAATTTTGCTAGATTATTCCTAATAGGATTCAAGATCCAACCCCAATTCCAACCTCCTAGGGAAACCTCTGGTCTCCCATGACAGTGTTTCCTCCTTGTGTTGGACTCTCAAGTCAGGAGACCTTACCAGGGGTATGGCCATGGGTAAGTCTTCCTTAAGTCACTTAAGTACTTAAGGATGATATGATAATTCTGCCCTCAAAAAAGGGAAGGCAGCTATAGAGAATAGCAAGAGGAATGCCCTCTTTTTTTTTTTAAACCCTTATCTTCTGTTTTAGAATGAATACTGCATGTTGGATCCAAGGCAGAAGAGCCTTAAGAGCTAGACTATAGGGATTAAGTGACTTGCCCAGAGTAAACAGGAAGTCTGTGAAGCTAAATCTGAACCCAGGGCTGTCTGCCTCTAGGCCTAGCTCTCAAACCACTAAGCCACTTAGTTGCCCCTATGATTATTATCATTATTATACAATATCAATTACATCAATTATATTGCATTATTATATTTTCTATTATATTAATTATATCACACTATATTATACTATATTATACTAATTATATTGTATTATATATTTTCTATTATATTAATTATATCATACTATATTATACTAATATTATATTAATTACATTGTATTGGTTTGTTATATTTTATATTATCTTATTATACCATACTTTACTATATTATATTATGTTATGTCATATTATATTCTGTTCTCTTCTGTTCTATTCTATCCTCTTCTCTCATAAATGCATGGTACAATTAGAGAACCTGGTTAAAATCACACCTTTGTAAAATCAGGGATGGATGGGATGGGTTCTAAGGTTTCTCCCAAGGCTAAATCAAGGATATCATAATCTTCTCTCAGCCTCATTTGCTTTATCTGTAAAATGGGGGTAATAATACTTACAACTACTTATTTCTTAGAGTTAGAGTGAGGAAAATGCTCTGTAAACTCTAAAGTACTATATTAATAGGAGACACTCAGACTGTCACTAGCATTTTTCCGTCGCACCGAACCTCGGGCATCTCTCTCTCTGTCGACTCCTTCACCTCTGCCCATTTCCGCTCTCCCTTCCCTTCGTTCTTGCACAAAAACATCATATATCATTTCCCTTTCTAAGAGGAGCCGTACCCAACTCAGCTCTTTGGAGCATTATCTTTCCATTCTATCTCTTACTCTAAAGGGTTTTGTGATCATCCAGATAGAGGACACTATATAAAAATAAATGATATTGCATTGTGCTCAAAGTGCCCACTATTCTTGCCTTGATACAATAAGGCCATTTTATACATGACTCTTAACTTTAAGTACATATGGGATGAGACAGTAATTCTTGTTAGAAGGAATGACTCTTCTCTACTCCCGACACATCCTTCCTCCTCGCCCCCAGCCCTCCCCAACCTTTCTTTTTTTAAAGCACTCACAGCTGGTAATCTCCCCACATCCCCGTGCCTGGCTGGGCATCAGAAACTCTGTTTCAGACTATAGGAATAGAAACCGCAGGAAAAAATCAAGAGTTTTAGAGCAAGAAGGGACATTAGGGCCTGCCTTGTCCAAGGAACATTGCTTTATGGATGATGAAACCTAGGAGAGTGACTGGCTCTGTGGCACTCAGTGAGAATTAATGCTGAAGTCCACTAGAACCCAAACCAATGTTGATCCCACTTCAACTCTTCTGGCCTCCGTTTCCTTCTCTGTAAAACAAAGGGGTTGGGCTGGACGGTCTCTTTCAACTCTACATTCGTGTTTTAAAATTCTACACCCTAGGGGCAGTTCAGTGGCATAGCTGAGTCATAGAGAGTCAGTAGAGAGTCATGGAGAGCATAGAGAGTCAGTCCTGGAGTTGGGAGGACTTGGGTCCTAATCTCAAACACTTCCTGTGTGACCCTGGGAGAGTCACTTAAAATCCCCATTGCCTAGCCTTTGCTGCTCTTCTGTCTTAGAATTCATACTCACTGATACTTAGAATTCATACTCACTGATACTTTTAGAATTCATACTCACTGATACTTTTAGAATTCATACTCATTGATACTTAGAATTCATACTCATTGATACTNACTGATACTTTTAGAATTCATACTCATTGATACTTAGAATTCATACTCATTGATACTTTTAGAATTTCATACTCATTGATACTTTTAGAATTCATACTCATTGATACTTAGAATTCATACTCATCAATACTATAACAGAAGGTAAGGGTTGAAAAAAATTTATAGGGTAGCTAGGGAGCTTAGTGGAATCATTTAACCCCCATTGCCTAGCTAAGTGATGGTGAACCTTTTAGAGACTGAGTGCCCAAACTGCAACCTTCATGCAGTATGTGAGCTGTACCACCACCGCCACCACCACCCCCACCACAGGAGAGGGAGGAAGCGCTCCCATTGGCTGCTGGGCAGAGGAGCAGGAAATATGAGAAATGTCCTCAGGCACATGGAGAAGGGGAGGGGAGCTGCCCTCTGGCATGCTCTGGCACATGTGCCATAGGTTCATTAACAGAGGCCTAGTCCTTATTCTTCTGACCAGGAACCAATACTTAACATTAACTCTAAGAAAAAAAAGTATGAGCTTAAAAAAAATTCTACATTCTTGATTCTAAGAATTTTTGCTCCAATGTCCCTTCAAGATCTAACATCCCATGTTCTAAGGTCCCTTCCAGTTCTTACATTCTGTTTTGTTTCAATGTTCTACCTTCTCAGATTCTTTAATATTTCTATGATTTACTCCTTTATACTCTACTTTGAGTCAGGAGATCTGGGTTGGATTCCAAGCTTTGACATTTCACCATTGTATTGTTATGTTGGCTTCAGAGGTCCCAGAGAGGGCACCTTCCAAATGCCCACATTTTGCTAGATAAGTTTTGTATCTTTCTTGTTCTAGAATGTTCCTCCATCAGGCTGGCACTCTTCCCCCACTGGTGGGTTGATTTGCGGGGGAAGAGAGGTGGCACAGTGGATATTGCCTGGGCCTGGAGAGCAGAAGACTCCCCTTCCTGAGTTCAAATCTGGCCTCAGGCTCTGACTAGCTGTGGCACCCTGGGCAAATCATTCAATCTTATTTGCCTCCGTTTTCTCATCTGTAAAATGAACCAGCAAACCAGTCTAGTATCTTTGCCAAGAAAATCCCCATATAGGCCATGAAGAGTCCAAAGTGATTAAGCAACTTAAGATTCACAAATATATCATTTTATCCTCACAATGACCCTGGGAGGTAAGAGATATATTAGCTCTTATTAGATAATGATTATCCCCATTTTACAGATGAAGAAACTGAGGAAGACATTGATGAACTGACTTGCCTAGTCACACAGCTAGTATGTATCTGATGCTGGATTGGAACTCAGATCTTCCTCAATTCAAGTTCAGTCATCTATCCACTGTGCTACCTTATAGACTATGGAATGGGAGATATTAATAAAGGAAACTATTACTATAGATGCAGCTTGAGGCAATATGGTTTAATAGAAAGCTTATTGCTTCTGGGACTCGACTTGCCTTGCCTCGAGGGGCTGTGTGACATTGGACAAATAACTTGTCTGCCTTTGGCCTCATTTTCCTCCTCACGCTTGTACAGCCCACCTCAGAGGACTGCTGTGAGGAAAGTGCTTTGTACCCTATAAATACAGGAGCGAGCATTTCTTATCATGTATTTATTCTCTGGACCATCTTAGAGAACATTCACTTCTGCAAGATACACATTGGGGAGGACCAGGGGTGGAGAGAGGAGGGGGTTATGCAAAAAAACCAAACAGCCCTCTGTCCCAGCCCCATCTGTCATTTTTTCAATTGAGTGTGCTCAAGTTGTCATCTATCCAGTGAATAATGGGGCCTGCTGGTTCTGAAAAGAGGGAGCAGACAGGCCCACAGGCCCTCCTTGTACCAAGACAGAGAATAATCACTGTGAGCTGCTCAGACCACACGAGGAGAGAGTGGAACTCGTACGCTTCCTGACAAGAGCCCATCACTCAGCCCAGGATCACATAAACTGTCTGCCTGGTGAGAGAATGGGGCAGCTTTTCAAGGGGTGTCCCTTAGTTAACAGGAAATCTAAGGCTGCTTCATTCACCCATTTATGGATGGCAACAACCCTGAGAAAGGACTTAAAACCCTCTGGATGATGGCCCTCAGAGAGGACTTAAAGACTCTCTGGATGATGGCCCTCAGAGAGGACTTAAAGACCTTCCAGATGATGACTCTCAGAAAGGACTTAATGACCCTCTGGATGATGGCCCTCAGAGAGGACTTAAAGACCCTCTGGATGATGACTCTCAGAAAGGACTTAACAACCTCTGGATGACCACTCAGAAAGAGGTCTAAAAAAAAGCACAACAATAATTGAACAGGCACCTCCCATCATGACACCTCTGTTGTTGGCAAGTCCCTACCTTGCAACTCGCCCAATGTGTATCCAGCTTTGTCCTCTGACACTGCCAATGCTTAAGACCCTTAACAACTCAAGCCTAGACTATTACAATAGTCTGCTGGTTGGCCTCCCTGCCTCAAATCTCTTTCTACTCTGGTCCATCTTCTACACAACTATCAAACTGATCTTTCTTAAACAAATTTTATTTTTGTTTTAAACCATCATCATCAAGTAGTAAAGGCTAGGAACAGAGGTCAAAATGACTTGTCTAAGAAGTGTCATAAGGCCAAATTTGAACCCAGGATCTCCCATCTCTTGGTCTGCTGGCCCCAAATTGGTCCTTCTAAAGGGAGTCTGACCATGGTACCCCTTTCTTTTCCATTCTATAAACTCTGTTTACTTCCCTATTATTCCCTCTTACTTCTAGGCTCCCTATTACTTCCAGGTTTGAATAGAAAATCTTCAGTTTGGATTTTAAAACCCTTTATAACCTGGCTCCTTCCTACCTTTCTGGGTTTCTTATAGCTTAATTCCTTTCTGCATACTCTATGATTCTCTGATTTTTGCTAACCTTACTTGATTTTCCCCTCTTAAGGAAGAGAAGAATTTTGTTCATTGCTGATGCCAGACAATTGTCCTCAAAAGCAATGGCCTAGGGGGCTTGGATCACAATCTTTTAAGTAGCATTAATGCAGGATATTAGAACTGGAAGGCACTTTATCACTCATTACATTAGAGCTGGAAAGGGCTTTAGATCATAGAACATCATTCCTTTTCTGGCAGAGAAGTGATGGATTCAGAGTATAGATTATAAATGAATGAATGTATGCATATGTGTGCATATATATATATATATATATGTAGATGTAGATATTTTTGACCCAATGGGGGAGTATGTTTTGGTGGATAATGTACATATATTAGAAAAGCATTTTTTTCCAATGGGGGGAGGGTTGGAAGGGGAGAAAATAGATATTTTGTTAATTGAAAAAAAATTAAAGTTGTCCAAAATGTTAAATGAAGGATGTTAGAATTGAGAACTGAAGAATTTTTCAGAACCCTTCACTTTATAGAAGAAGAAAACTTAGTTTTCATTCCCAGTCAGAAACTCTTTCTCTACCACCAGGCCTGTCAACTAAAACAGTGGGAAATACAGAAGTTTGGCCCAAGAAGGCTACAGGAAGGGGAATGGGAAGAGAACAACCATTTATTAAGTACCTACTACATGTAAGTCGTATGTGGTGAGTGTTTTACAAATATTATTTCATTTGATTCAAATGTAGTAGGCATTTGGATCAATTTTGAAACAATGCCCAGAAAACTAACGGATTTCAATTCCACTGAGGAATCTCAAAGGAGCATCAAGTCGTTTTGTCCCCAACATCAAGGAGAAAGGTGAGAACCTCTAGTATCTGTTTTCAAAACTAGAGCTGGTCACTGCTTGGGGGAATATGGGAATAAATAACCAAAATACAGCCCGAATCCTTACCTCTGCCACAGTCTGGACCCAGGAAACCGAGGAAACAATGACAAGTCCCAGAAACACAATCCCCATTCCCATAACAGTTGCTTGGACAATTATCCACAGATTCTGGAGAAAAGATAAAAGAAAGAATCAAATCACACACAAAATCAAAGGAAAACTCACAGTGAATCACAAGATGTTAACACTTCAAAAGCAGCCTCTTATAGTTCATGCCCTTTATTATCCAAAGAACTCTTAGAGTCCAGAGAAAGAATGTGATTTCCTTGAATTTACACAGAAAGTCACTGGCAGAGCCTCCAAGTCTTTTTGTTCTTCTAGTAGACTGCTTCTACCACGGATCAAGCTTTAGGATGCTTAGCATACAAGCATTTCTTTTATTTACAAAACATCAAGAAACTATCTGAGCCTTGCTAAAGTAATTTCCCAATAGTTCTAATATTGATTATTATAATAATAATTATTATTCCTACTACTATTAAAATTACAGATGTGCCTTGATTTAGGAAATAAACGTATTCCTTGAAAAGTATATATAAAATCTATTTTTTCTCATTCCAATTCCATTCTAAAAGCACTAGTCATCTCACTTAAGGCAAAGAAGCTTTTTTATAAAGGAAAGAATAATTCTACCACTGATCATTCTGTATATCTGATTATCATATATTGAATATGCTGTTAATTTTATATACTGTTTTTTATAGTTGTTCCCTGAATCAAAGGATCTTAAGAAGGACCTAAAAGGCTGCTTAATCCAACCTTCCACCGCATGACAGAATGCCCTCTCAAGCTTCCATAACAAGTGGTTACACAGCCTTTGTTCAGTTATCTCTAGAGAAGGAAACCTTGAAACGTACTAGAGCATTGTGGGTTGGTTCTGATAAATTGGAAATTCTTTTATATATGGAATGAAAATCTGGCCCCACTGCTTCTGCTTTCATTTTTTGGGGGAACATATAGAAATATGGCCCCCATTTATGCAGATTCTTATTTTTGTTAGAAGCTTAACAATGTAGTTATGGCAAAAGCAATTCAGTTTTAAAGGGCGTGAAGTCACTTTGTATAGTTACTCCTGTGCTGCCTCAAAGGAATGCAGAAAATCTACAGCACCTGCCCTGACCTCTGGAAGCTTACAGCCAAGATGGGGTTCTTGTTTGATTTTTTTTTCAGTTGTGTCTGCCTCTGTGACCCCTTTTAGAGTTTTCTTGGCAAAGATACTAGAATGGCTTGCCATTTCCTTCTTCTGCTCATTTGACAAATGAGGAAATTGAGGCAAACTGGTGAAGTGACTTGCCCGGGGTCATCTGTTAGTAAGTATCTGAGGCTAGATTTGAACTCAGTAAGAGGAGTCTCCCCAACTCTGGGCCTGGCAGTCTATCCACTGCATCACCTAACTACTCAAGATGGAGAGATGGCATATATAATTAGGCAGCAGTTAATTAAAAAAAATCACAGGATGGTGTCAATAACAATATGTTAATAAGTCATAATGATAATATTATCATTATTATTATTGTTGTTGTTATTATTATTCTAGTTAGCATTTAACTAACACTAAAGTTTGTAAAGTGTTATACATGCTATTTTATTTTAATCTTTCAACAATCTTGGACATATATGCTATTATTATTCCCATTTCATAAATTAGGAAACTGAGGCACACAGAGGGTAAATTAGTTGGTCAATAAATATTAAGTTCCAGGCACTGTTAAAGGCAGGGGATACAAAGATACAAAGAAAGGCAGAAGACAGCATCTGCCCTCAAGGAATTTACTGTCTCATAGGGGAGCCAATATGTGAACAATTCATTTATAAACAAGGTAGTTAGGTGGCACAATGGATAGAGTTCCAGGACTTAAGATTCGTTTTCCAGAGGTCAAATCTGGCTCCAGATACTTACTAGCTGTGAGACCTTAGACAAATTAAGTCACCTGTTCTTTTTTGCCTCAGTTTCCTGAAGGAAATGGCAAACCACTCCAGTATCCTTAGCAAGAAAACCCCCAATAGGGTCAGACATGACTTAAAATTGACAAAAACCAAAACAATGTACAAATGAACTACCCACAGGACGAATAGGAAATAATCAACTGAGGGAAGGCGCAAGAATTAAGAGAGGTTTGGAATGTCTTCTTATAAAATCTGAGATTTTATTTCAAACTTGAAGGAAGCCAGGATGCAAGAAGCAAAGATAAGGAGGGAGAGCATCCACGGCAGGGAGACAGCTACAGAAAATCCCCTGGAGCCAAGAGATGGTGAGTCTGATTTGTGGACGGCCAGGAGGCCAGTGCCGCTGGATCCTTGAAAATGAAGTTAACTGATTGCTGGCCACAAGCCTGGCAATCGTGCTCAATACGGGAATTAAATACGATTGAACCTTCCTAATAAGGAATTTGTGTAATTCCTCAAAGTTGTGGAAGAAGAATAGACAAGACCCAGCAATTGATTGGCTATGGGGGTGCAGAGCCAGAGAAGGAAGATGGTGTGAAATATATGACTAACGACCCTCTTTTAAGCCCTCATCACTTTTGTTGATATAATAGTTTCTAAATTGGTCATCCCCCTCTCCAATTCATCCTCTGCACTGCTGACAAATTGATATCCTTAAAATACAGTCTGGCCATGCCATTCTCTGGTTCAAGAAATTTTAAGGGCTCCCAGTGACTTCTATGAGGAAATAAAAAAAGCTCTTCACAATCTGGTCCCTGCCTGTCTCTCCTGGCTCGTGGTTTGTCTCTCTTATTTCACATGCTCTGTATTCTAGCCAAATTGCCTGCTCTCTTATTCCTTGTGCATGACATTCCATCTGCCTCAATGCCTCTTTGGACACTGTCCTCCCCACCAATCCCTCGACCCGAATGCCTCTCTTCCTCCTCTCCTAGAATCTCTCACAGACTTCGGGGAAGAAAAATGTGCTTTCTCCAACCTGAGACCCTGCAGGTCCCATCCTTGCTAATGTTCTCTGGTACTGTCCACCTCCTACACTTGGTACTCACCTTGCATCTATTTGTGTTTATTTAGTTGTGTTCATTTTTTTCCCCCTCCAATTCAGATTCTTGTGGGTGGAGTCAGTTTTGCATCTCCCTTCCTAGTATTTAGCCCATACAATGTCTAGCAGGCACATAGTAGGTACCTAATAAACACTTCCTGCCTGAATCAAGGAAGAGTCAAGGATGATTTCAAGTCTAAGACTGCCTCCTCTACAATGCTGCCATCTCTATTCCAGTCTTCTTCATCTCTCAGCGAGCTCAGAACAGTCCTGCATATTTTGCAGTATCTTAATAAATGTTGGGTAAATGAATGAATAAATAATAAGTTTAGCATCATCTTTTAGGAGCCCATTTGACAGCTATTTAAAATGAATTGGGTCCCAATGGAGAGCAGATTCCCATTTGGGGGAGTGGGGTAGACCGAAGGGTTGCAATGGATGAATTCTGAGGTCTCCTTCACTAGGAGAAGCTGAGATTCTAATGCTTTACTCTGCTGCCAAACAAGACATCCTTGATTATGGCTGAGGCCACTTCAAAACACTTTGTTTCCACCTTGTTTTCTATTCTTCAAACTGCTGTTGCTTTAAGAAAGGCACACTCCTAGATCTTTTCAGATAGGAATTAAAATTTCAGATCTTTATGAATAATTGATCCTCCTAATTGGGAACATGGTTGTAATCTAGTACATGTGCTAGGGGAGCTGGTGGACTTGGAGGAGTGCCTTTGATTTTGGCTTCTCTTCTGATAGGGGGATAGAAAAGGGGAGAAAATCCCTTCGCAAAACTTGAATTTTCTTTCATAAATATTTGAATATTACTTGATTGGTTTTTTAGCTCATAGACAGAATGTGTGGCAGTAGTATGGGGCACAGATTAAGATTTTATTTGAAACAAGAAGGACCATGTACAAGGGAACTCAAATGCAAAGGTATTAAGGCCAAAAGGATTTTAGATTTAAAAAATATCCAAAGTATAAGGGATTTTAGATTTAAAAAAATGAAAAAGAACATCCAGAAAATGGAATGTTAGAGCTTAAAATACCTTAGAACACAGAATTTTAGAAGAAAGAAAATAGAATTTTGATGTTGAAGAGGTTTCATGTCATACCAAACATTATGGCAAATGTGCTAAAGGATGAAAATGGTAATTGTGGAAGAGGCTGTAAGAAAACAGGTAGAGAGAGGGTGTACGGCTGAAGGAGCTGGGAGATGCTCCAGCTATTCTGAGATATAATTTGGAATTAAACCAGAATAATCACTAAACTCCATATATCCTTTGACCTAACTATAATATACCACCTCCAGGCTTATTATGCCCAAAGGGGGTCAAAGACAGAGGGAAAGATCTATACAAAAATATTTACAATAGCCCTTTATGTAGCAGCAAGAAGCTGGAAGGCCCGAGAGTTCCCATCAGTGGGGGATGAATGAATGAACAAACTGTGATGATGTGTGACTGTAATGGAATACTATTGCACCATAAGAAATGGGGAATGTGGAGTATTCAGAGAAATTTGGGAAAGCCTGGATGAACTAATGCAGAGAGAAGTAAGCAGAAGCAGGAGGACAATTTCCACATTGAGTAATTAATATAAAAGACAAACACAGTAAAGGATTTTGGAGATCTGATCAATGCAAGGACCAATGATGGTTTTACTGGACTGACTGTGAAATCAGACTCCTGCCTTTGGATAGGACTGACTATATGGGCGGAATGAGGACTGAAAGGATATGGACATTGTGTTGATTTATTTTACTTCATTGGATCTTTTGGGAGAGACAGAGGATTCTATTGGGATGCCCGTAGATGGGGAGTCATGGGAAAGTGATAGCTATGTAAAAAATGACATTTAAAAATTTAAAATTATATCAAAAATTCAAAATGGATTAAATATGAAGAGTGAAATAATAAATAAATTAGGTAAACATAGAATAGTATACCTGCCAGATCTATGGGAAAGGAAAGGAATTTAAGACCAAGCAAGAGATAGAGAACATTACAAAATATAAAATGAATAATTTGAATTATATTAAATTTAAAGTTTTTATATAAAAATTATATCAAAAAAGAAAGAGCCTTACATATATATTTTATTATATTTTTATTTTATTTTTTTAAACCCTTAACTTCTGTGTATTGGCTCCTAGGTGGAAGTGTGGTAAGGGTGGGCAATGGGGGTCAAGTAACTTGCCCAAGGTCACACAGCTGGGAAGTGTCTGAGGCCAGATTTGAACCCAGGACCTCCCGTCTCTAGGCCTGACTCTCAATCTACTGAGCTACCCAGCTGCCCCCATATATATATATATATATATATATATATATATATATAATGTCAGAACACCAAACATTAGCATGCTTTTCCCCCCTTACAACTCCTCCAAAAATGCATAGAAATACAATGGGACTTGGAAGGTAAAATCATTAAAGCCTAAAGGGACCTAGGGAAGCTAGCTGGTGCAGGGGGTAGAGTCCTGAGTCTAGAATCTGGAAGACTTAAATTCAAATCCAGGTTCAGATATTTCCTAGCTGTGTGACTTTAGGCAAAATGATTAATTAGCTTGCCTCAGTTTCCTCATCCTTAAAAGGGGGATAATAATAGTACTTACCCCCTAATGTTGTTGTAAGAATAAAATGAAATTGTAAATGCCTACCACATAGTAAGTGTTATATAAATGTTAACTGTTAGTATTATTAGAATTACTGTTATTAATATTTATTGTTAGTAATATGGTATAATAATTACTATTATTATTACTAGAATAGCTATTAGAATAACTATTGAAGAAGAATGAAAAATGATAAAAATATGGGGCCTGAGTAGAGGCAGTATGGAACAGTAAAAAAAGAGAATTAACTGGGAATTGAGAAGTCTGGGTTCTTTCTTAGAAATAGAAATCATTTCTTTTCTTTGGTTTTCGGTTCCTCTAGGTTAAACTAGATGATGTCTAAGGCTCCGTGGGGCTCCATCATTGAAGGATTCTAGAATCCTGTGACCAGAAAAGAACTCAGACCATAAATGATTTGACCTAGAATGGGCTTAGAGATCCTGTAGTCCAACCCCTTTATTTTTACAGTTGAAAAACCTGAGGCCCAAAGAGATCCAGTGCTGCTTCAAGGTCACAATGCTGATAAATATCTAAGCTAGGATTTGAAGTCTAGCCTTCCTGATTCCAAGCCCAGTACTCTATCCACTATGTACCAGAACTCATCGATGCTCATTTCTTTCCCACTGGAAAGAAGGGCTGTTTCCTTCTACCCATCTGATGTCAATCCTATCCACACTCTATGATACAGTAGCATCTTTAGTTATTTGAACTAAGGAAAATGAATCTTTCTGACTCTAGGTCTGCGTTCTAACCCCTGCAGCCTCTCCCCACCCATTTCTTTCTAGAGGAAATTCTCTAACATCTCTAGAACCCAGAGTGTTAGAGCAGGAAATAATTCTAGAATAAAGAGTAGTAAACACAAAACATGGAGTTTCAGAGCTGGGAAAGGATCTCAGAACCCAGAATATAAAATACCAGAGGTTAGGACACAGAATATAAATCCTGAAAGGGACTTAAAAACATAGAATATTAGAAGCTAGGATACAGAAGGATAGAATAAGAGGGAATCTTAAAACCTTGATTGTTGTGTCATTTGACTTCTTACTTTATAGAGAGCAAAGATGGTTTATTGAAGGAAAGTGATTGGCAATCCCTTCTATCTCTATAAGAATAATATGTAATTTCAGACTCCTAAGGTCTATGTCAGGGATTTTTCCATAACAGTATCCTACGTCACAGAAGGGCTCTCCATACCTTTTGTTTCCTAAAAGTAAGAAAAATGTAAGGCTAGGGTCAAAAAACACTCCATTCCTCTTAGCCCCAATACACTTAACGGGAGAGAATATACTCTTGATGTTGCGTGACTAGTGGGAATGTCATAATATTATGTGTGTGAGATTAGTGCCAGTTTTTTTAATCACACACTTTAAAAATAACCCTTCCTCTTAAAAAACCTCTTATCTTGTATCTCAGAATCAAAACAAAGCATTATTTCCAAGGCAGAAGAGCAGTAAGAGCTAGGCAATTGGGGTGAAGTAACTTGCCCAAGGTCTCCCAGGTAGAAAGTATCTAAGGCTAGATTTGAACCCAGAATCTCACATCTCTAGACCTGGATCTTTATCCACTGACCACCTCAAATACCCCTTTTATAAAAGTTAAATAAATACACAGCTGGTTTAATTCATATGCACTCAGGGTAAGACTCTATGAGTGGGGGCTCACGAGCTAAATAAAGCAATCGAAAGTCACCCCCAACTTCCCAGGGCTCCAGTAGCCTTGCTCTCGGCACTCTAGCTAACAGCTGGGGGAGTTTAGATGGTATATCCAGATTATGTACAATCTAAATAAATAAGAACAAGCTATAACTCAGTCTAACAAAGCTAAGTGAAGAAAGGTGGTTAGTTGCTGTATAGAGTCTACAAGAAAAGTACTGGAACTCCCATGGAAAAGAATAACAAAAAGAAAATAGCTTTTTTTGATGTACTGAAGAGAAGGTGCTTGGTGAAACCTTTTTTTCCAGGGAGAACCACTGTCAAAACAAATTAAGCTTGTGATCTCCCAGATACAGGAACATGAGCAGCACCAGGTCAACAACTGAAAGACGCGTTCTCCCTCTGCATTGCAGCCTGGCATTGGGTCGGTGCCAGAGGAACCGGGCTGCCTGGGAGGTGCTGAGCATCCCCTCCTCCCCTTCCCTGCACCCCTATTCTGGGGCCCCTGACTTTTCCTTCACAACAAAGGGGTTTCCCAAACTTCTGGTTTGAAATATCCTAGATCTACAAAGTCCTGAAATGTGACAAATGAGAGCAAAGGCGATCTTCTATTTGTGTTTCTGTCTCACTTTCTATCTACTTTCTTATTTGATTCTCAGAACTATTCTGAGACTTAGGCAGGGCAGATATTATTGCTACAGATATTATATACTATATGCGTAGTATATTAAATATATAGGATATATAATATATAAGATAATTATACATAGGATTATTATATATTATATATAGCTATTATTTTACAGATAAGGAAAAGGGCTCTGATGGGACTGCATGACCTGTTCAAAGTCACAGCTAATACAGGCAGAGTTAAAACACAAACTCTGGTCTGCCTCTAGACCCACTAATTTTTACTCTACAAAACCATCGCTTTCTGGAGATTCAATTTCCCTCATCACAGAAAAATCTGCCATCAGTTTTCCTTTTCTTATCTTCTTTATTTTTTTTAACTCTTATCTTCCACCTTAGAATCAATACTATATATTGGTTCTAAGGCAGAAGAGTGGTAAGGGCTAGGCAATGAGGGTTAAGTGACTTGCCCAGGGTCACCCAGCTAGGAATCATCTCAGGCCACATTTAAACCCAGAATTTTCCATCTAACCACTGCACTACCTAGCTGCCCCTGCCACCTGGTTTCAATCAAATATCCAAATATCTGAAAACCTAAGACAAATTTTTCCACGTTTATATTCGTTCTTTGTTTTTCTCTAATTGTTCCTCTCTGAAAATTAAAATCCAACAAATACTTGAGTACCTATTACGTGCAAGATGACAGGTATTGAGAGTATTTTAATATTTTTTTTTTAATTTTATTTATTGGAGCGAGTAGGTGGATAGAGCTCTGGGCCTGGAATGAGAAAGCCTTGAGTTTGAATCCAGTCTCAAACACTTTCTAGCTCTGTGACCCTGGGCAAGTCATTTAACCTTTATTTGCTTAAGTTTCCTCAACTCTATAATGGGGATAATAAAAGCACCTAACTCCCAGGGTTGTATATGAGAGGATCAAATGAGATAATCATTATAACATGCTTATCACAGTGCCTGGCACAGAGCAAACACTATAAAAACATTTGCGATTGTATTATTGTTATTTCACAAAAAAAGGAAATGAAAGGTATGTTTCTCTCCTCTGGGGTCCACAGTCTCTTGAGGAAAGGAAAGAAAAGATTTTTTAAAATACTAGAATCCAACATGCAAAATTCAAAGTAGAATGTGAATCCACAGCAGAGGTATAGGCAACCTGCTAGGAGGTCTCTGTCGATTCTCCCTGTTAGTGAGCCACCTTTGATATCTACCCCACTCCCTAAAGACACAGAATTACTCTGTAGTCACCTCGTGTCTCTTTTGCATTTCCTAATCTGTATACAAGCTGTTCATCCTAGCATGTGGGTAGGGCCTGATTTATTTCTATCTTTGCATCCTTAGCAGCGTCCTTGTAGCGACAGCGCCAGGCCCAGAGTCAGGGAGACTCCTCTTCCTGAGTTCAAATCTGATCTCAGCTACATCCTAGCTGTGTGACCCTGGACAAGTCACTTAACCCCGTTTGCCTCAGTTTCCTCTTCTGTACAATAAGCTGGAGAAGAAAATGGCAAGCCACTCCAGAATCTTTGCCAAGAAAACCCCAAATAGGGTCACAAAGAGTCAGATACAACCAGAAAATAATTTATATCCTTAGTACCCAACATGTTTGGGATTATAATGTAATGTAATATAATATGATGTAATATATAATATAATATGATATGGTATGGTATAATGTGATGTAATATAATATAGTGTACAATATATTCCAGTGATAGACAAACTTTTTAAAGAGGGGGCCAAAGGAAAGGAAAAAAAACTTTAGGCAGGCCAATATAATTTATTAAAAAATAACAATGATACATTTTACAAAATTCTTGTATTTTTTGTGATACTAAGCCCTATTAATGACTGAAAGATTATGAAGGAGAAGGGCCGTATCTGGCCTGTGGATCAGTCTGCCCATCACTGTATTATGCTATACTATAATAACTATGATATGATATATTATGATGCAATATAATGGATTATGAGACAAAAGATTATATCATATACCTTATATTATATTTTATTATATTAATGTATATAATATAGTATCATATTAATTATGTTGTGTTTATTACATTGTGATATTGTTATTCTATTCTGTTATGTTATGTTTGTTATTTGTGTTGTGTTGTATTGTGTTGTGTTTATACTATACTATACTATACTATACTATACTATACTATACTATACTATACTACACTACACTACACTACACTACACTACACTACACTACACTACACTACACTACACTACACTACACTATATTATATTATATTATATTATATTATATTATATTATATTATATTATATTATATTATATTATATTATATTATATTATATTATATTATATTATATTAATAGCAACTAGATGGTACAGAAGTAGATGGATGAACTTGGAATCAGGAATATCTGAATTTATTTTCCAGCTATGTGACCTCTTAGCCTCAGTTTCCAGAGTTGAAAAATGAAGGTGTTGGACCTGATGGCTTCTAAGGACTCTTCAAACTCTAAATCTAGGATCTATGATTCTATGAACTGAATTAAATTGGAGGAAGCCAAGAGTGGCAAAGAAAGGGTTTCTAGAGAGGATCGAGCATTTGAGTGGAGCCTGGAGATCTGAAGGGGAGGCATGTTTCTAGTGGAGAAATGAGGAGAGGGCATTCCAGGCTCTGAATCAGTGGCACAAGAAGGAATAGGAGCTAATATTACTAAGGAGAGTTCACATTTATAAAGCCATTTAAAGCTTCTCCTGCCTTCTGATGAGTAAGAAAGCTCCAGAATTGGAACTCAAATTCAGATCTCTCCTGATTCTATGCCCAGTGTCCAGTTATGCCATAAGGATCCTTAATCCTATTTTTATCTTCTTGACTTAAGTTTTTTTGGACAAATGGACCAGCATGAGTTTCTACTTTCTGCTCCTGGGTTTCCACAATGAACCTTTTCTTCCCTGGGCATCCATGATAACTGGGGATGTCAGTGAGTGGGTACCCACTGTTCCTTGTGGTTGGGCTGAATTTCCCAGAGGGCAACACCTGTGCGCAAATGACATGGATTCTCATGAGCACACGAGTCAAAGGTGGATCTGAGTCACACACTGAGAAGTCAATGATGACAAATTACAAGTGCTCTTGCTTTCAGGGCACTTTTGGTTTCTCAACTGTGGAAAGAGTTGGCTTTCTCTCACCCCACCAGCTACATAGACTCAGAAACCTGGTTCTGATCTTGCCATCTCCCTCCATCACAGCGGCTGGCAAGGATCAACCTTATCCTTGGTAGAGTCAATGACATGGTTAATAAATTACGTTGTGTATATAAGTAATTGTGTATGCAAGAAGCTCTAAGCTTTTCGTTAGAGCTCTGAATTTCCGGTGGTTTTTGCTTTAAGCCTTTGTTTAACAACAACATAAACAAGAAACTTTTAAACCTTAAAGGTCTCCTTTTAACTAAAAGGTCTCTTTATTGAGAGACAATGGGACAGAAGAGATCAGCTCATGAATTAGATCCAAGTTCTTCTATCACAGTTTTTGTGTGACTTCTGGCAAATCACCTGCTTTCTTAGCTTTTCAATTTCCTCATTCTATAGAATGAGAGAGTTTGAGGAGATGGTTTTTTAAGTCCTTTCCTACTATGAATTTGTACGCACTTAAGTTTCTAGCACTCAGATTTTATCTTCTTAAGATTTCTTCCAAATCTATTACAATATTAATAGATTCATGACTTCAAAATGGAAATGTTTCTGACACAGGCTCATGAAATAATGATGATGGTGATGACAACATCGAGCATTTATATACTGCTTAAAGATTTGCAAAGTACTTTACCTATATTTCATCTGATCCCCCAAATAATCCAGGGAAGGAGATACTATTATTATTTCCATTTTATATATGAAGAAACTGAAGCAGAAGTTAAGTGACTTATCCAGGATCATAGAACTCATAATAGTTTGAAGCTGGATTTCAACTTGGGTCTCCCTAACTGCTGCCAAAGGGGAACGAGGTAGTACAGTGGATAGAGAGCTGGGCCTTAAGTCAGGAAGAACCGAGTTCAAATTTGATCTCAGAAACTAGCTGTGTTGACCCTGGGTGAGTCACTTAAACCTGTTGGCTTTCAATTCTTCATCTGTAAAACAGGCTGGAAAAGGAAACAGCAAACCACTCTAGCATCTTTGTCAGTAAAACCCCAAATAAGGACACGAAGAATCAGACACAACTGAAACAACTGAACAACAAAACTTCTTAAATCCAGGTCCGTTCACTATGCCACCTAGCTGCTAAAAGTTTAGTTTTCCATGTGTTTGATCCTAGAGCAACTCATCTATAATTTATTATCTTTTCAGATTTTTGTCTAAACCTTACCTGAGGAGTGACCCAACATTTAGGAGATGTGTTGAAAGATCTCTAGATATTTTAATATCTTGTGGATAGTGGGTATCCCTTGGGCTGTGTGATGGTTATCCCTCACTTTCCACTAAATGATGAACTTGCCTCTTTTCCCAATTATATATATCCTTGGATGATGCCTTTTTAGAACACTTCTTGCTCATGATTCATAACTAATAAAATGCTGAAGCTGACTGACTCCCACCAATATGCCTTATCACTGCCTGTTGGGTCACACATAATTATGATTATTCTGAGACTATGATGTTGGTTCAAGGCCATTTAGTGACGCTGGAAGAATACAGATGAAATACTATTTTTTGGCAGAAAGCATTGGCTTGAGAACATTGGAAGCAGGACACTATTTCCTCCCCCAGATGATGCAGTCCGTTCTGAAACATTCAATTCTAGTTTCAGAACCTGATCAACTAACTTTTTAGAACTCTGCACAGGGCCTCTGTTACACTGAAAAATATCTCTCAAAGGGATGTTTTCTTGTTTTATGCCTTAATTGATACAAAGAGCAGAGAATCACTGAATAAAGCTCTTTTTATGGCCGTATGTAGGACGTCCAGGTGCCATAGTGGATAGAGTGTTGGGCTTGGCATTGGGAAGACTCATCATCCAAAGTTCAAATCTGTCCTCGGATATTTACTGGCTGTGGGACCCTTGGCTAGTCACTGTTTGTCTCAGTTTCCTTATCTGTAAAATGAGCTGGGGAAGGAAATGGCAACCCATTTCAGTATTTTTGCCAAGAAAACTCCAAATGGGGTCATGAAACGTTGGATACAACTAAATAATAATGTTTGCATCTATTAAGGAATCTGGCATGAGCATGTGGAAGACACCTAGAAGGCAAGATTTAAAAGTTGTTTTTACTATTAAATTAAATGTTTTTTTAAACTCAACAATCAACACTGTATGATTTTGTATTTTCTATTGCTTTTACTTGATCGTGTGATTATGAAGGTATAGTTTGCTGTACAGTATTATCTATAAATTCCCTCCAGTTTTCTTATACTTTCTTCACGGATATTTTTGGTATGTGGAGGTCATTTCCTTAAAGCCATAGAGATGAATACGATCATATGGTCAGTATCTGTTGTTTTACCAGGCATCTCATTTTGGAAACAATATTCTCTGGGCTCTTTTTCATTCTTTTGGAGTTCAATCATCTTTAGGTGGACTGAAAAGCCATCTGAGTGACTTTATAGAAGCTATTGCCTCCAGAATGGAATTCCTCTATAAGAATTCAATAAGACCAGCCCTTTTTCTTTTAAAAAAAAAACTCTTACCTTCTACCTTAGAAGGCAGAAGAGTGGTAAGGGCTAGGCGATGGGGGTTAAGTGACTTGCCCAGGGTCACACAGCTGGGAAGTGTCTGAGGCCGGATTTGAACTCAGGGTCTCCCGTCTCTAGGCATGACTCTCAATCCACTGAGCTACCCAGCTGCCCCCACCAGCCACTTTTTCTGACAATAAGCACCACCACGTTCCTTTTGACAATGGGTTGGCCAAAGCTAAATGCATGGTTGTTCTACTGTCACTAATTATGTAACTAGATCATTAAAGAAATGCCAGTCTGTTCCAATTTATATATGTTTGTTATCCTTCCTTTCAGGTTCATGTACAAATATTCTTGGGATGCTATGCCTTAGCTGGGTGCCACTTCACTAAAGACTTCCCAAAATTATTCTGGAATACCTCTTATGAACATGATTTTTTCCTAGGCTCAGGGGGCTTTACAGAAAGGAGTAAGAAATAGTCACTGGATTTAAGGAGTTTACAATCTACAAAAGACCTTATATCTGACCGAAGATTAAATGGATAGAATTGCAAAAGAAAAATGAAAATAAAATGGAAAGAAGAAATCTAAGATGGTCTAACACAAGTGCCTAATATAGAGAAGTTTAATTAATTCATTTAATTAATGTTGGTTGGTCAACTGATGAAAAGGGATCTTTGAATAAAGGATGTTAAAACCAGAACTGGAAAAAAGATCTTTCAATACTGAATGTCAGAACTGGAGGATTTAATTCCATTTCCTCTTGTCACTGGTGAAGAGACTGAGGCTCACAGAGGGTAAATGTTGGCTTAAGTGAGTAGCAAATATGAGCCCAAAAATCTCTCCTGAGGATTAAAAAAAATTTTTTTAAAAGAGAGGAGCTCTCCTGATGCTCCTCCTCCCATAAGTTTTCTGACTTCATCATGAACTTCTCTAGAAAAAGAATCTAGCTATAAATATAAATAAAAATATAAATCAATCAGTTTCTAGATGCTGCTTCTGGTTGGAGTGATCCTTAAGTCTCATTTTGTAGATTCTGATTCTGTGATGACAGACAGACAAGGCATGAACTGAAGTCTGTTCCTCAGAGGCCAGAAAGCTGATAATTAATACTGCTCATTTCTTGAGCCTTGTCGGCATACTCAAGGTTGCACAAACCATCCAGGAAGACAAGATTCAGGGTCTTTCTTTATTAAAAGAGGGGATTTTGTTGGTTGGTTGGTTTTAACCAGAAGAAGCAAAGAATAAATATAAAGGGGCTTGGAAAGCTCCAGGTTGAACTCTTCCCTGTGTATTATTTTCAAATAGAGCTTTAATAAGGAAACACTCTGTATCATCATTCATTCATTCATTCAACATATATTGACAAGCACCTGTTGTGGGCACAGCATTGCAATAATTTTAAGAAAAGGGGTAGCTAGGTAGCTCAGTAGATTGAGAGCCAGGCTTAGAGAGAGGAGGTCCTGAGTTCAAATCTAGCCTCAGATATTTCCTGGGCAAGTCACTTAACCCTAAATGCCAAGCCTTTATCACTCTCTATCTTGGAACTAAGACAATTTTAAAACAGAAGGTAAGGGTTTAGTTATTATTATCATTATTATTATAGGAAAAATGTATTCCTCCCTGGCCACAATCCTACTCTATTTATTTATTAGAATGAAGGTTTCTTGAAGGAGGTACTATTGTGTTTGTTTCTATTTGTATCTCCAGTTTAGCACAGTGCCTAATACACAGTAAGTGCTTAATAAATGAGTTTTCATTCATTCATTTCATTTGTTTGTTCATTCCACTGATCTTTCTGTCTGTAAATATCCCCACTTCCTTTAATCAATCCTTACATGGCTTGACTCAGGGGCCATTTATCATCCTAGTGGAGCCAAATGATCTCCTGAGTAAAGGTCCAACTCCTAGCAAGCTGCCATCCAAGGTCCTTTCCAGTCCAATACCACTGTCCTTTTTAAGCCTAATCTCATTATTTCCCTCCATGTGCTCTAAAATTTAGCCAATATGGATGCCATGTATGTGCTTTCCCAATTTTTTTTTAGTTATTCCCACTGATTCCAGTCTCATCACTGCTAGTCATAAGTTCTTTGTTCACTAAAAGTTTCCTGTTTCCCATAAGTTTTACTTTGTCTTTGTATCCCCAGTGCCTAGCACCGTGCCTGGAACATGCTTGTTGATCAACTGATTGATCGCTACTTCTGGGAATGTGTTTCCTTTCTACCTTCACTTGCTGAATTTCTGCCATTCTTTAATGCCAAATTTGAATCCAAATTTCTCTAAGAAGTCTTTCCCAAACCACTCTTGCCCTCTACCACCATATGTAAAAATTTCTACTAGGGCCAAATATAAAATAAATTTTTTTTTTGCTCCTCTCTAATACCCTTTTCATATATTGCTACATTTGATAGTTATCTGTCACCTAGTCCTGCTTACTAGCCAACAAACTCCATGTGCTTGGAATTTTATCTCTACCATGCATGTCTCCTCACTAGTACACCTTTGTGTGCTTAGTGCCCAATATGGCGCCCTGCACCGCTAGTGCTTGATAAAAGTTTGAATAAATGAACGAATGAACAAATCAGTATCTCCATTAGAGGTAAGGTTATCTGCCCTGAGTAGTACAGAAACCAATGATCAGAGGTAAGGTTTGAACCCCAGTTTCCTGGCTCCAAGTCACCAAAGTCTTGACCATCACAAGCAATATTATTTTACAATATTATTACAATTTTAATAATAAATAATATTATAATATTTCAATATTGCCTCCTCCCTAAAGGCTACCAAGAGCTCATTATTGTTCCCTCCCATAATGAGATTTTGTAGAACCAAACATGCCTCGGTGAGAGCTGTCAGTGTGACCCCAAGGAATTATGGACGTGAATTACACTTACACGGATATAACTAGATAAAATGTATTAGAGAACCGGACAAACTGCCAGACTCCTGTGGATTCTCCTTTCCAATAATTACACTGCACGTTGGTCCCCTGCACAGAAGCTTAAGCAGAATCTTTTCTTTATTTATCTACTAGGTTACATTGAACTTAATAACTTTGGTCTATGTCTTTAGGCCACGGGCCAAGGTAGCTGTCTGCGTGGCACCAAACCTATTAGAGGCTATGGTAATGTAATTATATGTTCGAGTTAAATATTTTATTGCGGGCTATTGCCGCTAAGAGTGATCACTCCTGAAGCATCTTTCTGCAAACTACCGAAGGCTAAGGGAAGAGCTGGTTGGCTAACTAGTAAGCAGTTGTTTCATAGGTGGTTAAAAAGCATCAACATTAGTTTTCTTAAGCTTGTCAAATGTCTTGGTCACCCCTGAAACCCAAGAGGCCTGCAAAACATTTAATTAGATGCTTGTCACCCATCTGTGGCATGCCTTGTCAGGGTGGAACATCAGAGGCTCATCCAGAAGTCAAGGCCAGAATAAGAGTAAGTTAGATCTGGAAGGGGCCTTAAAGGTCATTGAGTTTGATATCCCTCTTTTACAGAGAAGGAAAATGAGGCACAAAGATAACACTAACAACAACAATAATAATGATGATAGTTTGAAAAAAAAACAAAACCTTATCTTCTGTCTTAGAATCCATACTGTTTATAGGTTCCAAGGTAGAAGAGCAGGAATGGAGGATAAGTGCTTTGCCCAGGGTCACACAGCTAGGAAATTGTCTGAGGCCAGATTTGAACATAGAACTTCCCTTCTCTGGTCCTGGTTCTCAACCCCCTGAGCCACCTAGCTTCCCTCCCCGCCCTCCCCCCGGGGATAACAGTTTTGCAAGGTTTATAAAATGTTGCATGCATGTCATTTTGAAAACAAAGAAACAGAGTCACAGAGGGATTAGAGATTTGGAGAATTACACAGCTATTAAATATTTTAGGAAGGATTTGAACAAAAGTCTTCCTGATTCCAAGTCCAACACTCTATCCATAGTACTACCTAGCAGCTTCTAAAGGAGCCCAAAGACACATCGTCAGTAGGTTTGTGCCTGGCAGAGACCTGAATGAAAACTCAGGTTTGGGTTTTGTTTTTCATTTCAAGTCCAGCACTCTTCCCACTAAACCACACTGCCTTATGCCTCAGGAAGGACTTGGGAAGAAAGGCGACCACATGTTGTCCCCCAGATGAACGGTACTGACGAGCAATGATATCGTGTTGCCATTACAAGAGACCTCAGCCAATCTGTGCTGAAACAAACTATATTATCACCTGGAGCAAATCATTTCACCTCACTTTTCTCATCTGTAAAATGAAGACAGTAATGCGCGTCTTGCACATATATGATACTTAATAAATGTTTGCCGAATTGAATTATTAGTTGCTTGAGTTGTTATGAAGATGGCATATAGGCAAAGTTTGCAAACATAAAGTCACAACACTCATCGATCTTAACTAAACTAAATATTAAAAGAGCTGGAGGGGCAGCTGGGTAGCTCAGTGGAGTGAGAACCAGGCCTAGAGACAGGAGGTCCTAGGTTCAAACCCGGCCTCAGACACTTCCCAGCTGTGTGACCCTGGGCAAGTCACTTGACTCCCATTGCCCACCCTTACCAATCTTCCACCTATGAGATAATACACCGAAGTACAAGGGTAAAAAAAAAAAAGAGCTGGAAAGCTTGGCCAAGTTAAAATTGCTTGTGACTCACTAGGATGGTGGCATGGCTACCTACTGGCCTCGAATTCTAGCTTTTCCACTTACTAGTAGCAGGATGGTGACTAAGAGATTTTCTTTGAGTCTCAATTTCTTCACCAGTAAAATGGGAATAACAATATTAGTTCTATCTACACAGTTACAGATTGATGAATGCACAGTGCTCTGGTCAACCTATCCAGATGAAAGGTGGCTAGGAAGGCTCATCAAAGGCTCATTAAGCACTAGCTAAATGCTAACCCCAGGGAGATTTCATTCCACATGTGTGCCCCTGCTCTATAAGGCTTGCATCATTCTATTCCAAGGCTTCCACACCAAATGAAAATGTCTTGACAACATCAATGGAAACTCTGGCTTTTTTTGCCATTGTTTTCCCTCTGAGTTCCCTCTCCTAGTCCCCATGAATGTGTAAGGGTGTCGATGTTGCCACGATGATGGAGGAATCATTAGGTTCTAAAATTTTGGAGGGCATCATGTGTGTAGTATGTGCATGTTTGTCTGTGACATATGTGAATGGGTGAGTCTGTGTGTGTCTACAGGATTCATTCATCCCTGAAGGATCCCCTTTCCTTCCTAGGCTCCTGAGCAAGAATAATATGCACAAGGAAAATAAAGGCAGGCAAACCGCCTAGAGAATTCTGACAACTTTCTTTACCCATCAAAGAAAAGGGCTCTGGTGACCCTGCCCTTTTTGTCTTTTCCTTCCCTGCTTTTCTTCTTCAGTTCTCCAGGGCTGAGAAGAAACACACTGGGACTCCTTGAAGGCTAGTGTATACCTTATAGAATAAGAAAATCATGAGTTTTGACCTTAAAGAGACCCAAAGTTATTTAGTCTAATCGTGCCCTTTTACGGATAAGGAAGCTGAGGCCTCAGGAGGTCAAGGGACCAGCCTAATGTCACCAAGGCAGTAAATGGCAAAGCTGGGATTTTGAATCCAAGTTCCTTGACTCCCAAGTCTAGTAATCTTAGATCTGGAAGAAATTTTAGAACCTAGAAAGCTAAAACCCAGAACCCAGAATGTTAGACCTAGTAGGAAACTTTGTACCTAGAAGGTTATCATCCTCTACATGAAAATGTAAAGCTGAAGAAGACCTTAATAGAAGAATAATAATAAATGGAATAAGGAAGGGGCCTGAGAATGTAACATGCCAGGGCTAGAAAGGGCCTTAGAACACAGAACATTTGAATAGAAAATACAGAATATTAGAGCTGAGAAGGATCATAGAATATAGACTACAAAAGGGACTTTAAAGATTACCTAGTACAGAAATTCATAACATTTTTTGTGTCATGGGGCTGAAAATATTTAAAGGAATTGCTAAATTTTAGAAGAAATATTATATTATATAGAATACATAGCATAATATATTAAGTATGTTAAAGAGATTTTCTTAATCTCTCCCAATGTCTCTTTAAGAAGAAGAGCAGGATTTCTAAATAAGAGAACTGGTAGGTGCTAATTAGCGAGAACTGAAGATTCTCTTACCTAGGAGACGAGGAGGTTAAAGAAAAAGAGTTGGGAGTTTGAGGGCTTTTGCCTCTGGATCCCTAGAGAGCAGGAGTTTGATCTGTCTTGGTTTTATTACTGACAATTGAAGGATGAAACTTTATTTAAGGAGGTTGTGGGTGGTGGCTGTTTATTTATTAGTGTAGATAGGTAGTTAGTGAATCAAATTTAGGTAGAGTAGGTTAGATTAGGCCTGGTCTGTCCAGGCAGAAGAAACTGTCCTTGAAGACAGAGTAGGGTTTTTAGAAGTTTTAGTTAGGATTAGGAATTTAGGTATAGTCATAAGGTAGTATTAGAGAAATAATCTCTCCTCCTTTTTATTTTTCTATCTGTACTTCTCAAATTAAACTAAATATTTTATCAAACTGCTCTCCTCACCATTTAACCCTTTACAAGCCATAATATATAATAACATATTATATATGGGGTATAATTTACTTATATGTAATTTTTTTCCCTCCCCTCTAAAACTTCATGGACTCCTGCATCCTCAGGTTAAGAATTTTGGACCTAGGTCAAATCACTTCATGGATAAAGACCCCAAAATGTTTTAAAGAATATTTAGGTATTATCTTTATATAGCTGGCTGATTGATTCCTTAAGAAGCTAATAAATTTTGGTCCTGACCATTCTGTACCTTCAGGAAGAACTCTATATGTTATTTCCCTGAATCATAGAATCTCTTAGTAGTATTAAAGGAATTTTGTTATTCAGGAACAGCTGGTGATATCATTGTTCCTTTCCAAAAAGGAGGGACAAACAACAAAAATTCAGGCTGTTGATATTTATCTGAAACCATAGCTAGAGATATTTTTTTATGCTATTAGATTCTGAAATGTCTTGGGAGCAGGGATCAGGATTTAGTGCTCTTTTTTAGCTCTTCCAGTATCTAGACCAGGGATTCCCAAAGTGGGTGCTGCAGTAATGGGGGGGGGGACGACGGTGATGGCCACAGGTGCATTTATCTTACCTATTGTTATTAAAATTAAAAAAATTAATTTCCAGGGCACTAAGTAATATTTTTTTCTGGAAAGGGGGCGGCAGGCCAAAAAAGTTTGGGATCCACTGATCTAGAACAATGTAATCAACTGGTGATAAAGACTTCTTGAATGAAGGAAGGAAGCAGAATGGGTTAGATGCACTGAATGGAACCCTAAGATCTGGATTTGAACTCTGTCTCTTCTAATTCTAATTATGCAACCTTAAGTAAATCTCATAACCCCTCTGGGTCTCAATTTTTTCTTCTATAATAGGAAGGAGTTAGACTCCATGGTGTCCAGCCCCAAATCTGGACCTGTAGAGTTCATTGCAAGCTCTCAGAGGTCAGGGACCATATTTACTTCCTGGTGCCTAAGACAGTACCAAGTACATTTCCATTTCTCTAGTAGGGAGCTGGTGAAGTCGTTGCTAAGTGTGGATGATTTAAGTAGACATGGGCAGGAAAAAGAGGTGAAATTTCAATTGGATCATTCTACTGGCTATTCACAGCTCTCACTTAAAAAAAACCATCCAAGAGGAGGTGGAAAGGTACCTAAAAGGATGCCTGGGGATTTTGTCTGGGGATTTCAATTATCCACTTCCTCTTTATCTCTCCCATTACAATGGGCACCAAGACTTGAATACAATTACCTATCTTGACTGGGGAAAATGAAAGCTTATTTAGCATCCTTAGCATATGCTCACAGGTTCTATAATTTGTCCCTGTCCCTGTAAAAGGGCCACAGACATGGAAAAGGCCTGAGAAAAAGGCATAATTACCTTCATAATTACTAGATCAAACCCCTGCCTAGACCGGAATGCCCTCCCCATCTCTTCCCCCCAGACACAAGGGCTGGGCCCTCTTCAGAATTCCTGATTCTCAGAGCTAGAGGGGACTTGGGGGCTCTGCTAGTCCTTGTAACCTCAGGTTCTAGAGGAGAATGCTGAGTCCCCAGGGGAGGCGTAAGGAAGGCAGGGAGAAAGAATTTAGGGCTCTGGATTACAAGTCCTGTCCCCTTTCCAATATACCATGACGGCTGCTCTTTGAAGATACGACTATAAACTCAAGATGTTGACAGCTCCTGGTCTGACACAAACCTTGGCTCCCACTCTCTACTGGTGAGAAACAAAAGCCATCCCAGGGTTTGGAGCCAGAAAGGACTCTGGATCTTCTCGTCCAAGTCTCATTTTAAAGGTAAGGAAACGAACAAAGGCTTGCTTTAGGGAAGGAAGTGGCTTGATTGCAGTTCAGCATCAAAGAATGGCGATTGTAAACTTAAATTCAGTGCTCTTTCTACTGGAATCTGGGAAATGCTTCCCTCCCCCCTACCAGCGACACCCCACCCCCAAGCTTGGAGCGGCACCAAGTCTCCCTCCTAGTTAGCCCCAACCAGCCCCCTTGTAGGCAGACACCTCATAAATGCTTCTTGGGCTCCCTGGGATGGGATAATTATCTTTAACTTTAACCCAATAAACCTTAGCTCTCACTTCCCTCATTGCCCCGGGGACAGGAAAGCTTTGCCCCCTCTGGTAATGATTTGTAACCCAGACACTCCTGGATAAGATGCCAGGAGGAGAGAAAACAACTGCTGAGCCTTCCAGAAACTATGGGATGCCTCACATTGTAGCAAGTCATAATTTTCTAAAGACTTGGGTGAAATCATAGAAATGGGAGAAGATCTATAAGAACGGATGCAGGCTGAAAAGAGCAGAACCAAAATATACCCAATGACTGTGGAAGTAACAGGAAGCCCCAAAAGTCTTAGGGTAGCCTTAGGATCTAATAGCGAATACAGGGAGTCCCAAAAGTCTTGGAGCAACCTTAAGCTCTAATATGGAACACGGGGAGTCCCAAAAGTTTTGGTGTAGATGTAAGCTCTTAATAGGGAATATAGGGAGTCTCAAGTCTTAGGGCAGCCTTAAACTCTGATAGCAAACATAAGATATCTCCAGAGTCTTAGGACAGCAGCAAGTTCTAATAGTTCATAAGGGTGTCCCAAGGGTCTTCATGCAATCTTCAGTTCTAATAGCTGTCCCAAGCATAAGCAGTGTGATACCTGGTTCAGTCACTTCTCTCAGTCTCAGTTTAACTCCTCCGAAAAAAAAGAGGACAATAAATAATAGTATTTACCTCATAGGACTGTTCTGAGGATCAAATGAGGCAATTGATGTAAAACACTTGGCAATCTTTAAAAAACTCTAAATGCCAGCAATTATTATTAATATATCCCACATACATGTTATCTTCCACAATGGTGTAAGTTTACCAATTTAGCCAAAGTGGAAGTAAGTAACCTCCTTCCCAGAGCATTTGATTCAATTCAATAAGCATTTAATGAATGAGCAAATGCTCAAGAGCTAAGTTTCCCAAGAGTGTAAGTCTCTTCTATGGCATCCATCTTTGTCCTTAGGACCTACCCAGCACAGTGCCTAGTACATAATAGGAGATTAATAATTGCTTGTTGATTTATTGAATGAAAAATCTCAACAGAATGCTTGTTAAGATATACCAGTAAGGTATTCCATCACCGACATATACCACAATTTTGCACTCAAAGGAATAATAAACTGGAGGAATTCCATGTGAACTGGAAATACCTCCAAGAATTGATGCAGAGAGAAAGAAGCAGAACCAGAAGAACATTGTACACAGAGACCAATACACTGTGGTAAAATCGAATGTAATGGACTTCTGTACCAGCAGCAATGCAATGACCCAGGACAATTCTGAGGGATTTATGGAAAAGAACACTACCCACATTCAGAGGAAGAACTACAGGAGAGGAAACAGAAGAAAAACAATTGCTTGAACACTTGGGTTGATGTGGACATGATTGGGTATGTAGACTGGAAAGGACCACACTAATGCAACTATCAATAATATGTAAATAAGTCTTGATTGATGACATATGTTAAAACCAGTGGAAATGTGCATTGGATATGGGGAGGGGAGAGTTTGAGGGGGGTAAAGGGGAAAGTAAAAACATGAATCATGTAACCATGGAAAATTTTTCTAAAAATAAAAAATGAAAGAAATTTAAAAAAAAAAAAAAAGAAATACCAGTAAGGGATCACAAATACATTCTTTTTGACCTCAGGTGTTTTCTTTTGTTTTCTTCTCTTCTGGTGCTTTTTCTCTTCAATGTCCCGGAGTCAGGCCCCAAGCCCCTGTCTTTAAACCTTGTCTTTAAGAATTACTTTGGCTGAAAAAGGACCTTCCTGTGGCCAACCTAGTGCTGGACCTGTCTTTCTCATGGCTCATGCTCATGGCAGGAGAGGTCCTCCAAGTCTTCTGAACTGGGGAGGACCTGTTAGGGCTGGTCTGGGCAAGGACAGACATTCAGAACCTGGGATCTCCTCTTGGGCTGAGTTTCTTGGACTTTACTAGTTTAGACAAAAGGGAAATAGTTTAACCTCCTTCCCTGAGCATTTGATTCAATTCAATGAGCATTTATTGAATGAGCAAGTGTTCAAGGGATAAGAAACCATGCATTTATTTATTTGGAATTAGTTAGTTCCTTCATTAGCACATTCATTTATTCTTTTTCTTCCAACAAACAGTACTAGCTCTCCTTGAGGACTATTTAGACCCTCCCTGCCAGACCCTTTCTTTCTAGATCCTCAAGTTCTAGTTACTGATCTGCTCTACTTGTCGTCTGCTTTCCAGTGAATTATAAGCTCCTTGAGATGAAGGACTCCTTTTTTCTTTTGTATGCACATAGTAGGCCACAAATATGTTGAAATCAATCTAATTAAACACCTACTAATGCCTAATTTAAAATTAAATAATTAATTAAATTTATTATATTTATTATGTACAAATAAAAATTAAATTAAATTAATTAACTAAACATCTACTACTAGACACTAGAGTGAGCCTCAAAGTCAGGAGGACCTGGCTTTAATTCCAGTCTCCACTGGGTACTGTCTGCATCACCTGAGTAAGACCCTTAGCTTCTCTGAACCCCACCTCCCCAAACTTTCAGAATTATAAATCATGGAAAAGTTGCTAACTGTCATTGGTGGAAGGAATCTCCTCACCAGGAGTTTCCTAGACAAGGAAATCAAAGGACTGATTTTTAAAAACAGAGGATGTGAAGGTATCAAGGTAGGGAAGAATGACCAAGGAACCAGGACTTCATTAGTTGTCACTACTAATCATACTCCCCAACAATGAGATTAAATAGCCCAGACTCTAGGCTTGAACTCAGCCAACCTGAGTTCGAAACCTGCCTCTGCCCCTTAGGAGATGAATGGCCTGGGGAAAACTGTTTTTTCCTTCTCTGATACTCGGTTTTCTCCTATGTAAAATGGAGAGAACAGCTCTTATAATGGCTCCCTCCAGGGGGTTGTTGGATTGTTTTCTTAACCTGGAAAAGCTTTAGCCATGAACTCTATTGCAATGATCGTTCCTTTCCATGTTCAGAGAGTATTATATGGAAATCAGCTCTGTGACCAGGGCAAGGTCCAATGCTTCTAACCCAATGCATGCTGTCTAATGAATAATTTGCACTTTTTGGCCCCGGGAACCTTGGATGGTGCTTTGTGGAAAATGGAGCCCTCGAAGTCTATTTGTTTTAGGGCAGACGGCCTGGTCTCCCTTTGCCAAAACATACAGACTCCTCTGCACTCATTCATTTACTCTTCTGCACCGTGGCACCGCTGGAAATAAAAATCAGACTGTCATGTAATATGAAACAAGCTGTGCTTACATTAGCTGTGAGTCTGGGACAGACTTCGATAACTGCAGGAAGGAGGGAGTCCCAAAACTAAAACCATATGTACAGAGGTTCTTGGCTTAACGTGGCCCTTTCCTCCCTTTTCTACTGCCCTTCCGAGAATAGGGAGAGGCCTGCCACTAAGGAAAGAATGTCCTCTCCGTCACTGAAGCCACGAGAAGCTCACCAGGTGACTTCAATTGAACTCCACTTGGCTAGACCCTAAGGATAAAGTAATTTCCACAATAGGTCAACCTTTTGGTCAAGCTCTGTCAGGCCCAGGGAAAACACTTGCTGCAGAGCCCTGCCTGGATGTGCCACAGCTAAGAAGAAGGGCTCAGTACTAAAGGTTCTAGTAAGACATCAGGGTTTAAGTGCAAAGGATATTGGTCTTGGAGTCGAGAGACCCATGTCTCTGTCTCAGGCCTGACCATTGGTCGGTGGGTGACTTCTGGGGCATTTATTTCACTTCTCATCCTCAGTTTCTTCCTCTCAAAAGTGGGGGGGGGACTTTTTATCTCACCCGTTCATCTAGAAGTATTTATTAATTACCTTCTATTGGTGTTAGGCAGCTTTGGGAACAGAAATATTAAAGAGAAAATGTCCCTGTCCTCAACAAGCTTACAATCCTCTTTAAATGAATATATGAAAATAATAGAGAGAACCCACACAAATGAATAATACAGGGAGGGTAATGGGGAGGGAGGGCTGCATAGGGAATGTGAAGCTTGAGGAGGTGTAGAGCATGCTTTGTAAACACTCATGTACTATAGAAAAGAAAGCTACTTTTACCCAGAGATCAGGTCTTTGGAGATTTTTGAAGATGAAGCCCTGAGAAAGTGGAATCCTCTTCTTCTACATTAAGTGTAATTTTACCAATATCTACAGGTAAATAACAACTAAGTCATAAGAGCTTTAAAGCATGCAAGAGACTTTAAATACAGAAGGATACATGCCTAAAGCTGTGATGGACATCCTTACGGACTCTGGTCTCTCACTCTTTCACTCCATGCATGCACCTTCTTGATGAATGTTGCCTCCCACTTTTATCTCTTCTTTATTTTATTCCTTCATCTCCTCACATACAGCCACTACTCCAATTGAGGCGCTCATCCCCTCCTCACTGGCTTACTATAAGACTTCTGAACTGTCTGCCTCCCTGACCCAAATCTCTTTATTTTCTGATTCATCCTCCTCGCAAATGGATAGGTCAGACTATGTAGCTCCATCCCTCTCCTCCGAGTCAGTACACCCCAGCATCTTCCTATTCCCTTCAGGAACAGAAAACTACTCCTCCATATTCTGGCCTCTTCTCGTCATTCTAAAACTTTTGTATGCCCTTCCAAGCACTAGATCTGTGATCTAGCTATAAGGGCCCACCACTAATTCTTCCAATGCCTCTCTCCATTTTTTTCTTGCCTCCAAGCCTTTGCATACCTGCAATTTTCTGACCCTTTACCTCCATCTCTTAGTATATCTGGCTTTCTTCAAAGTTTAGCTCAAATCTTATTCAGTGCAGGAGACCTTCCCCTTTCAGATGATCTTTATGTAATTGCTGTATATCTTTGGAGTACTTTGTAGATAGTTCTAAATTTTCTTTGTAGATATTTTATTTTATTCTATTTCTATATTTTCTCCTTCATGAGCATGTATGGTCCTTGGGAGCAGAGATTGGGTTTTTGCCCTTTTTCACATCTCTGGCACTTAATATACTTCCTGAAAAGTAGAAGGCACTTGTTAACTGACTGATTCATTGTTAAGTACTTACTAGGTATCAATATTTTTTGCTATTATTTAATCATTTCAGTCTTGTACAACTCTTCATGACTCCATTTTGGGTTTTCTTGACAGAGACACTGGAGTGGTTTGCCATTTCCTTCTCCAGTTCATTTTACAGGTGAGGAAACTGAGGCAAACAGGGTTTGTTGCAAGTAAAGACTTACTTGCACAGAGTCATCCAGCTAGTAAATGTCTGAGGCTGGATTTGAACTCGGGTCTTTCTGACTCCAGGCCTGGCACTCTACCCTCTAGAAGCCAAATAGTATACTAATTGCTATTTATACAAATAAGACAGTCCTTATCCTCAGGAAGTTTACAGTCATTGGAAATGAATATTAAGCATGGGTATAACCTATATTTATTGCCTCAGGGAGGGAGGGGAAAGAGGACTGAAGACAGTCTAAATTACAAAATGTCAGAAAAGACACCAAAAATTGTTTCTACATATCACTGACTGAAAAAATAAAACTTAATTTAAAAAATCACATAGGTTAAAAAAAACACATTCAAATGGAAGAAAGCAACACACAAAAGGATGCTAGAATGTGGGGGAAGAAAAGGGGAAGATGCATTTGGAGATATGTCAGGGAGATGGCTACCAAATAGCTGCTGAAAAAGGGTCCAGGTCAAGGTTCAAATGATTTACATTCTACTCTACCACCATCTTGTGAGTAAGTACTGTCTGGGTCATCCCCATTTTACAGATGAGGAAACTAAGTCTCAGAGACATTAAGTGACTTGCTCAAGATCACACTGGTAATAAGTGTCAGAAATGGGATTTGAACCCAGGGCTTCCGCTGATTGTTCTTTCCATTGCAGTCTAATCTTTCATTTTACAAAATAGAAAAAAAAGAGGCCCAGAATGAGTATATGCTTGTCAAAGATTAAGCTAGGGAAAAGGCAGGCCTAGAACCCAAGACTCCCAATTGTCAGTGCAGTGCCCTTTCCATCGCCCCATGTCAGACAATTCCATAACAGAGAGAGGAAAAAAATGATGCAGAGATCTTCCCCAAAGCTATAACGCCAGCAGTGCCATGAGCCAGCTGGCAGGGCAGAAATTGGCAGCTGCTTTTATAAATTGATATAAAAAAGAGCTGTCAAAAATTAAAATTAAAATGCTCATAATAAGATAAAGTCTGTCAGAAATCTCAAAAATCTATTTGGGAAAAGACTGTTGGAACCAGCGGACAAGCTAAAGACCTCATGTTTTGAATGTAATGGTGGTTAAGACGATGAGATCCACTCAGGATAACAGGCTGTAGGATTCAGAGCTGGAAGGATCCTTAGAGAGAAACCTCTCATTTTAGAAAGGAGGAAAATAAGGTTGAGATGGGGGCAAATTAATTTTAAAAATTTTATTATTTTAAAATAATTTATTATATTTTATAATAAAAATTATATTATAACATTATTCATAAGAATATATTATTTAGATATAAAATAAAATAATTTTCATATTTTTTTAAAATTTAAAATTTTTTAAAAAATAGTATATTCCTTTAACCCATGGGAATCCCTACTGATTGCTAATAAAAACAGGAGCAAAGAGGAACCCAAGTTAGGGACCCTAATGCCATGGGGAGAAAGTAACCTGGTGATGGAGTCAGAAGATGGGGTCTCCTTACTAACGGGCTGTGTGATCTTGGGGAAGTGAATCCTAGACTTGGGCAGTCATAGACACACAGCCAGGCAGTGACCATTCCCATATCCATGCTCTTTCCACACTCCTAACTCTTATAATGATGCCCCTGGGCAAAAATGTGTCCCAGTGAGAGCTTTGTCCATTGACCTTCCTTTTAAATCTGACTTTGGTTTGATTAACTTTCTCACACTTACCAATTCAATTTCTTAAAATTCTATTTTCCATTTTTTTCATCTGGGATGATGGATATACCAGGGGAAAACAGGGCTGTGGTTTCCTTCACTCCACCAACTAAGTGTGAGGTGATTGAGGGCATGCAAACAAAATGGCCCTAGGTCAGAGAAGGATGCTCAGGGGATGGGAAATTTAAAGAAGGAAGGAAACTTAATGATCTAATCTTGCCCCGTTAGCTCAGTGAGCAAAATAAGTAACCAGCCTGAGGTTAGACAAGGAGTGTTAGAAGCTAGATATTGGACCTGCCTTCTAATGACTCGAAATCCAACATTCTTTCTTCTATATGAATCTGTTTCTCTAGGTTCATTGCCTAGAAGGAGGTCTCTAATTAGGAGAAATCACGTTGGCCTTTGAGCCGATGAGAGAGTGCTAGAAAGGATAGGGCCTGGAAGACACCAGATACAAACAAGCTAAATAATAGGAGTTAGAGCTAAAAGGGCCCTTTGGAGTTCACCAAGTCGACCTTCTCATTTTACAGATGAAGAACACGGAGGCCCAAAAAAATTGCGCAGCCCTTCCATCATCATGCAACTGGTTAAAGCCTCAGCTGGGTATCCTCGTTCCAAGTCTTTCTGTTACCCCAGGATGCTCTCAGTCTGGTCTTCCCCAGGAAGACAGCTGTCTCATGGACCACCACAGGCCAAGATTTTCAAGTTCAAAAGAGTGATCTATTTGAAGGCATGAAGCCCACCTAGGGAGAGCCCCGGGATAAAAAGTTTTATAAAGCGACTCCCACACTCCAACCACAAAGGAAAGACATATTTTAATGCAACATAACCTCACCTTCTTGATCTCAGAATCAGCCTTTCTATAAACATTCTAGTCCTTTAAATCCACAAGAATCTCTTATTAAAATTAAAAAATTTTAAAAATTAAAAATTTAATTTAATCCTTATTAAAAATAGGAGCTAAGAAGAATCCAGTTTAGGTAGACTGGTGTGATGAGTAAAAACACAACCTGGTTCTCAATTCCAGAGGCTAGGGTTTGAGGACACCTTGCCATGAGGTTTAGGGTAAGTCCCCTTCCTTTCTTTGCCTATTAGTTTCTGAAGCAATGGGATATTGAAATTGGTCCAAATAATCCATAGTGATGCTATCATTCATAATCTATCAGGACTGGAAGGGGGCTTAAAAACATAGAAGGTTGGGGATAAAATGGACCTTAAAACATACAAGGGGGGCAGCTAGGTGGCTTGGTGGATTGAGAGCCAGACTTTCAGATGGGAGGTCCTGGATTAAAATATGGCCTCAGACACAAGTTACTGAACCCCCATTGCCTTACCACTCTTCTGTCTTGGAACTAATAAACAGTGTTGATTCTAAGATGAAAGGTAAGATTAAAAAAAATGAAGCTAGAAAGAGCCTTGGAACAAACAACATTTAGCTATAGAACATAGAATGTTCCAACATATTCTAAATTTAAACTGGTCTAGTTGAAAGCCAAATGAATCTAGCTTAATCTAAAATGTTAGAGCTGAGAGGGACTTTAGAACAGAAAACGTGATCAACAATGTTTTATAAAACACCTACTAAGTTCTGGGTACTATGCTAGATCCTGGGATAGAAAGAAAAATAAAGTAAAAGTGTCCTTGAGGAATTTACGTTTTAGTTGGAGGAGGTAAAAAGTATCTAGAAATAAGGCAGCTAGGTGGCACAGTGCGGGGCCCTGGATCAGGAAGATTCATCTTTCTGAGTTCAAATTTGACTTCAGACACTTAGTAATTGTTTGACCCTGGACAAATCACTTAACCCAGTTTGCCTCAGTTTCCTCATCTATAAAATGATCTGGAGAAAGAAATGGCAAACTACTCCAGTACCTTTACCAAGAAAAGCCCAAAGGGGTCATGAAGAGTCAGACACAGATGAACAATGACCAAAAAATATTTTTTTTCAGAATAAAATCTTCTGTTTGGTGTTTAAATACCTTTATAACTTGGAATCCCTCCAATCCTTCTGGTCCTCTTACACCTGACTCTTCTCCTCTCTGTGATCCAGGGACACTGGCCTCCTTGCTCTTCCTTGCACAAGACATTTCTCTCCTGACTCTGGGCATTTTCAAGGGCTGTTTGCTCCCTTTTTGTCTAGGATTCTTTTCCTCCTCATCTCTGTTTCTTGGACTCCTTTCAAGTCTCAGTTCAAATCTCCTCTTTCCCAATCCAATTTAATGCTAGTGCCTTTTCTCTGCTGATTACCTCCAATTTACACTCTCTCTCTCTCTCTCTCTCTCTCTCTCTCTCTCTCTCTCTGTCTCTCTCTGTCTCTCTCTCTCTCTTTTATTCATGGTTGTTTGTTTGCATGGGGTCTCCCACATTAGTCTGTGAGCTCTTTGTGAGTGAATACTTTCTTTAGGGCTTTCCTGGTCTCCCCAGAACTTATCACACTGCCTGGGATCTAGTAGGTGCTTAATAAACACTTTCTGATGGATCCACTGCAGTGGCTTTCTGCGTATCCTTCCTGCTTCATAAATGCTTCCTGATTGATTTGTTGATTGCCCAGTAGAGCCAGGAGCAATCTTAGCCAGGAGAAAAGAAAGTGACTGTTGTAAGGCTGAATAATGGCACCTCTGGGATCCTTCTGTGATTTGCTATGAGGATGAGGAAGGAGATGACCAAATCTGGACTGTGTTGGAAGTTCAAATGCACTTAAATGTCTGGCCAAAGTGAATGGAGAGATCAGGAAACAGGCTTCGGGGAAGGCCTGTCCAAGCTTGGGGTTCCTCTGGGGTGAGGGCCCCATGCTCCTGCTCTCTTGCAGTTATGGGGGCAGGAGCCCTGTCCATCCTCACTCTGTCCATCCCCGGCCCTGCCCGCCTCTGCCCTGGACTCCACAGCGCTTCCTCCCTCTTCCAGTGAACAGATCTTTGGCTACACTCTCTGTCTCTGATGTGCTGACTCCAGCTCTCCCTTGGCCTACTATTTTGTTCCACTTATACCACTGCGCTCTGAATAAATCACCGCTACCAGGCAGAGGTGAATTCACAGGGCGCTTTTGCAGAGAAGGGTTTCTATTAGGGATTTCAGAAAGTGCTGCCAATGTCATTTACAAGAAGGTTAATTTATTATTGAGAGACCTTGATTCTCCATTCTTTTGTCATGTCTCACACTGTAATTCAAAGGAAGGGAAAGGGGAGGGAGCAGAGAAAGCCTTATTAAAAACTGAAAATTACTCTTCAATCACTTCTCTGCCTGTCTTTTTCTGAAGTGGCACATGCTTTGACACAAATTAGAGTCTATCATGTCAGGGATGTTTCGTCCTGGATACTTGCAAGTGCACTTTAGAAGCTAATGAATGGCTACTGACTGGTAAATGCAATAAATACACAAAAACAATATTGTCCCAAGGTCCTTAGGAAATCTCGGAGAAAACAATCCTGATGACCCTTAGAAGCTGTGTCTAGATAAAAAAAGAAGAAGAGAAGAAGAAGAAAACAAGCTTCGAAGTCAAAGGAAATGCTGGGAAAGCTTTAGATCCACTATCTTTAATCATTAACCCATTCCATCCTTTTTCTGCTGCTCTGTGCAGGGGCCTAGTTACCTACAGGGCTAGAGCAGACTTCAAAATAGAGAATGCCAACGCTAGAAGGCCCTTTTGAACACAGAATGCTAGAACTGTCAAAATAAAACTTAGAATACGGAATAGCAGATCTGGAAGAGGACTTAAACATAGAATGTCAGAGTCAACAGGGACATCAGACAAAGAATATTGAGCTGGAAGGGATCTTAGACTAGAAAAGTTCAAATCTTGGAGGGACATTTGAACATGTGGTATTAGGGTTCAAAGGGACTATAGAATATAAATTGTCTGATCCTATTAACTTAGAAAAACTTGTGTGGAAATCTGTTATTACATGTTATTGGTTAAAAATAAATAACTAGAATATAAATTGTCACTGCTGGATGGGCCTTTGGAGCAGAGAATGTCAAGACTCAAAGGAGCCTTAGAACACAGAATGTTAGAACTGGAAAGACTCTCAGAACAGTGGATATCAGAGCGGAGAATGCTCTTAGAACCCAGAATGTCAGATCTGGGAAGGCCCTTAGAATAGAGAATATCAGAACTGGGAGGGCTCTTAGAATAGAGAACATCAGAGCTGGAAGGGTCCTTAGAACCCAGAACATCAGAGCTAGAAGGGTCCTTAGAACAGAGAATATCAGAGCTGGGAGGCTCCTTGGGACACACAATGTCAGAGCTGAGAGGGGCTTAGAATGTAGGAGGTTAAAATACAGAACAGATAATATCCACTCAATAAAGCAGAAAGCAAATGCTGAATGAACGATGAATAAACAGCAGCTCGCAGTTACATAGCCATCCCTCCCAAGAACTTGTTAAGGCAGTGAAGACACGTAATATCCTCCTCATTTTATCAACAAGGAAGCTGCAGCTCAGAGATATTAAAGAGCACAAACAGCAATTAAGTCACAGAGCCAGCACTCAAATGTCAGTCTTCAGACTCTGAGTGTGGTTCTTTTTCCATTAGTCCACAAGCTATGTGAGAAGCCTTAAGGCTGAGGTGTTTGGAAATTAACTTCTAAACAAAGCCTCAGTAGCCAGGGAGGACTCATCTCAGGGGCAAACTAGCCCTTAAGGAAGTAGATTTTTCAGCAAGACCTCTGTTTTCTGTGATACCCAAATCATCTCTTCTTCTGAGATCCTGAGATAAGGAGCAAAACCCAAACCAAGCAAAGCTAGACAATGGCAGAGCGATAAGGAAAGAGAATGAGACACTGTCCTTTGTGAAAAGAGATGATCAAAAAGGTCAGCAGGGACTACTACACATTTTTCTTTCCCCACCCTATTCCAAAGCTCCATCCTGACATTCCCACCTTTTGAAAAGAGTATTCTAACTGTGGGCACACTCCCAGGTAGGCCTTCCTGGAGGAGCATAACAGGTCTCCGTGGCTGCCATTGTTAATGAACAGAATGGCAGCATCTCCAAGGTACAAGAGGTTTCAGAGGGGATGGAGGTCCATCTGAACCTGAACACTAGTAAACTTCTTTATGACTTTCCTGTCAAGAAGCCAGCCACTTGGCCACTCTTTGAAGACTTCCAGTGAAAGGAAACCCACCATCTTGTGAGGCAGCCCCATCCCTTTTGGAACATCTTTATAAACATTTTTGTGACCTATGATGGCCTCTTTATATCTTCCTATTGGTCCTAGAGTCATTCTGCCCTCTTGGGTCAGAGCAGAACACATTTAATTTCTCTTCTCTTTGATGGCTCATGTAATTTCATTACATGAAATGCAAAAATAAAATATTTAAAAAATAAATAAACTTTTAAAAACAACCAAAAAATCCTGTTTCTTCTAATAAGGTGCAAAAAGCATAGTAACCTACTTCTCCGCCATGTTGCTCACTCTGGTTTGGATGCCAGAATGGCTAGATGGGGGCTAAATTACCCATGGGATGTGGACCACATGAGTTTTCATTCAACTGGGCAGCTTGTGCCAGAGAAAAGAGTGAGCTAGGAAGATCCTGGGTGGTTTCCACGTCACGATTCCTTGTCTCTCTGTTTATTAACAAGGAGTCCTCTTCCCTTTCCCTTCCTGGCTAATTCGATCCATTTCTGTGGCACGTCTGTAATTCCATGCCCTGGACCATAACGCGTTGCTGTCAGCCTTGTGCGTGTGTCCATTTTGGCTGAAATGTCAGCTCAAATTAAAAGACAGCATGCTCTACGAGGCCCAAACACACAACTGTAACTTGTTACATTTTAAAAACACGTGCAAAACGTCTACCCTATCTAAATAAAGTAAATTCGTCAAACATATATCAAATAACCTTATTATGCACAGAGGTCTGTGCCTGTCCTCGGGTATCCACGCAATATCCTTTGGTGCTCAGATGTGTTTTATAATAGCTACTAAATGCCCAGAGATGGAGGAGAAAGTAGCAGATTTGTGGCAGATTTATTTTGTTTTTTAGTTGTTTTTCAGGCATGTCCAACTCTTTGAGACCCCATTTGAGATTTCTTGGAAAAGATATTAGACTGGTTTGCCATTTCCTTTTCTAGCTCATTGAAAAAACTGGAAAAAAAACAGGGTTAAGAGACTTGCCCAGGGTCACACAGCTAATCTTCTGAGACCAGATTTGAATGTGGGAAGATGAATCTTCCTGGGTCCAGGCTGAGCACTCTTTCCACATAGCTGCCCATCTATGGGAGGACACAGATAAGAGCTAAAGAGGATGGGAAGGCTTGTATGGCTTATTATCTATATTACTGGAGGGAATACGTGCATTAAGATGCTAATGGGTCCAATGAAATGTCATTTAACTATTTTATTTTTAAAGCTAGATGTGATGGACAGTGATGCCATCACAGATCATTTTAATTCTTTCCAAAATGTTACTGATATTTTTTTCTGCACCATTTCAGCACAAATTCAAAAGATGGGCTAGAAATTGTTTTTTAAGGAGTTTAAAGGAAAAGAGTCTTTCTCTTCTCATTACTTCAACACCCTGTGATTTCACTGATGGGAGAGAGCCCAACCCTGATGTGGATCAGCGCCTGCCTCCGCTTTTTTCGGTTCCTCCATTGCCTTGAAGCTACGTTGTTCAGCAGCTTCTCTGAAATGAGCCAGGCAGGTGCTTGAATGACAGACACAAGCAAGCACCATCCCAGCCCCAATTTATTAGGCACCTGTGTGCTGATTCGTGGGCTTAGAGCTGAGAGAGGGCTAGGGAAGTCCTCGATGAGAATGAGAATGGCGATGGGAATTTCATTTTCAAACATGGCTGGACATTAAACAGGAAGAGATGGAGGTAGGGGAGGATTTGGGGATATAGAGAGGGACAGAAGGGGAAAGCTAGGTGGTGCACTGGGCTTGGAATTGGAAAGATCTAGGCTCAAATCGGGCCCAAATCCATTCATTCAGACATTTACTAGCTGTGTGACCCTGGGGAAGTCATTGAACCCCGATTTGCTTCATCTTCATCTGTAAAATGGGGACACATGCAGTTAAAGCCATTTTGTTGTTGTTCAGTCACTTCAGTGATATCCAATTCTTCTTGATTCCATTTAGAGTTTTTTGTTGTTTTGGGGTTGTTTTTTTTGGCACAGATACAGGAGTGATTTGCCATTCCCTTTCCCAGCTAATATTTAAAATGAGGAAACTGAGGCAAACAGGGTGAAGGGACTTGTCCAGGATCACACGGCTACTAAAGTGTCTAAGGTCAGCTTTGAACTCAGGAAAATGAGTCTTCTTAACTTTAGGTCCAAAATACTATCAACTGAACCACCTAGCAGCCCCTACCGCTGCACAGAGGGCTACTAATGAGAATTTGTTTCCTTCCTCCACCATGAAATACCCTAAAAAATAGAAGATGGTTTGGGTGTGGCAAAGACGGTAGAAATTCCCCAAGAAGATTTCTGGGAAAATCAGTAGAGGGACTGAGAATGAAGTTTCCTCAGCTGTGGGAAGTTTATTAAGCACCTACTATGTGCCAGATCCTGTGCTATAAAGGATAGAAGAAAGGCCAAAACACTGCCCTTGCCCAAGGGGCCCCCAATCTATTCAGAAAGATGGCATGCAAAATAATAACTTGCCAGATGAGATATATTGTTTGTTTTTTGTTTTCAAAGAGGACCAGTGACATCACAGGGTGATATCTTAGCTTGTGCATGAACTGAATGAAAACAAACAAACAATTTTAGCTTCTGCCTCAGTAACAATTCTAAGACAGAAGGGCAAGGGGTAGGCAGACAAGGTTAGGTGACTTGTCCAGGGTCACACTGCAAGGAAGTGTCCAAGATCAGATTTGAACCTAGGTCCTCTTGACTCCAGGCCTGGCACTCTATCTACTGTGCTAACTAATTGTTCCTCAAATTCCTTTTTTTCTAGCCTTAGTTTTCCCATTTATAACATGGGGATGTTGGACTAGATCTTCTGTAAGGTCCCTTCCTGCTTTAAATTCTGTGATCTCAAACATTTCCTGAATGAATGAATGGGCACAAATTCATCCCATTCACGGAGTGCTTTGCAAACACGGGCTCTGTGTGTGCATGTTTGTATATATTTACATATATCCTCTGGAAAGTGCTTTCAGATTTTTAGAGTGAAAGATAAACTCATTTAATTTAAAATCATCAGCTGGACTGAATTAGATGGGGGAAAAGGGAAAACATACACAATATCTCCATTTGTTAAATTAAACACAATTATTTCTCCTGTTACTTAATGACAAACAGACATGAATACCTCTGATTCTGACAGCTGAGATCTGCTTCAATGTTCCATCTGAATTTTGGAAGGCGAGGCTATGATGGGTCAGGTTCCACTGCATGCATTAAGCAAACTTGAGAGGGAAAACTGTATATTGGGACCATAATGACTTCACTACAACTAGACCCAAACTTTTAATTAACCTGCCAAGACAAATTACAACTCCCAGTTCTCAGGTAACTACTGCAGACAGCTGAGACTCAACACCAACACCTCTTTGGGGAGAAAGACTAATGGCAGTCCTGGACCCAGAATAGTTTGACATTAAAGAAAATAAAACGAACCCATTAAATAATTATGGTGGGGGTTTGGGGGCAGGCGTAAAAATAAAAAGAATAAATAATGATGCTACTGCTTACGTTTTAATGAGAATGTGAGTACAATTTCCTTGTTTCTGCCTTTGGGCTGCCATGTGCATGTAGCCTCACCATCCAGTAACAACAGCTCATATTTAGAAGGCAGAATTGGGCAATGGAAACGGCATCAGGCTGGGAGTCTACTATCCAGCCACTGTGGCAGTCTCTTACTCTTTGTGGAACCTTAGAGAAATCTCTTCCCTCTTCTGGGATTCCTTTTCTCCACTTGGTTAAACGAGGTAAGAAAAAGTTATCTCTAAGAAAAAAATTATCTCTAAAAATTATCATCTCACTTAGAGGGATGGCTGGGCTTGGAATCAGGAAGACTTGAATTCAAATCTGACCTCAGATACTTAGCTGGAGCAAATCATTTAATCTTATCACTAAGTAAGTCACTTAAATCAGTTTCCTTATCTGTTAAATGGGGCAGGAGAAAGAAATGGTGAACCACCCCAGTATCTCTGCCAAGAAAACCTCCAAAAGGGGTCATAAAGAGTTGAACGTGCCTGAAATGAAGAAACATCAACAAAAAGTTCCAACATTTACTAGCTTTGTAACTTGGGGCAAATCCCTCAAAATCTCTGGGCCTCGATTGCATTGCCCTCATCCTAAATGGAAACAAATTCCAAACAGTGATACCTTCAAGTGTCACCATTGTAAAGATGAAATTTAATATACAAGAACTAAATATTGTATTTTTATAAATTATTATATAATTATAAATTATTATAAATTATATTTTTATATTTAAAAATAAACTAACAAAAAAAGCTAACTAAAAAGGTACTAACCCAGCCTGCTCATGAGAGCAAAAGAAAGCAAGAGGGAGGAGCTACAGAACTTATAAAATAATAATGTGACCATACAAACGTGGAGGCGCAGGAGAGATTAAAGGGATTTTTGGGAAATACCAAGGGACTTCTGGGGGATGAAGTCCCAGGTTCAAAATCTCCATTTATACACCATCATGTAGAGAAACAATGAAGTGTGACAAAGAGTACAGCTGGAAGCCCTGTGGAGGCTGGAGATGATTCCAGAGGCTTCCACCATTTACATCAGCCCTGCCAGAGTACTGACTACTGAGAACAATAGGAATGGGTCAAGCTAAGCTCATCAGTATTCTTCCCAGGGCTTCACTTTTTAGTTTTGTTTTTTTTTTTAAACCCTTAACTTCTGTGTATTGGTCCCTTGGCGGAAGAGTGGTAACGGTGGGCAATGGGGGTCAAGTGACTTGCCCAGGGTCACACAGCTGGGAAGTGTCTGAGGTCAGATTTGAACCTAGGACCTCCCGTCTCTAGGCCTGGCTCTCCATCCACTGAGCTACCCAGCTGCCCCCCTTTTATATAATTTTATATAATTCATAGTCATTTTCATGTGGACACCTTGTTTTTCCTGGTAAGATGCAAACTTTTTGAGGACAGAGACTGATTCACTTAAAAAAAAAAAAACCTTCATCTTCTGTCTTAAAATTAATACTGTATATTGGTTTCCAAGGCAGAAGAGTGGTAAAGGTTGGGCAATGGGGGTTAAGTGACTTGCCCAGGATCACACAGCAAGCAACTGTCTGAGGCAACATTTGAACCCAGGACCTCTCAACTCCGGGTCTGGCTCTCAATCCACTGAGCTACCCAGCTGCTCCCAACTGGTTTCTTTTTATCTTTTTATCCCTAGGGCCTAACACACTGCCTGGCACAGAGATGTTTGCTCAGAGATTGACTAATTAGTATTTGATCACAAGCAAGTTATTTAATTCCATAGAGCTTCAGTTTTCTCACCTATAAAATGATCATGAAACTTGTGTTCCCTGTCTCACAGTGGTCATGTGAAGAAAGCTATTTGTGGAATAAAATGCTGTGTAAATATGAGTTATCATCTAGTCCAATTCCTTTATTTTATTTTTTTTTTAAACCATTTACCTTCTGTCTTGGAGTCAATACTGTGTATTGGTTCTAAAGCAGAAGAGTGGTAAGGGTGGGCAATGGGGGTCAAGTGACTTGCCCAGGGTCACACAGCTAGGAAGTGTCTGAGGCCAAATTTGAACCTAGGATCTCCCATCTCTAGGCCTGGCTCTCAATCCACTGAGCTACCCAGCTGCCCCAATTCCTTTATTTTTCAGAGAGGGAAAATGAGGTGCAAAGGGAGAATAACCCAACTGGAAAAATGCATCTAGTAAGTGACAGACTTCAGATTCAAACTCAGGTCTGAGTCTTAATTAAGGGCTTGCTCTAAGACACCAGTAATAGCAGGTATCCTGGCAAAATCTGAAAAAAACAACAGGGTGAATGCCAAGGAAAACCAGAGATAAGGCAAGAAGAGCCCCACAGATGCATCCTTTGGGTAGGAGCAAAAAGGCCAAGGTCACCACGTTGATCCCTTGCAAGGGCTGTTCCCAAACTTGACAGCCGAGTCTAGACAGGTCAAGGGAAGTTCAGGTTGAGTTAGAACCTGAGGTTCTATCTTTAGTTGTTCCTATCATGTTACTTCCTTCCATGCGCTCTCTGGATCGGTCAAACCAAATAGTTCTCTGTTCTCTGAATGCATCTTTCCTGCCTCTGTGCCTTTCTTTGGCTCACGTAGCCTGTCAGGATGACATCTCCTCCTCTTGCCTCCAGCACCTGCTCAACTCCTACTCATGAAAGCTCTATTTAAATTCAACCTCCAGGAAGCCTTACTAATCCCTTGGCTTGCTTAGGAATGCTTCCCTGCTCCCTGTTTCTCCTCCAGATCTCACCCAGTAATTTGTCCTTTCACTAACTCATTTATTGTGTATCATTTCATGTTACACTTTTCCCACTCTTTGATGGGAAGCTCCAAATAAACAGGGATTGCGGCATACACTGTTCCATCTTCTTTAAGCATCTAAAAGAGAGTGTCCCCATGTTGAGGGATGGAGCAAGGGAAACACCAAGTGATCTTCTAGCTAGCATCATTAGCATTGGGAACCTAGAAAAAGAAACCATCAACCTCTCTTTCCTTTCCCATCCTCTAAGAGTCTAGTTACCATCTTGCCTGAGCCAAATATAGTGCCTGGCACACACACACACACACACACACACACACACACACACACACACACAATTTATATATAATATATAATTATAATGTACATAATATAACATAAATAAAATTATATATGTTACAATATGACCTATTATAGAATTAATATATTTATTATATAATATTAATATACTATATAATTAACCATGTATTATATAATACATAATATACAATTTATATATATTATGTATTATATAATATATTACATATTGTATATTGTGTATATTCTGTTTTATATTATTTATATATCATATATTATTTATAACAAATATAAACAATATAATAATTATAAAATAAATAATATATAAATGTATATATTATACATCATGTATATTATTTGTATTATATCTATATGCATAAATATATTTTATATTTATATTTAATTTGATATGTTATGCTTATATATTATTTATATACTATATAATTCTATATTGTTTACATATTATACAGTATATAATTACATAATTATATATAGTATACATTTTATATATTACATTTATATATTATACAATTATATTGATACAATATATAAATATCATAATTATTAAATATATAAGTAATATATTATACATAATGTTATATATTATATAATTACTATATTGTGTAATACATTATAGGTATATATGTGTATATTGTGTAATGTATAGGAATACATGTGTTTATATCCATGTGTGTATACATACATGTAAATATATGTAGTTGAATCATAGAATGTATGCTATTTATATATTCATATATGTGCATACATACATGTATACACATACACATATATACACACACATAGGTGCTTAATAAATGTTTTTTGAATTTATTGAACCTCTATCCTTCCTTCATCAACAGTGAACAGGGAAGAAAATAAATGAGTAAATATAGAATAGTTTTATTTAACTGAGACCCATCTAATCATCCAATAAAAAGTTGCTGCCCTGAATTCTCCCTTGGCTTCACAACTTTGGGTCTTCAATGGCTTCTCCTTCACTCCCCAGGAAAATCATCATGGGGAAAACACCATCCTGCAGGATCCCTTTGGCCCTTGTACTTCACTGTATCATCCCCTGAGGTCCCTCTGATTAGAGGATGGAGCCACGGACTCCAAAACTCCCATT
>NC_058132.1:102339700-102353119 GCF_016433145.1 Gracilinanus agilis
CAGGTCAGTGGACCCCAGCTGGTCAGTGTGGACCCTGATAGCTTCAAACACATAGTTTGATCCTTCTTTAGCATCCCTCAACTCTGATAGCAGCTTTGATATATTACACTTACCAGGGTTTTTAGTATTGGAGGGTCACCATTTGCCCTGAGCTGAGCTCCTGTCCTTTCTTTGTTCTATCGTTGGCCTATGATAGAGCCATGGAGCTGTTTAACAAATCCTTAAGTTTTCCTCTCCAGCCTTAACTGCTCTTTATGGGGCCTGCCACTTTTTTACAGCATTTTAAAAAACCATTAGCCACTGTCTTAAAATTGATACTCAGAATCAGTTCCAAGGCAGAAGAGTGGTAAGGGCTCTCCTGTTGGGGTTAAGTGGCTTGCCCAGGATCACACTGCTAGGAGACATGTCTGAGGCCACATTTATACCAAGGACCTCCCTGTCTCCAGGCCTGGCTCTCTATCCACTGAGCCATCTAACCGTCCCTGTTATTGCATGCTGGCAATCCTATGGTATTTATGAGAGTGTGGGAAAGAACACAGCTTGAAGTCAAGAGAGAGCGTGTATGAATGCTGCCTCGAATACTTCCTAACTTTGTGATCATAGCTGTGTTACAATGAAAAATATTCAGGAAAATGTTTTTTAGGTAAGATTTTAGGTAAGGTAAAATTTAGGCTAGCATTTAGTCAACAAATTAATAGGTCTGTGATCCTCTCAATAATGAAAGACAAGAAAGTTCCTTCAAGGAGGTGCAATTGGTAACTCATTATTCAGTCCCTCCCTTGGACATCCCAAGATTGGTGAATAGTTAATGAGGAAATTGTCCATTAAGACTCTCAACCCCTCCTCACCCCTCTGGAGGATAGGGGCTGTCATGTACCTAGCAGAAAGAGCCTTATCTACTAATCAAGTTTTATTTGAAGGAGGGAGAGTGCCACATTTCTTGGAGTGCCTAAGAATAAAGGAAATGTAAAAATCAGTAGGCTGATTGGAGCTTCTCTAATCCAGGATCCAGATATAGAAAAAATATAGTATATAAAAAAATAGATTCTCCCAGTCCAGTCCCTTAATCTCTCTGGGTTTCAGTTTCCTCACTTGTAAAATGAAGCTAATATCAGTAGTAGCTGTTTTTGTGGGGTTTTGTGAGATAATAATGTATCTTAAATGGAAATAAAGCCAGCTACTTTTCTCTTCTTTCTCTCTCTCTCTCTCTCTCTCTCTCTCTCTCTCTCTCTCTCTCTCTCTCTCTCTCTCTCTCCCCCCTTCCCCTCTTTCTCCTCCTCCCCTCTCCCTCCTTCCCTCTCATTTCCATTTCAGCTTTCCCTTCTCTGCCCTACACACACTCTATGCAATGAAAGCAAGAGAGAAATCCATAGTTTTTAAACTTAAGCATGTTTTCCCACTGTTAGACAACCTAACTAAGCCTATTATTTTGACTAGTGACCTTATACAAATTACACAAAGAAGTGATATTTTAAAATAGTCAAAGAATATCCATTAGGGGAAAATGCTCACTCCCTCTCCCTTTCTCTCTCTCTCTCTTTCTTGGTACTTAAGTGCAATTAAATTATGTTATTTCACAGTCATTAGCCTGAAATAAAAACAGGGGCTTGGGGAAAAAGCCTTTTGGAGAATGTTAAAATCTGTAAAATTGATTTCTCTTCAACACACACTGGGCAGAGCATAAACCAAACTGTGAAATGAATGCTTGAGAAATGTTTGAGAAAGGCATCTGGGCTCCCTTTCTGATGGGTAATCTCACCATCATTGAACCTAATCTTGCTTTTTTGAGGGACTTGGAACAATCCTACCAATCTTCCACCCAGAAATTTCTGCCTAAGAAGTCATTTTTTTTCCTTTTCTTTTCTTTTCAGAATGAAAGAAATGGTTACTTCAATGGATCAATGATCTCACTGATGGTGACACATTCTTTCAATGCAGCTCATAGCACAGCCACACTTTTCCATCTTGGGGGTTTCTCTTCCATGTATTTCTGTAAATCTTCTAGAAAGCATATGGCTAATATGCAGAAGGGTATCCTTTCTGAGATGTTTTATACAATTTTGTGGATATCAGCACAGAACTCAAATTTCCTTCCCATCAAATTGTCACTCTTTCTGGTTATTGGACCAGTCAAGAAGAAGGGTTGCCTACAAAGTATGCTGTGTGGAGGGAAGCGGAAGGAAGCAACTAGAAATACCAGGAATGAAAAAGTAAAATTTTAATTTAAGAGAAAAAGTAGTGGATGATACACCAACAATCAAATCCTACATGGCAGAGATAGTCAATCTCATTCATTAAGCAGAAGCCTGAATGTATGATGCCCCTGCAGGCCCACATACATTTTGGTAACAATACTGTCCTTGTAGACAGAGGGGCTCAAATGTCACTCCTGCGGACATGAACTTCCCATCCAATTCACTTTCCCAGTATCGCTTCCCAAGGACCAATCTAGATAATGAAAGGTATTATTTCCTGGGCCTATAAATCCAAAGAGGTCAGTAACAGGAAGAAAAGATTCATACATATTAAAAATTCCTAGCAACATTGTTCATGATAACAAAAAGCGAGAAATAAAACATGTGCCCAACAATTGGGGAATGGCTGGGCAAATTAAGGTATGTGGATATAATAGGACTTTATTGTATTGCAAAGAATGACAAATATGAAAAATTTAGAGAATCATGGAAAATTAAACAAAGAAAGGCAAGAAGAGCCAAAGGACATCAGGCATCATGACTGTAACAAAACAAAAACAAAACCCAAAATAAAAAAATAAAAAATCCTGAACTACAAAGAGAAAACCAAACCTTTTTCAAATGCAGTGAAAAAGGACATATTCTTCTTTTCTGTTAGTACACAATAATCAACTTCTTTTCAGGGACTGTACTTTGTATAGGAGTTTGGGCACTATTTGTGAAGGAAGTGCCTTGTTTCAAAAATCTCTCTATCTCTCTATTAATCAATCTGTCTATCTATCCATCCTGTTTTTCTATCTTTCTTTCTATCTATTTGCATATACATTTTTTTTAAGAAAGGAGGGAAGAAGAGTCAAAGAATAAAAGGAAGAAGAAAAAGAGACCAAGTGGCAGAAGGAAAGTCAAAAAGTGTAGGAAAGGGAGGTGGGAATTAAAGAAGGGGAAGTAAAGGAGAAATATGGTCAAAACAAAAGCTAGACCTTCAGTGCTGGGAACTTGGTATCAAAGATGGCTCTGTCACTGCCCATATGTATAACCTTGGACAAGTCACTTCCCCTCTCAGTTTCCTCATCTGTAAAATCGGGTATATTAACATATACTCTGGCCAAGTGCTTTTTAAAACCATAAGATACTGAAGCTATGTGAGCTCTTTAAACTAGTCAGTTTTCTTTTTCCCTTTTTAAAAATACTTATCTTCTGTTTAGAATTAATATTGTACGTTGGTTCCAAGGGAGAAAAGTAGTGAGGGTTAAGCAATAAAGATTAAATGATTTGCTCAGGGTCATAGAGCTAAGAAGTGTTTGAGAACAAATTTGAACCCAGGCACTCTTGTCTCTAGGATTAGTTCTCAATCCACTGAGCCACCTAGCTGCCCCCAAGCCAGTAAAATTTCAAACAGAAAGCAGTTCAAGTCTCTCAACTCACCATCTGAATATATATTCACAAAGAAAGTATTTGATTAAGAGTCATCAGGGAGAGAAATTAATTTAATGAGCTACAAGCCAAGAGCCTAAAGGGACGTACAAGAGAAACCAGCTAAAATAGGTAGGTTAAGCTCTAACTCCAGCACAGAAAGGCTCTGACGTCTCTATGCCTCCAAGTGTTTACAAAAACCTTATGAAGGTCTCACCAATGCAATGTAAAAATCACTTTACTCCTTTTTGAGTTTGCCCAGCTACTTTCAGTTAAACATGGAAGCTGATGGGTCAAGCAAAAGTAAAGGAGAGGTAAAAGAGATTCTGGTAAAAGTCCTAGATCTTAAATAGAAACAGGAGAAAATGGACAAAAGTTCAAATGTACTTCTCAGTTTTACTTGGGAAACGTCCCGATTGCCTTAACCTCCAATAGAAAGCAAATAAGGAAAATCTAGAATGCAAAAACTGACAGGGAGCCTGGAAGACAAAATGTTAGAGCTGGAAGAGATCTCAAAGGGCAGAGGGACAGAAGTAAGAAGGGACCTTAAAATAGAACAAGGAAGGTCAGTGCTAGAAGAATCTCTGGAATATAGAATATTAGAACGAGAAAGGAATTAATATGAATAGATTAGATTTATATAGAATGATTAATTTTTTTGCTTTAATATTTTAAAAGCTTTTCCTACTTGTGTGAATTATGATACCCATTTTTAGAGTGGAGGAAACTGATTACAATTAAGTAATTTACTCATAATTACACAACTAGAAAGTGTCTGAATCAAGACAGATATCCAGAACTTTTGACTATAAGACAAAGAATAATTCTGAAAGGAATTTCCAAGATCATTTGATCAGATACACTTACTTTACAGTTGAGGAAACAAGCCCAGACAGGTGAGGTAAGTTAAATATAGTTAGTCAGCTCATTAATAGCAAGACCTGGTCTAGAAGACAAGTGTTTTTATACCCAGTCCAATGCTCTTAGAGCTCTGCTAGTTCAATCTTGCATAAAATGTAGAAACTGGTCCCATTCCCCCCAAAATCCTTCAACATCACTTTATAATAAATGGTTATCATGCTTTTACTTAAATACTTCCAGGGACAGGCTGCTTACTCCTTAGCAAGTGTCTTTTGTCTATTATTAAACCACTACATTAAAAAAAAAAAAAACCAGATGATTTGGTTCAAGTTCTGACTTCTATTTGTCTCTGTAATATCTTAGAATCAGAGAATTATATCATTTCAGAGTGGGAGAGGGCTTTGGAGCTTATTTAATCCACCTTGGACCTAACAAAAGATCATCTCTATACCATGCACTTTGGCAAGAGTAATCCAGCTTTTGCATGAAGACTTTCATTCAAGTTTACCCATCTACTTTCCATTAAACATGGAAGTATGTTTGATTAAACATGATGGGTGAAGCAAAGGCATAAGTTAGGTCCTTGAGTACACTGTGAGGTAGCAAAATTGAAGAAGCACTTCAGTTGGGCTTTTGTTCTGGTTCTGGTTTTGTTCTAGATTCCTACATACAGCAAGACATTCCTTTTTGAGGGAGTTTTAAGTATTAGGAAATGTTCTTAAAAACTAGGTCTTTAGGTCTCATTGGTCCTTGCTTTTCCCTCTGGATCCAAGATGGGGTAAATCTATTGCCTTTCCTGGTCCTTCTTCATCTCAGTGCCTTCCCTGCCTCTGAGATGATCTCCCCTGGCTCTATCTAATTTCTACATAACTGTTTTCATGTTGTCTCCCCATCAGATTGTCTACTCCTTATAAGCAGGGGCCATTTCTTGTCTTTCTCTTTTTCCACAACCGCCAGCGCAGTACTTGGCACATAGTAGGTCCTTAGTATATGCTCTTGTTGACTTGATTTCCACAGGGTGGCAATTCAGAGAAGAGAGGGAGTAGGTATGATATCTAAGTTTTCCTTCAGGAAGTTAAGAGATGTTTTCTTTGTTCTAAAGAGAACTACCTCTGGATGGCCTGTTATTAGCTATTCCCTGAGAACTCCCTAAATAAATCCATTTAAAAGGATGAAGCTTTGACACACAAGATCCTGTATCTTTATCACTTCTTCCCCCTTCAGTCTCAAGGACTGAGTTAAATCTTGCAGGCTTGCCATTCTTGGGGCTATAAAGCTAAATCTATGGCTGCTGCCCAAAGAGCCTGATGGCAGATTGAAGAAAAGAGAATTTGATGTTATTCCTCTTAGAATACCTAAGCCCTCCACTGCAGCAGAGGAATACTGATTCAGTCAGTCGATCAACAAGCATTTATTATGTGCCTACTATGCGCTCCTTTGTGGTGCTTTCAATGACCTCCCAGTCTAATGGGGGAGAAGAGATGTAAACAAAACAAGATCTCTACAGGCTAAGGTGGCAATAGTCAACAAAGGGAAGGCACTAATATGAAGGGAGACTGAGAAAGCCATCTGGTAGAAACCTTTCCCTTGGACTCAAAGGGAGTCAAAGAAGCCAAGAGTCTGATTCTAAAAGGGAGAAACTGTCAGGCATGGGAAAAGGCTATTTCAAATGCCTGGGGTTGGGAAATGGAATATTTTGTATAACAACGTGAGTGTCAACTGATCAAAGAACATGTGGGGGAAATGGAGAGGGGAGAGAAAAGTACAAGAATATTTGAAAGGTAAGGAGAGGGTTAAGTTATGATTTGATCAACCAAATCACATTTTAAATTTAAATATTCCCTCGACATCTTAAAGTGTGAAAAGATGCCACAGGGGCATCATTGAAAGAGGTTAGGAAAATCTTTGCTGTGATCTCAATTTTTAATTCCTTTTCCTTTTGAATGAGGAATTTTCTTGAGGAACTCTGCCTGTGTATGCCTAAAGCAAGTCACTTCCCTCTCTGGGCCTTGAGATTCTTACCTAGGACAATGAGTTTGACTCTGATTCTTGGGAAAATGATAGAATGAGTGAAGAAAGAGATAGTCAGCAGACATAGAAAAGGAAGTGGCAATTATAAATTGTCTGCATGGCTTCATAAAGAATAGGTCATGCCAAAAAAATAAAATTTAATAATTTTTTTTTTAAAAAGAGAAAGAAAAGGGGCAGCTGGGTGGCTCAGTAGATTGAGAGTCAGGCCTAGAGATGGGAGGGCCTAGGTTAAAATCTGGCCTCAGACACTTCCTAGCTGTGTGACCCTGGGCAAGTCACTTGACCCCCATCACCTAGGCTTTATTGCTCTTCTGCCTTGGAACTAAAAACACATTATTGATTCTAAGATGGAAGGTAAGGGTTTAAAAAATTAAAATAAAAAAGATTTAAAAATAAAAATAAGAACAGGTCATACCAAATTAACTAACCTAATTTACAAATGAACAGGATTATCTACCTAGTAGATAAGGGGAGTGCTATGAATGGTAGTTTAAATTATAGCAAAACTTTGGATAAAGTATCTCATACTATTTTTGTAGATTATGGAGAGATGTGGATTAGAGCAATAATATAATGAGATGAAATAAGCACATGATGAACAGCTAAATTTAAATTTAAGAAGAATCATTATTGGTTCAATGTCCACATGGCAAGGAGTCCCTGATGGAGTATCCCAGGAAAAATGTGCTTGGCCTTTTGTTATTTTAACATTTTAATCAGCAAATTAAATATTAATGCCTTAAAAAGTTAATTAATTAATTAATTCATGACTTTAAAAAATAGCATGAATCAGAGAAGGGTAATTTATACATTGGATAGTAGAGTCACGATTTTAAAACAATCCGGACAGGTGAGAACATCCAATAAGGATAAATGGAAAGTCTTAGACTTGGGGTCCCCAAATGAACTCTACCAGTATAAGGCGGGAGAGACCTAGACAGATGGCAGTTTTCCTGCAAAGGATCTGGGGTTTTCAGAGGAATTACAAGCTTGATCTTCGCGAGAAGCGGGCTATGGCTCTCCAAGAAGCTAATGTGATGATATTGGGCTCCATGAAGAGGAACAGCTTCCATGACTAGAAGGATGACGGTTCCTCCCTACTTCATCCTTGTCCATACTGGTCTGGTGTTCGCTTTGGGCCCTGAACCAGAGTATAAGGAGAACGCTGAGAAGCTGAAGAGTTTTCAGAGAGGACCAAGATGGAAAAGGTCCTTGACCGAGATATGAAGAAGAAGGCAGAAGAAGGAGATTGTGGTGGAGGTTGCAAGGAGGCAACTTTAGGCTAAATGTTAGGAGAAAGCTAATCACATTAGGAAAAATGCTAGAAATGTTAGGGGAAACTTTCTAATAATCAGAGCTGGCTGAAAGAAGAGTGGGCTTCCTCAAAGGGTGGCGGAGTCTTCCTCCTTCCGTGGAGGTCTTGCAAGCAGAGGCAGACTGACCATTTTGTGGGACACGTTACAGTGGTCATCCTTTCTTGTCTCTGGGATCTCTCAAATGGGGCTAATAATATTGTACTACTTGTCTCACAAGATTGAAAGAATGGAGAATGGATCAAAACTTTTTTTTTCCTTCATAAGACACTTAAAAAAACAACAACCTTGCCTTCTTAGAATTAATGAATTCCAAAGCAGAACCGTAAAGGTTAAGCAATTGGGGTTAGGTGAATGGTGCAGGGTCACACAGTTAGGAAAGTTTTACGTGGCTTGAGGCCACACAAAACACAGTTTCACCATGAGCTAACTTTGGTAACTCACCAAATCTACTTCTCATTGTCGGAAACTGGCTGCAATCTGCTTACAACCACTCTATGGCGTTGGGTTGAGCAAGTGTCATTAGAGGGAGGCATCCAAAGTGCTGCTACTGTGGACGATGGGGAGATCTTTCTTCATATCCACAAATGTAATGGGGCAAAGCAGGACCACTGGGTTTAAAGTCAGAGAATCTGGGTCCAACGCCTATTTTTTTTCTGCCACCAAACTATTGGTGACTTTCAATAAGTAATTTATCTTCACTAAATCACAAATACCTGGAAAATGGGTGGCTTTTTTTTGTTTGTTTGTTTGTTTGGGGGGTGGATACATTGAATTAGATGATCACCAAGGTCTCTGTTGGCTCTAAATCTTCCATTGGCATCAACTCCCATTTTTATGGCTCTTTGGTATTTACAATGGGCTTTCCTGAAAACAAGCTTGTGAGGCAAGTTGTATAACTATTTTATCCTCATTTTTCCATCAGAGGAGCCTGAGGTTCTGAGGAAGACACTGATTCTCAAAGGTCACGTAGTTAATAGTTATCAGTTAAGATTCTCACCCAGGTTTTCTGACTCTAAATTCAATGCTTTTTCTATTCCAACAGGCTGTAGCATTGAGCTAGACAAATGTGGAGGAAGCCCATTGGTTAAACAGCAAAGCAGAAACCTCCCTGTCATTTCCTCCAGCTAAAGACGTCTTTCCTGCCCTATAATTGGATTTGGCAAATGGCTTTCATGATCCATCCACTTCAAGGGAGCGGACTACAAAAGGGCCCTTGACAGAGAATTTGTCTGTAAATTATGAGTCTGTCACATTTCGCTGAAACTTTATATTTACAAATGGCTTTATGATCATTTATGGGTTGACCTTCATCATAGAATGCTGAGGGAGACGGATGAAAAAGCCCTGCCCGGCCCGTGGTGAAACATGGGAAACCCCACGCCCAGGGAGAGAAGAGTGCCTTGGCCATGATGCACAAACCAAGAACAAGTGACAAGTGTAAGCTTTTCTCCAGCAATCTTGGATGGTGCCTTATAAAATAAAGCAGCCCTTATATTAAAAAAAAATATTAAACTGTATTTAATAAAAACAAATAAATAATATTAAAAACCCTTATATAAATAAACTGCAGTGGTTCCCAAACTTTTTTGGCCTACCACCCCCTTTCCAGAAAAAATATTACTTGGTCCCCTGGAAATTTTTTTTTAATTTTAATAGCAATTAATAGGAAAGATAAATGCACCTGTGGCCATCACCGCTTCCCTGGATCGCTGCAGCACCCACCAGAGGGTGGTGGCGCCCACTTTTGGAATCACTGAAATAAAGGAAGCTGGAGAGCTGCTAATTTTTTTTTTAAAACATAAATCATGTCAATAAAAACCTGCCAGTACCACTGAGTCAATTATAAACAAATAACCTATCTCAAAATAGAATCCAGGCTTTGAAAAAGCGTTAATTATCCAATATGCTTGTATTTGTGATAGCTGGAATCTTTTCCACTCTAGTTATGGAAAGAGGGAAAGAGGGAGGTGAGGGTCCCACCACCTTCTACGCTGGTCAGAGCATTTCTGGAATATTGGGTTCAGGTCCAGGCGCCATGTTTTGAAGAGGATATTGACAAGATGAAGACTGTCCCAAGGAAGGGTGGTACAAGAATTCATTTAAGGATCAACTTGAGAGTCAACCAAAAGAGAAAGTCAGAGTCAATGGGGAGCAGCAGTAAGGAAGGAAAAGACTGTGGCTTGTGATAAGAAAAAAAAAAAAAACAACCCAACAGTCAGAGCAATGCTGGAATGAATTTCTAACTCCACCTATCCACTATAACATCCAGCCAATCCAAGATCCAAGAAATTCCTAGATGAGGAAACTCCCAATTTAAGTCACCGCCTTTTATACCACTTCAAGTTGCCTGAAGCATTGGGAAGTTAAGTGACTTAGCCAAAGTCACAAAGTGAGATTTGAACCCAAATCTGGCTTGGCTCTGAGGCCAGCTCTCTATCCATTATGCCATGTTCTCACTCAGATAAATATAATTGACTTAAATGACAAACTCTACAATCGGAGCTGAGATAGAGGAACCTTTCTCCCAGCCAGTGGGTGACAATGAATGCCGTGGCTGGCTCCATCATCAGCTCTATAATCCGGGATCTAACACCAGAAGACCGAAAAGCAACCTGCCAGGAGATGTCACCAGGAAAGATCTCCAATAGTTGCCTCTTCTGGAGAAGAGCAATTAGGCCGAGTTGTCTCCTCACTTGTAAATTAAACTATTACCACTTCAAGCTACAATCAGCAGTGGGAGAAGGTGCCCGCGGCGTCCTATTTGCATGCAGACCCAGCTGGCCATTTGCCTCTTCTAAGCCTCGGCCACCCTTCCACATCTTGAGGGTTAGGGGCACAGTAGCCCAAGATCTGGAAAATCCTCATGAAATTCTTTGGTTTTCACATTCTTTTGGCAAACTTTAACTTTTTGTTTATTTTATTTTTTAAAAATTGTGTATGTTTATGGTATTAAAAGATAAAATAGGTTGATATTATACAGATGAATTTCAGAGTTTCTAAACTTTTTCTGCGTTATCTGTTGGCCTTTGCAGGTCATCTATAGCTTTCATGACACCCCCCCACCAAAAATCCACATTTAATTTTTTATTCCTTCTTGCAATAAACCGAAACTGTGATGGGGAAAGTCATGATGTGGAAGAGATGCTTGTCTATCAGGACACAGAAAGGAAAGTGGTGATATTACTAAATATGATAAAAGGGAGACCATCAGATAGTAACTATTTATTAAGTACCTACTAGGTCTCAGTGGATAGAGTATTGACCCTGGAGTCTAGAAGACCCGAGTTCAAATCCTTCCTGATCCTGACTATCTATATGACCCTAGCAAGTCTCTTAACCCTGTTTGCCTCAGTTTATTCATCTGTAAAATGATCTGGAAAAAGAAATGGGAACCATTCCATTCTCTTTGCCAAGAAAACCCCAAATGGGGCCATGAAGAGTTGGACATGAATGAATGACAACATGTGCCAATCACAATGTGGAATGCTAAGGCAAAAGTCAGCCCATGCTCTTAGGGAGCTCATAATCCAACAGGGGGCACCAGTTGGGCTCCTGTTGTTTTTTCAGCATTTATAGAGGGTGAATGTATGACTCCTGCGAAGCAATGCCTAGAGATAAATTGTCATTGAAAGCAGGAGGCTACTTTGGGCGTCCAAGAATAAATATTTTTCAGTACTTCCTGCATATTAGTTTATTATTTTTCTATAGCAAGAAATTCTTCTCCATGTTTTCCAATAGTTTCCACTCTTGATTCGTTTTCTACTTTCATTTCTGCCACAGCTACTCTTGGTCTCCAATCCAGATTCTGCTTGGCTATATTGCCCCTAAGAATTTCCATACATAGGGAGGAAATAAGCACTTAATCAGGAATCTACTACATGCCAAGTACTTCACAATTATTATCTCATTTGATCCTGACAACCTATTATTATCCATATTTACAATTGAGGAAACTGAGTCAGAGGTTTAGTGACTTGCTCTGAGGCTGGATTTGAATTCAAGCCTTCCTGACTCGAGACCCAGAGCTCTATGGGGGAGCACTAGGGCACCCCCAAGCAGCCTCTGAATAACTTTGGATAACACATTGTATTTGATGGACATCATAAATATTTTTTGAATAAACAAAATAAACAAAGAAATGTTAGAAGGCAGCGCTGTGCTTTGGTATCAAAAGTACTGGTCTGAATCATGGTTCTGACACTTGCAGTTGGTGAAGTCCCAGGGGAAATCATTTCATTTCTCCAGTCTCTCTTGTCTTAATGATTAAGCGCAATCCTATTAAGACATCCAGAAAGTACTTTAAGGTTTCAAAAATGCTTTCCTTGTGAGGCACTTTGTAAAAATATGATTAGTCCCTTTTACAGATAAAGAAACTGAGGCCAGGGATATTAGGACTATGACCTACGCCACAGGGTGGCTATCAAGATGCACTTTTAATATGTCTACAGTTGTGTCTAAATGGAACACAAAACAAAAGGCTTGTCTGGAGGTGCCAGAGAACCAGAAAACCTATAAAATGCATCTGATTCAAGAAATATGTACTAAGGCAAATGATTTCACTTGCCCAGGGCATCTGAAAAAGGAGAGGCTTGGGCTATCTGGCTGGGAAGGTCCCTTCCAGGGTTGAGTCTGTCTCGTCTGACCAGGAGCTTTGGGAGGGACACCCAGGTTCTGTTCAGGCACCCTTCCTTCCTTTCTGAAGAATCGCTTCACTGGCTAAGAGATTGGGATAATTACCCTGAGGAACAGAGCAGGATAACAGCCCAGCACTGGAGTGAATGAAGTTCAGAAAAGGCAGGAAATCAGAAAAGCCTTTGTGAAGGAGGTAGCATTTGACCTGCATCTGGAAAGAGGAGTAGAATTTCAAAGAGCAAAGAGAAGGGATGAGGGAAGGCACTCAGAGCATCCCTGAGCTAAGACAAAGCTTCAGAAAAGCATGGAATAACCATTGAGGGCTTGGGGTGGGCTGCTGTGGCTGGAGACTGGAATGCATGGAGGAGAGGAGTCTAAAATAAAGCTGGAAAATTTGCTATCACACAGGATTGTGGAAAGTCCTAAATACCAGGCTAAGTGGAACAAATGGGCAGTAAGGAGCCACTGAAAGATGCATGATTGGGTCCATGCTAAAAAATTGATGAAGAGGGGCAGCAAGGTAGATTGAGAGGCAGACCTATAAAGAGGAGGTCCTGGGTTCATATATGATTTCAGGTACTTCCTAGGACCCTGGGCAAGTCACTTAAGTCCCACTGTCTAGTCCTTACCCCTTTCCTACCTTGAAACCAGTCCATAGTATTGATTCTAAGATAGAAGGTAAGGGTTTTAAAAACCCTCAAGATTAATCAAGAAGGATTTATAAGAGAGGGAGTCAGGGGTATAAAGACCTATTAGATCCAAGTAGAAATAATTAGAATTTATTCTAGGGCATTGGTAAAGAATATGTTGAAAGGAAGAAAGAGGGAAAAATAGAGAGGGTGGAAGAAAGAGGAAGGAAGAAAATGTGGGTGAAAGATAAGAAAAATGAAAGAGGGAAAGAAGGAAGGGAGGAAGATAGGAAGGGAGGAAGCAAAGAAGGAAGGGAGGAAGGAAGGAAGGAAGGAAGGAAG
>NC_058132.1:102358116-102368686 GCF_016433145.1 Gracilinanus agilis
TATATAAATTATATATAAATAAAATTTTAAAAAAGTATTATTTTGTTTTTTTAAAAAAAACTCTTAACCTTCTGTAGTAGAATCAATACTATGTATTGATTCCAAGGCAGAAGAGTAGCAAGGGCTTAAGTGACTTGCCCAGAGTCATGAAGCTAGGAAATGCCTGAGGCCAGATTTGAACCCCAGACCTCTCTTCTCTAGATCTGGATCTCAATCCACTGAGTCACCTAGCTGCCCCCAAAAAGATCCCTTTAAGAAGAGAATCTATATAAGGTCTATATATAGACACGCGATATCCCAAAATTGATATCTTCAATGAAAAATCATTACACAAAATTACCATATAAGATACATATTTAATTGTATTTCTTTTGTCTGGACCTGGGAGTTCATCAGTGTAAATAATTTCCTAGGTGGAAACTCCTTCACTAAAGCAGGTCAGCAACTTGTTTGTAATTTAGCTAGTTGGGGCAACCAATTAAGTGACTTGCCCAAAATCACACAGCTTTTATGTTGGACTCAAACTCAGGCCTTCTTGATTCCAAGGCTGTTTCTCAGCACATTACATTAAACTATCTTCCCACATTTATTATTGAAGGGTTAGAAAAACATCTTCTTTCATTTAAACTATAGGCATTTTATTTATTTTACTCCAGGACAAAAATGGAAGGAATAGCAATGATAAAAAGGAATAAAATTAAGAGCGCAATTGTAGGCAGCCACCAGGATTGATAGAAGGCAGATGGGGGAGAAAGAGAGGCCTCCATCTGGACTCATATGATAACTCATGCATAGCACGCACCGTGGCTGTTTAGCAAAGAACCCAATCTCAGAAACAATTTTTAACTTAAAGGTTAAATGGTCAATATGTCACAATTTGATGGTTATCCTCCAGATGGGGTATCAGATCGAGCTAAGGCCTAGCTTTAATGATCGGTGCAACCGAGGTCGCACGAGGACTCGCCGTGATCTGTGAAATAGGATGACCCTGAATGAATGCAAGCTCAACGTCTGCGGAAAAAGCAAAGCCTTGGAGCGGTCCAAGTCCTGCCGAGGCAAGAAGCCCAAGTCCACGAGGACCTGCATTTGTGGGCGATAGCATCTTCTCCCTCCCCTTCATGAAATGGTCCTCCAAAGGGCAATGAAAGCCAATGAGATGCCATGAACTAGCATATTAATGAGGCAGGCATTCATACACATGGGATGCCATGTTCCTAAAAGAGAGTCTCCAAGCCAGGCGGGGGCAGCCCCGGGACGAGGACTGGACTTCCCAAACTCCTAATTCCAGGGCCCTTTCCGCTTCTGCTACAGCTGCTCCATTGGGTTTACAAACTCTTGGTCTCCTAAAAATGGCGGAAGGATTGGTGCAGCCAATGGTATGAACCTTAAGAGGAATACACCGAGACCGTTGAAGGCTTTCATGCAGGGATGGAAAGCAAGGACACAGCAAAGAGGAAGGGTGCAGGAGTGTCACATACCCATCATTGTAAGCACCATCATGGCGGGAGGAGGTGAGAATGTCCATCTCAATGAGGTTGTCCTGCAAAGTCTCTAGGAATGTCTGCTTCGCTATGTTTCTACATATATATGGAAACATGAATGAAGCCAGTGAGTCATGCATCTATGAAGTGTGGTTTAAAACAAACAGAAAACAAAACAAAACAAAAACCAAGTGGCTAAAGTGTAGCTGCAGCTGGGCATGGAATTAGAATGAGGGCTTTTATGCAAAGGCTCGTATGTATAGGCTGCTGCTATACATATATGACTCTACATACACATCGTAATACTTCATTGATCTAGGATTTCATCAAGGTGGCTACCCACCCTTGGACGTCCATGACAGCCTCTCTACACCTTAGTAGAAAGCTTCCTAAGCGGCCAGAAACATAACCACAGTGGCTGACCTCCTAGAGGCGACTCTTATCAAAGAGAGTTGGGCAAGATTTCAGACTCATGGTCCCTTGCTGCTCCAATCCAAAGCTAGAAATCTTTGGAGCTTTGGAATGATTACAGACAATGGGAAATAAATGGCATGGGAGAAAGAGCACTGGATGTAGAGTCAGGAGATACAGGTTCTCATGCTGACTCTAATCCTTATTATTGTCACTACATTGGTTGACCACTTGACCTATCTGGCCCTGTTTCTTCATTTTATAAACAAAAGTATGATAATAATTGTACTATCAACCTCATACATAGGTTAGGCACAAGGAAAGCCTTTTGTAAACCTGAATACTAGCTCATATTTTTAGAATGTCCTAAGGTTTACCAAGTCATTTCTTCGCAACAACCCTGGAAGGCAAGGGCTGCAATACAAATGATTGCATGAGAGACAAATTGAAGTTTAGAAAAGTAAAATCACTTGACCACAGCCACAAGACTTGTTACTGACAGAGCCAAGATTAGGATCACAGGATAATAGATTTAGAGGTCATCTAGGGCAATAGAGAAGCAACTAGGTGGTGCAAGAGGATAGAGCACTGGTTCTGGGGCCAGAAAGTTTGGAGTTATAATTTGATCTCAGCCATTTACTAGCTGTGTGACCACTGGCAAGTCACTTAACTCAGTTTGCCTCAGTTTCTTCATCTGTAAAATGAGCTAGAGAAGGACATGGTGAGTTACACTAGTATCATTGCCATGAAAACCCCAAATGGGATCACAAAGAGTAGGACGCTACTAAAAAATGACTGAACTACAACAAGACAACAAATCTCACTTTATAAATGAGGAAACTGAATTCAAAAGCAATAAAGTGACTTATCCAATATCCCACAGTAGTATAAAAGCTGAGATTCTAAACTAGATCCTTTGACAAGGAACTCATAACTCCTGCCTCTGCTCTATATTGGTTCTCCAACCTTAAAGAACTACACAATTATGGAGTTTGTATTATCATTATCCCTAAATATTGGTCATTTTGACATTTCCTATGGATCTCCATGAGAGAAAACACATTATTTTTTTAATGTCTGGTTTGCTTCAAGATTAATTTCCCATACCATGTTCACATAAAGTGTTTCAAGGTTCCCCAGCTGCCCTGGCTTTCTCCTCTAAGGTTACTTTGTATATATCTTTTACATACTTCTATACTTACAGAATAGCCTCTAAGGTATACTAGGAATGTAGCTTGAATATAGCAAATACACAGGGTATCCTAGAAGTCTTAGTGTGGTTTTAGGCTATTATATGTTTTCTTCTTGATTAGGATGTAAGCAGCCATAGGACAAGACTTTTTTATTTGTGTCTCCATCATTTAGATCTACATATGGTATACAGTAAGTGCTAATAAATTCTTGATTAGCTGATTTATTAATCCATGAGACATCCAATTCCACTGAGGAAACAGCTCCCACTATTAGGAAGTTTTCTTTTATAATGAATCTGATTTCACATCTGAGATGTCTATTTGTCTCATGCTCAGCAGAATTAAAATGTTAATCCCACTCTGCTCACTTGCAGAAGCTAGGTGAGTTCATCAGGTGCCAACAGCTGAATCTGAGACTCTTAAAACTAGTGCCCCAAAATTTCTGTGGATGATAATCCATTAACTCTTATTTTAATGAGAAATCCAAAAAATATATTTTATGATACTGTTGAACAGCAACAGTACACACAGGCGGAAAGGTCAAGTTGGAGAAAGGTTCTTCTATTTTGTAGAATCATAGAACATGAGAGACTGTGGAATATCTACTCGAAATATCCCTTCCTCTTATAGATGATAAAATTGAGAAGCTCAGAGCAGGGGAATGGTTTGCCCAAGGTCACCCAGTAAATAAGCAGCAGGAACTCTTGATTTGACTACAAAACACTCTGAATCAAAATTACAGAATATCAACTTTAGAAAAAATGCATTGGGGGGGGGGGGGACACATCTAAGTGGCTCAGTGGATAGAAGGTCCAGAGTTCAAATATGGCCTTGACTCTTTCTGGCTGTGTGGCCCTGGATAAGTCATTTAGCCTCCATTGCCTAACTCTTACTGCTCTTCTGTCTTGGAACCAATAAATAACATTGATTCTAATATAGAAAGTAAGGGTTAAAAAAAGAATGCAATTATAGGTTGCATTAAGAAAGAAGTCTTAGTGTCTAGATTGAATGAGGCAATAACCCTGCTATCTCCTCTTCTTGCCTTGCTGGAGGTCTTCAGTCATTGATCAGATGACAACTTTGGGGGAAATGTTGTAGAGAATAGTTCTGTTTGGGTGCAGTTTGGAGTAGATGGCCTATGAGGAAGGAACCCTTTGATTCTTAAGTTTTGTGGTTAAAACCCAGTCTTTTGAGTCTAAATCCAATGGTTTTTCTATGACACCAAACCGTCTATCAGTAGAAAAGCAGAGCAGGCAGGAAGCCTGCTGTTGGAGTCAACAAAACTTTTTTGTCCTATCAATTAGCCTGAAAGCTGCCCCTTAAAAGACCCTCTGGAAAGAGCCTGGGAGTTCATCTCTAGACGGGGAACCAAGATAGGGCTCACAGAAATAAAGTGAGTTGCCCAAGGTCATCTAGTTAATCCCATTGGCTTTCCATTACTGTTCTCTAAGGATGACTGCTGCCCCTTCTACACCTTTAAGACTCTCTTGAACCAAGACTTACTTCAAAGTGTTAAATATAGTTTTTTATAAGTATGGGGCTGTTCCCAAAATCATGAACCAAACTCATCACTCTATGGTCAAATAGAGTAAAATATATAGACTGAGCAAAGACACTGCAAGGCCTGAACTTGTATCTGGCTTATCTTTACATGCTCAGATCCTGTACTCTGAGGTCAAGTGCTAAAAACAATGGTAAACTTTTCTAAAATTTTAAATTAAATTTCTAAAAACTTAAAAATTTCTAAAAATAAAATTAAATTTCTAAAATGCTTATATATTTACAAATACTCTTTCATTTGATCTCCATGAAAATCTTAAAAGGTAGGTGCTATTATTCTCCCTATTTAAGAGATGAGAAAACTGAGACAGGTGGTAAAAGGGGGGTAATGAAGAGTTGGATGAAAACGATTGAAGATGAACAAATGATCCCATGAATTTCAGGAGCAGGTTGTCAAGGATGTTGAAATTGTGAGCACCTAATGAGCAGAGCCCTTAATCGTCCTTTTGGTTACAAAGGTGTCTCCTGAGACCTGCTGCCACAAGATGGCACAGTGCAGGTCAATGTCTAGGAGGGATGCCACAGGGTCAATAGTTCTGCTAAAATTTTGTCAAGCTTGAGGAATACTGCTTTGAATTCTCTGAGCCTCCATGTCCTTGTCTGTAAAATGGGGATAATGATATTTGACTATCTCTCTCATGAGAGCTTTTGTCAAAGAATCTCTATGTGAACCCTGAAGTGACATGGAGATTTGAGCTATTATTATAATTATTATCATCATCATCATCATCATCACCATATGCCACTTCCCCATTATTAAAATTATAGCAGCAACATCTCTTAGAAGCAGAAGATTTTGCAAAATGAGAAGCACTTTACAAAGGGGAGCTTATCGATGTTTTCATTAATATAGCAAGCAAACAATTCCATTTCCTCCCTGGGGGGGAATCTGTGCCCCACAGCCCGGATGCCAGGCAAGCTCCCCTCAGAATATCTCAGCACTTAACCTGCGTCACCAGGACGGGCCTTGGCTCTTGGGGATTTTAAATTGCACCTTAAAATCCTATCAGGATACGACTTCCTCAAAAGTGCTAGGCATCTGAGACGACCTCAGGGTAATACAGAGCACAAACAAAGTAGTGGCACATGAAGTATTCTATTTCAAGAATGATGTGGCTGTCCAAGGGGTTCTGAGCTAGACTGCCAATGTACAGGAAGACCCATTAGCTTAGGGTTGCCCACAGGAGGCCAGACTTCCTGGCTGGAGCAACCCAAGAAAGCATGGAGATGGGAGGACTTGCTTGCCTGTAGTGCAGGCTGACATCCCCATAATCAAAGATCCTTTAAATTCACTGAAATACAAATTGTTTGTCAGCTTCAGGAGGAGGGAAGGAAGAGGGGAGGGAGAGAAATGATTCATGTAACTATGGATAATATTTTAAAAATAAAACAAAAATTATATTAAAAAGTGAAATAAGTCTGAAATATTCTGATATTCTAAAGACTTGGTTTTCTGAATTCAGGTTATTTAATCATGTAGACAGTTTTACTTCTTAAAAAATAAACACCACATTGATTATGAAATTTTAGGATCTATATTTTTAAAAATCCTTATCTTTTGTCTTAGGATCAATACTGAGTATCATCAGATGTTAACAACTGAATCTAAGACTTCGACAACTAGTGGTTGTCCCCCAATTTTTGTGGATGATGTTAACCTGTTCATTCAGGTTTGAAGATTTTTTAATGAAGAATTTAGAAAGTATATTACGATATTATTGAGCAGAAACCATACACATATGGTGGAAAGGTCAAGCTGATGCCAAGTATCAATTCTGAGGCAGAAGAAATATAAGGATATTATGTCTATATATAACTTATAAATTATTATAAATTATAATTAATAAACATATTGTCACACAGCTAGGAAGTACCTAAGGCCACATTTGAATCCAGGTCTGCCTGATTCCGGGCTTGGCACTCTATCCACTGGGCTACCTCGCTGCCCCTCATGCTCTACATTTTCAGCCATGTGTCCTTGGGCAAGCTCCATCTCCACATCTACAGAATGAAGGCGCTGGACCACACGACCACTGAGGCTCCTTCTAGCACCAACACTCTCAGGTTCTGTGACTAAGGGAGAATTTTTCTTTTCTAATCTATTTTATTCTGCTCTATTCTCTTCTCAATGATAAAAGTTGGCCAGATGTTCAGAAGATAATTTCCGCAGCTGCTGACAAGAGAAACACCTAAATTTTATTTTTGTAGAAAGGCAGGGGGAGCGCTGGAAATGCATGGACTGGGCTTTGTGTCAGAAGATCTGGACTTGAGCGTGGGCTCCAGCACTGAATGTCCTTGAACAAGACTCTTCCTCTTTGAGCCTCATCTGTGCAATGGGGAGGGCAGCAGCCAGGAGGAAACCAAACTGAAACCAAATCTAGGTTTTCTGATCCCAAGACCTTTCCCATCATGGATACTCTGTTTCCTCACTCGGCCCTGCAGAGCCCCAGCATCTTGCACTAGAGTGGAGGGAAACAACGGATTTGAGAGTCAAAAGACGCTGGGTTTCAGCTCCTGTTCTTCCAAATTCAGGGTGATTTGGAGCTGAAAGGCATTTTTCAGATGACTTGTTCACAGTTCTGTATATATCACTTCAGGGATCACAGATTACAATCCTCATAACAACTCTGTAAGATGGGGTATGGCAGGTATTCCCAATGGCTAGATTGCTGGCCCTGGAGCTGGGAGACCCTGAGTTCCAATCCAGCCTCAGACATTTACTAACTGGGTGACACTAGGTGAAATCACTTAACCTTGTTGGCCTCAGTTTCCTCATCTGTAAAATGAGCTGGAGAAGGAAATGGCAAACCACTCTGGTATCTCTGCCAAGAAAACCCCAAATGGGGTCACGAAGAGTTGGATAGGACTGAAACAACACAACAACATAGAAATAGAACTGAAGTTTCAAAGAACCATAGCAAAGTGCCCACATATTACAAGGAAGAGCAGCTTTAGGATTTGAACCTATGTCCTCTGACTACAAACCCAGAGCTCTTTCCATACCCATTCTGGTATTTCTGTGTGATTATGCTTCTCCAATGAGGCCAATGCCTCCTGGTGATAATCTTGCTTTCTGTTCTTGATGGAAAACATATACAGTATAAACTAAATGCTATTATACTCTATATTTGCTTAATTATTTGCAAAGACAAACAAAATATAAATCAGGGTCTCAATTAATGCCAAAAATTCAGAAAGTGGGCTATCTATCTATATATCACACAGGAACAAACTCTTTATGCAGTCTTCAATGACTAGCTTTTATTCTCTAAATCTTGCCCCAAAATGAATTATTCAATTTTTTCTTGATTTTATTATAATTCTAACAGCATAACCAATTGTATAATGCTGTACCTCAAATGAAATAAAGCTGTTATGTGCAAAAATATTCTGTAAGGAAAAGGCAAAAATTGGTAGCAATGAGGCAGCTAGGTGGCTCACTAGACTGAAAACCAGACCTGGAGATGGAAGACCCTGAGTTTAAGTTTGTCCTTAGATACTTCCTTGCTGTGTGACCCTGGGCAAGTCACTTAACCCCAGTTGCCCAGCTCTTCTGCCTTAGAAACAAAGCTTAGTATAGATTCTAAGACAGAAGGTAAGGGTTTAAAACAATTGGTAGCAATAATTATTAAGATTTTAAAAAAAAAACTCTAGGGGCAGCTGGGTAGCTCAGTGGATTGAGAGCCAGGCCTAGAGACGGGAGGTCCTAGGTTCAAATCTGGCCTCAGACACTTCCCAGCTGTGTGACCCTGGGCAAGTCACTTGACCCCCATTGCCTACCCTTACCAATCTTCCACCTATAAATCAATACACAGAAGTTAAGGGTTTAAAAAAAAAAACAACTCTACTTTCCATCTTAGAATCAATACTATGTGCTGGTTCTAAGGCAAAAGAGTGGGCTAAGTGACTTGTCCAGGGTCACATTGCTAAGAAAGGTCCGAGTCTGGATTTGAACGTAGGAACTCTTGTCTACAGGTCTGGCTCTCAATCTCCAGAGCCATCTCACTGGCCCCTTTCATAGATGATTTAAAGTAGACAAGTGGATCTGACCCTCTGCTTAAACCCTTATTCTGCTCTGTGCCTGACAGGTAGTTGGAGTCAGGAGATTCATGTTTAAATTCTTGCCTCAGTTTGGAAGCTTCGAGATCCTGGATCAGTCCATTAATCTCCCTCAACCTCAGTCTGCTCATCCGTCAAACAGACAATCAGAAGCCCCCACTGCCTCCCTCCCAGGACTTTTATGAAAAAAACTTAAAGTTCTCAAGAAATTAGAGTGACTGTAAAGCACTCGAATTCAGAGACAGATGTGGGGATCGCTGTGGGCCTCAGATCCCTCCTCTGGGAAGCGGGGATAATAATCCCTTACAGGAAGAAAGAAGTTGGTGTTTGTAGGCCTGCAGAGCTCCAGCCTGAGCTGAGACACGGTCTGCGCTTGGGAAAAAGTAACGGGATAGGCAGTGGTTTTAGGGGTAAGGCTACATCACCTTCAATTCAAGCTGTGGTCCCGGAGGAAACCCAGCCATGAAGCCATCTCCCGCCTTCCCTAACCAGCTCTGACACATCGGGGGGCGCCTCTCCCCTGAGCTTTCTTGTTTGGGGTTTCTAATTCATCAGACAACATTCCTGACAGGTTATTAATCAGACAGTCCCAGTGAAATCAATTAGGTTGCGCATGCTGCAAAGTATGAAAGAAGTATCTATCACCTGGCATCTGACTTTGCTGGATCCTCGTACCCAAATTGGGCACAAACACACCTGAGATCCCTGGAACAAGACCCTGAGAGTGACCTCTCAGGGACAGCCTAAGCCGGACTCCGTCCCTCTTTCTTCCTGCCTTCTCTGAGGGAGGTCCCATTTATGTCAGAGAGGGATGGAAGGGAAGGAGATGGGTTTCTCCTCAACCCAACACCTGCTCTTTTTTCCTTCTCTTTCTCTTCTTGCAGCTGGTAAGCAGCTAAGTGGAAGAGTGGAGGCAGAACTGGACTGGGAATCAAGAAGATCTGAATTCAAATTTGGTTTCAGAGCCTTACTAGCTAGGTGATTCTGGATTTGATTAGAATGTCTCTGTTTTTTCAATTGTAAAATGGGGATGGTAATAGCACCTACCTACCAGGATTGTTGGGAGGCTCATATTTGTAAAGTATTTTAGCACAGTGCCTGGCAAATAGGAGACAAAATATTTGTTCCGTCCCTCCTTTCCTCCCCCTTTTTTTCTTCCCCTCCTTCCTTCTTTCTTTCCTTCCTATTTTACATATCTCAGAAAGGTGCATATTTGCAAATTATCAGTCAAATGAGAAGAAGCTCAGTCATGCTGGGTTTCCTTCCTGACATTAAAACCTGGAGATTCCAAACTAGCAGGGGGAATGATACTACTCCATGAGGGCAGAGAAAACTTTTTCCTTTACTTTTCCTTTACTTTTCCTTTCCTTTCCTTTCCTTTCCTTTCCTTTCCTTTCCTTTCCTTTCCTTTCCTTTCTTTTCCTTTCCCTTTCTTTCTCCCTTACCTTCCATCTTAGAATCTATACTATGTATTGGTTCCAGGGCAGAATCTCCTAGTTCTTTCAAAGGCGCCACTATCCTTGGAGTCACCCAGATTTGTAAGCCTGGCATCATCCTTGACTTCCCTCTCCCAAACCTCCCATTCTAACCAGCTGCCAAGTCTTTTTGACTCTGCCTCTAAAACGATTCTTCACATTGATCCCCTTCTCTCCATTCATGTGGCTGCCATCAGTGTCTTTTCACCTAGACCAGTGATGGGCAAACTATGGTCCAAGGGCCAGATGTGGCCCCCTGAAATGTTCTATCCCGCCATGCGACATTATTCCTAATCTAACGACTACAGTGAGTAGGATACAATACAATGAAACTTAGAAAGAGTTGCCTTAGAAACATACTGACAGATGAGCATTTCCTTTCCTTTGGCCC
>NC_058132.1:102373634-102391749 GCF_016433145.1 Gracilinanus agilis
TCCTTCCTTCCTTCCTTCCTTCCTTCCTTCCTTCCTTCCTCACTTTCTGTCTTAAAATTGATACTAAAGAATGGAATATAGCAAAGGGACTGGGGGAATGATCCCTAAAGCTGCTGCCGCTGCCGACATCCCACCTCCTATGTTTACACTCTTATTTGTCTGTGCCTTTAACCATGCTGGTTCCTCTGACAAGCATCCTCCATCTATCCCACTCTGAGAACCTATGCTCCAACTCTCAAATGAAATGAATTTGCAATGTCACTTGGAAAAGGTCTGGCCTCCCAAGAGCTTTCATTAGCTTTTAGGAAAATCAAACCAGAATCTTTAAAAAGCAATGAAAAGTCATATTCATTCAAAAGCAATGAGAAGCCATGTTCATTCAAGCTTCAACCAAGAGGAAGTCGTCTCTCAGTCTGCTCAGGAATAAGAAAGAGGCAATTCTGAATGTAATGTGCAGGTGTGCTACATAGATGTGGGCAAAATGGAAATGGTAATCCTTTGCTTGCCTCACCTTGAGGCTGGCTGTGAGGCTCAAATGAGAAAAGAGAGCTGCAAGGGATTTATAAATCATAAAGTACTACCAAAATGTAAAGTATTTTTATGCTATTAATGTGGAGGGCAGCTAGGTGGCTCAGTGGATTGAAAGCCAGGCCTAGAGTTCTGGGTTCAAATCTAACCTCAGACACTTCCTAGCTGTGTGACCTTCGTTAAGTCACTTAATTACCAATGCCTAGCCCTCACTGCTCTTCTGCCTTGGAATTGAGATTTAGAAGGCAAAGGATAAAAAGGAACAAAAAGTAACTGACCTGTATAAGGTTCCTCATTTAACTGTCACAATCATCCAGTGAATATTAAAGGTGTTATTATCCCTATTTTATATATTGGAACACTGAGGTTCCAAGATGTCAAATGATTAGCCCCTAGTATCACCATTATCATCCCGTGGCCCTGCTCTAAGTCCTAGAGATCAACGATTACAGATTCGGGGGATTCTTCTGTGCCTAGGATGGGAGGAATGATGACTGATCAAATTTACATAGCACTTGATGGCTTAGGTGGAACTTTCCTCTCTATAATCCAGATATTATCCCCATTTTACAGATTCAGTTCAAGGCAACTGAAACTGATCTAGTACCAGCAGTGTGTGAATGACTGCTCATTCTAGGGATTCAAAGATGGAGACCAGCTACTGTGCAAACAAGCCTAACATGAGATAGACTATGGCAGGAGCCAAGGTGATATCTCTTTAGGGAATCTAGAAAAAGAAGGAGAGGGGAACAGGGTAGAGGGGACAGGGCAGAACTGTGGATCTGGAAATATTTCAGGGAAGGAAGACAAGATGCCCAAATTTAAATTCACACGACTGGCATTATAAGCCCTATTAAGACAGGGGCTGTGTGCCAATTAAGTTTGTTTTTCTTTTCTATCTCCTCTAGCATAAATCTTTGCACAAAGTATGTGCTTAACAATTGTGTATGAGAGAAAAAAAGGAAGGAAGGAAGCAGGGAAGGGGAAGGGAGGAAGGAGGGAGGGAAAGGAGGAGAGAACAAAGGGAAGGGGAGGAGAAATGAAGGGGAAGAGGGGAGATGGGAGATAGGGAGGAGTAAAGGAGGGAAGGGAGCAAAGAAAGAGAGGAGAAATAAAAGGAAATGGGAAGGGGGAAGGAGAGAATAAGGAGAGGAAGAAGAGAAGGAGAAATAAAGGGAAGAGGGGAAGATGGGGAGGAGGAAAGGGGAAGGAGAAGGGAGGAAGGAGGGAAGGAAAGGAGAGAACAAAGAGAAGGGGAAAAGGAGAAATGAAGGGAAAAGGGGAAGATGGAGAGGAGGAAAAGAGGGAAGGAGAGCAGGGAAAGAGAGAAGAAATGAAGGGAAGAGGGGAAATGGGGAGGAGGGAAGAAGAGAGTAAAGTGAAGAAGGGAGCAAAGAAAGAAGGAAGTGAAAGAAAGACTAATACATAAAGGGAGGAAAGCAAGGAAGAAGATGTGAGGGAGAAAAGGAGAGCTAGGCAGAGCCAGGACTCCATGACAAGGCCCTGAGATCTGAAATTAATTGATCCTTCCAGGATACTATAGGGTACCTTGCCACACAGAGGAAGCCCAAAAAACACATCTTGCTTTCCCTACATTTCCCATCTTCTATTTTGTTTATTCTTCTGAAAGCTTCTGCTGGTCAGTGGCAGAGAAACTAGGTTGTACTTTGGACTGTGTGGCCTAATGTCAATAAACCAAAAGACCAAAGTACCAGTATCAGAATGAGAAGAAGGATCGGGGTAACCATAGTCCTTCAGAACAAGATCCAATACGACTAGAACTACAGACTCAAAAGACAGAATTTCCTGATGCTGAGAGAGAGGAAAGACATTTTCATATACCCATTCCTCTAGTGGGAAGGAATTGAAGCCTCGCACAAATGACTGGGCTGGAAGAGACTTCAGCACCCATAAAGGTCAGCCCCTCTCATTTCATAGTAGAGGAAACTGAGGTTCAGATGTCCAAAGCCATATTAGCAGAGCCCAACCCCTGACACCAAATACAACACCCTTACGTCTGTTAGAATAAAGAGAGAGGAAGGGAAGGAGAAGGATGGGGACTGGGGGGGGGGCAATGGAGGGGACATGTAAGGCTCATGAACTGGTGACCTGACTGCCCCATCCAAATGTGGCTTGCCCTGATTAGAGGCTCGGGCAGCGGGATTGTCCTCCACCTTCACAAAACCAATTCTCCATCCTCCTCTATGCTATGTTAAAGAAGATATAGCTTCACTGTGTGTGCTTACATAGCAGCAGCATCTAAGGAGAATATCATTTGCATATGCCTGCCTCACTCTCTGCTCTGAAAAGCCAAGCATCCACTTATCCAGGGGAGAGTCTGGTCCCCACACAGCGGTAATGGTGGCGGTTTACTTCCTTGTTGTCATGGAGACGGGGAGGGCTTCGGATGCTAATCAGATGCTCTCTTAAATACAGAAACAATTTATTCCCATCCCTAATCGTTTGGCTTTACCTATTCTGGAAAGCAAGAAAGAGAAAAACATTCAACTCCACTTGAGCCATTTGCAAACTTGTCACCTCTTAAAGCCTCTCTCAAGCTGTCTTGCAGAATCTAGAAAGGGTGTCTGGTACTCTAACAGACAGTGATGATGGTGGTTTGCCTTTCTATAGTGCCTGGCCATTTACGGGGTATTTCTTTCCCCTAACATCCTTGGGAGTGAGGACTAGTACAAGAATGATTCTCCCCATTTAAAGGATGAGGAAAATAAGGCCCAGAATAGGCACAGTATGATTCATAGTTAAATGATGCTTTAAGGTTTATAGCCCTCTTTTCGCAGCATTCCTAGGGGGTACATTGTGCCTACTTTATTATTCCCATTTGACAAATAAGGAAACTGAATCTTGGGAAGATTCAAGTCATAAACCTCACAAGTGATGGTGTTGGCCTTGGAACCCTAATCCAAGTCCAAGGTTTTTTCTGCCACATTTCACAGACCTTAGGTATTCATCTGGAAGAGGCCCTGGAGCACAGGCCATTTGGTACCCCTTCCATCATTTTACATATGAAGAAACTGAGGCCCATGGAGACTAAAAGAATTACCTATAGTAGTTAGGTTCAGAATTTCAATTTTTAAAAAATTAAGTTTATTTAATTTAGAATATTTTTCCATGGTTACAGGATTCAAGTTCTTTCTCTCCCCACTCCCATAGCCAACAAGCAATTCCACTGGGTTTTACATGTTTCACTGACCCAGACCTACTTCCATATTATTGATATTTGCACTAGGGTGATTGTTGAGAGTCTACATCCCCAACCATATCACCATCAAACTATGTGATCCAGCAGTTGTTTTTCTTCTGTGTCAGAATTTCAGTTTTTTAAAAAACTTAAAACCCTTATCTTCCTTCTTAAAATTAATTCTGTGTATTGGTTCTAAGGTAGAAGAGTGATAAGGGCTAGGCAACTAGGGTTAAGTGCCTTGCCCAGAGTCACAAAACTAGAGCCAGATTTGAACCCATGATCTCTCATCTCTAGGTTTGGCTCTCCATCCACTGAGCCACCTCACTGTGACACCCAGAATTTTAATCTTAAAAGGCAGATTGATCAAATGATAAATTTAGGGATGTGGAATAAAGACTTCAGCTTAAATCTTGATTCTGTTGCCTGTTCCCTATGTATGTTCTATGGACAAATTACAGCCTTGATGGTTCTCAAGTTTGATTATCTCTAAATAAGGAGGGTAGATGACCTGCTATGTCTCAGACTGCATTTGGCTTCTGAGCCTACAAATGTAGTCCCTTTTTTTTCTTCTTCTTCCATAGAAGACCCGAGGAAGGGTTTACAGAGCTGGTTTCTCACCAGGAGTTTTCCCTCCTGTGAATGATACAAGCTAATAACAGAACAAACCACACAGTTCTCACGATCTCTAGGAGTAATCTGGAACACTGAGCGCCAGATCACTTGCTTTAGCCATGGGCAGTAATTCAATGAACACATTTTCAATAATGAAGATTTGATTAGGCTACGTAAGGCCACGAATGACATACAATTATCCAATACTGTTAATGATCACAGCAAAGGGGGAAGCATGTAGGGAACCAGCGAACAATGATAACAGAAGCAACAGTCACTAAGTGGCTGGCGTGTGGTTTTTCTGGGTGGCATTCTTTCTGAAGAACTAGTCTGAGGGAGGAAAACACGGCAATCTTTGATCCTCTCATTAAGGTCTAACAGCCTACATGTTTTCTGCATTAGTTAGCACAAGTATAATCGTTATGTGCCAGGCATCTCCAGGTGGGTAAATCTCTTCAATGTATTGATTTATTTCACTTCCTTAAATAGGTTATTGATCCTCACCTTCCAAAGATACAGACATAAAAACACTCTTAATCTATGTAACTGGTTATAGTTTTAAGTTTTTGTTGTTGGTGTTTATTTTATTTTATTTTATTTTCCCACAGCAGCTGGATGGCACAATGGCTGGAGCCCCGGACCTGATGCCAGGAAGATACAAGTTCAAATACAGCCTCGGTCACTTACTAGATTTTATGCCTCTGCCCAAGTCATGTAACCTGTTTCTGCCTTTGTTTCCTCATCTGCAAAATGAAGATAATAATAGATCTGAACTCCCAGAGATGCTTTGAGGATCAAATGAGGCAATATGTGTAAAGTGCTTAACACAGTGCGTTGCATATAGCAGGTGACTAATAAATGTATTTTTCCTCCTTTCCTCTCTTCTTTCATTTTTCTCCTTTTCCCTCCCTTCATCCTTCTCTTTTCCCTCCCTCCCTTCCTTTTTTTCCATTCTCCCTTGCTCCCTTCCTTTTCCCCTTTTCCCTTTCTCTCTCCTTCCTTCACTCCTACCTTCTTCCCTCCCTTCCCTTCTCTCTCTCTTTGTCCCTTTTCCCTCCTTCTCTTCCCTTCCCTTTCCTTTCTTTTCCTTCCTTTCTTTGTCTTCCTTCCTTCGTCCCTCCCTCCCTTCCTTCCTTCTACCAAATTTCTTTTAAATGTCACAGTAGGTGAGTGTAAAGAACACTAGTTTTGTAGATGGAGGACTAGGTTCTAAAACCCACCTCTGCTGATTACCAGCAGTATGAACTTGAGTAAGTCATTTTAACCATTTTGGGCCTGTTACCTCACCTGTGAAATGAGACAGTTATACTAGATGGTCTCTGAATTTCATTCCAGATCTTTGATCCTGAGAGGGATAATATAGTGAAAAGAGCTGTAGGCTCAGAGTCAAGGGATGTGACTTCTATTTACTTGCTATATAATCCCACATCTTTGGGTCCCAGATGCCTTATCTATAAAATGAAAGGGTCAGGCTAGATGGGCTTTAAAATGATCAGAACCTCTGGCAGAAATAAAGAAACATTTCTTATTCTTTAATATCAATTGAATTGGGATCTCATCAGTGAGACTGTGCCCTCCTTCTTATCCCCTTATCCTTCATCCTTCTAGTACAGTGAAGGCCCTCCTCTGATTCTTGGAATATGCAGATTATACAAAAGTAGCCTGAGGTTCTCTTTCTATGGTTGTATAATAGTAAAAGGGCCTAGTCTTGGAGTCAGGAGACTTGGGTTTGAAACCTGTCCTAGGTACTTATTTTTGGTGGTTGGTTGTGGGATGATGGGCAAATTACATAATATCTTGGTGTTTCGGCTTGTGAATGATATTACTACTATTACCTATAAATGTTGTCCTTGACTCTATTTTACTTTCCTTTCACCTTTCAAAAAAAAAAAAAAAAAAAAAAAAAAAAGGTAACCTTCCCCGTCAGCCCTAATAAATTATCTTGTACTTCCACAATATATTTCTGACCCATTTCTGCAGTAAACAGGTATTTGTGTTTGGGTCTTATCCTCAGTGACCTGAAAGCTCCACAAGAGCAAGGACTATCACTCATCTATAGAATTCACTAGAGGAAGCCCTGCCAAATCAAAGAAAAATGAACTGAGAGGCATTGTTGCTTAATGGAGCACTTGGAATGAGGAAGAGAGAAGGCTGAGGCCTGCCCTCCAGCACTTAGCAGCTCCCGGCCCTTTGGCAGAGCATCTCCTCCAGCCTCAGTTTCCTCACTTGGAACATGAGGACTTTGCTTTGGTGACCACGAAGGTCCCTAGGAGATCTAAATCTGTGATCCTGTGAATGAGACCAGTGGTGGGAAGAATCCCGAATGAGGCCCAAGGCTTCCAGGGTTGCCCAGACGAGACCCTCATCTTTCCTGCTGTCCCATCTTTTACCCAGCTGGATTCAGCCCATCCTCATCCCCAAGATAATCAGGACGGCAGTGCCACTGCCCTAACTGACAGGCCAGCTTCCATCTGGCCCCTGGGCTCTGGGACGGCACCAGGAGTGACACAGACTTACCTGGTTTCCAGTGGGATGTTGCTGTTGAGTAACCAGTTATCCTGCGCATGGGCAGCCTCTGGGGGGCCGACGGGGTGCTCCCCAGAAAGAGAGTGATCCGTTGGTGCTGGGCTGGGGTTGCTGCGTGGCGTGAAGTTCCCTCGATTCAGGGAGTTGATGGAGGCCGCGTGATGCTGGTTGGGGGTGTGGGCGTGAGACAGCGGAGGAGGGGGCGTCCGCAACCTGGAGGGGTTCTGAAGGCTTGCTGGGTGATCTAGGAGACAAAAGAGGCCTGTCACATTGGGGTACTGATCTAAGCCTGGGCATCTTCAGCACAAAGAGAAAGCAAAATGAGATCCATGGGACACAGAAGCCAGAAGCATTAGGATTCTGTTGTAGAACTCCTGGAGTTTTACAAAGCACCGTATATACCTGAGGAACAGTAAAAACACACCCTGGTAAAACACTCCATCCTTTACAAAATGCATTCTTAATAACAACCCTGGAATCTCTAGGTGCCTTTAAAATAAAGTTCAAATGCCACTTTGACAGGAAGCCTTCCCTGATTCCCCCAGCTATTAGTGCCCTTCTCTCCCCATATTACTTCTTATTCATTTTTGTATCTTTTATACTTATCTTTTTATATCAATATATAATATTTTATATTTATCTTTTATATCTGTATCAATATGAAAGCCCATTGTAAACTCTAACAGATTGTATTAAAACACACGAGATTCTTATTATCTGAAAGGAACTGGGTACTGCTGTAGAGAAATGGGATTTCTAGGATTCTAAGTTCTATTGCCAGCCAAGTCTGCTCTTTTCTAGCTAACTAAGATAAATCCTATTTCTCTACAACAGTACAAAAGGCCAAACTTCATTAGGCAGGAGGTGGTCCTTAAGGTCCTGTAGAATTTGAGTATTCTATTTCTACAGTGGATAGAGCCCCAGGCCTGAAGTTAGGAAGATTCATCTTCAAGTGTTCAAATCCAGCCTTGGATGTTTACTAGCTGGGTGACCCTGGGGAAGTCACTTCATCCTGTTTGCCTCAGTTTCCTCATCTGCCAAATGAACTGGAGAAGGAAATGGCAAAGTACTTTAGTATCTTTACCAAAAAAAACCAACTGGGGTCCCAAAGAGTCAGACAGGAATGGAAAATGATCGTACAACAACAACAACAAAAACAAATGTTTCTATATACCTGAGGGATATCATTTACAAGAAAAGGATATCCAGAAAATCGACAAGTCCAGCTCAAGGCTCTGCCCTCTATTAGCCTTGGGGAACTCTGCTTAGCCCACCCTCATTCAACTAAACCTACTAATAATAACTAGCATTTATATAGTGCTATAAGACTTGCAAAGGGTTTTACACATATTATTTGATCCTTATAAAAGCCCTGTGAGGTAGGAATTGTCTTTATTTTACAGATGAGGAAGCTTGGGGCAGAAAAAGGTAATTTGCCCATGATAACACAGATATTAAATGCTTGAGGCTAGACTTGAACTCAAGCTTTCCTGAATCCAGATCCAGTCCACTAGTCCATTATTGCACCTAAACCGTATGGCAATTTACTCAATGTGGAGAAAGTCAGCTACCCTGTGAAAAAGAAGATTAATTCATCCAGCATCTTGGATGCAGTTTAATAGTGGAACAGGCAAGTTGTGTTTGGTCTTGGAGTTGGAGGGTTTATGTCCAATCTGGCTCTGATCTTTAATATGTAAATCACTGGGAAAATTAACCTTTCTAAAACTTCAATTTCTAGTCTTCAATGAAAGCACTACCTCCAGGACACTGGAAGAAAAAGCTTTTGTAGACTTTAAAGCAATATACAGGGGGCCTGCTAGTTGGGTCAGTGGATTGAGAACCAGGCCTAGAGATGGGAGGTTCTGGGTTCAAATCTGACCTCAGATACTTCCTAGCTTGGTGAGCCTGGGCAAGCCACTTAACCCGCACTGCCTAGTCATTATTGCACTCGGCTATTTTGGAACCAATATACAGTATTGATTGTAAGACAGAAGGAAAGGGTTTAAAAAAAAAGAGAGAGAGTCCCAAGGAAATGGGAATATGGGAATTCTTCTTAAGATTATTATAGATGCATTTAGCTTGGGGACCTGAAATTTAGAACTGGTCTTGTCTTTGGGGACCCTGTCCCTTGCCTCTGGGGAGTCTGTCTCCCAAGCACTTTCTTTTGAATTCTCCGAACAAATTTAGGAATTAGCAGCAGAGAGATGGATATCTCAGATGAGAAGGAAGCTCCTGGTCCATAGGAGCTGCTTGATTTACCCCAGACTCACGACAGCCTGCTGTGCCTCTGGACTAGGAACACCACCAACTTGGCCGAGGACCAGCAAAGGGAGGGTTTTCATTAAATAAACCAGCTGCCCCAGGAACAGAGGTAATAGCACTGCTGGGCTTTAGAGAGGCAATGTTGTATTTGGACAGAACCATAAAGGTCTAAGAAATTGATGAAAACAGAAGGACCTTCTCTCCCCCCAGAGCAGGCTGGGAGGCGCAGACAGTAAGACTGACCTCTGAGGGTAAAGGGAAACGGGAGAGTCACAGATGTGGGAGGAAACTAGACCGTGCTGGGTCAATGATTCTGTCCAAGTTCCTAGGAGCTGTTAATTGAGACAGACAATGCCTCAAACATAAGCAAACGGGGCACCGGGCTGCCTCGGGTGAGTGATAATAGATCACTACACCTCTCACCTCCCATCCTCTGCTCAGCACTAGACCAAGTAAACAGGAAGTATTCATCTTCCTGATGATGATAAAATCTGGTCACAGACACCTACTAGCTGTCTGACCCTGGACTGTATTGCTGTTTGCCTCAGTTTCCTCATCTGGAAAATGACCCAATGAAGGAAATGGCAAACTAATGCAGTATCTTTGCCAAGAAAACCCCAAATTGGGTCACAGATAGTCTGACACAACTGAACATCAACAACAATATGAAAAAGGTTTAGACTTGTTTGAATTAGAAGCATTGGACTCATTCTTTTGGGTACAAGAGGAGAAAAGACTAAGGAGAAGAAGGCACAGGGGATAAAACTAGGTTGTATGAAAAGTGAGAATTTTCCTAACTATTAGACTTGTCCAAAACTGAGGTGGGTTACCTTACAATACAATGGGTTCCCCCTTGTCAGAGATCTTTAAGCAAAGGCAACTTATCTGTGATGCTGTAGAGTGGACTCTTGTTCTAAGGAAAATGGGTCTAGATGGTCGCCAGGGTCCTTCCCAACCCTGAGATCCTGGGACTCCCCACCAACACTGTACAGTGCTATAGAGGACCAGGAAGCACCACAAAGGACTCCTGAACATAGAGGCGATGTTTTCTTTCTGCTCACAGTCAGAGTATAAAATTTCCTCATCCCTAAAAGCACTAGAATAATGGGATTTAGAGTAGAAAATTATCTTAGGAATCATTCAGGTCAAAGCACCCATTTTATTTTTAAAATTATTGTACCTTGTCCTTACTTTATGATCATAGAGGGATGAAGGAATATGACTGGACCAGTCAACTTCTGCCCACCCCTCTAGAGTGAAGCGTCCCTCATAACAAACAAAAACAATCATGTTTAAAACAAAAAACAATAAAAAAAAATAGGTAGAAGCCGTGTACACAAAGTTCTGTTCTTTTAGTCCAGTGGTTCCCAAACTTTTTTGACCTACCACCCCCTTTCCAGAAAAAATATTACTTAGCCCCCTGGAAATTAATTTTTTTTTAAATTTTAATAGCAATTAATAGGAAAGATAAATGCACCTGTGGCCATCACCACTCCCCTAGATCACTGCAGCACCCATCAGGGGGCGATGGCACCCACTTTGGGAATCACTGTTTTAGTCCCTCATCTCTGTGTCATGTGGAAAGAGGCAGCTTTCATCATTTTCCCCCCTAAGGCATTATTGGTTTTTCATTTTTTAAGAGTACAGCTTTCTTTTCCTCCCCTTTAAAAACTCTTACCTTCCACCTTAGAATCAATACTGAGAGTGGTAAAGGCTGGTCAATGAAGGTTAGGTGACTTGTCCAGGAAGTGTCTAAAGCCAAATATGAACAAGACCTAGTTCTCTATCCAGTGAGCTGCCTAGCTGCCCCCAGTTCAGTCTCCATTACAGGATACTTAAAAAAATTTACATTATTCATATTCTTTCACAATTTCAAATTGCTTTCAAAATGATAGGTCTAATTCACAGCTGCACCAACAACATCTTCCCACAGTCCCTCTAAGACCACTGTTCCTAGTTTTTGGTCATCTTCCACAAAATAAGCATTGTTTTAACTTAGGTTTCTCCAACTCTTAGCAACCCACTCACTTTGCAGAAGAAGTAAACAAAACTCCTATAGAAGGGAAGAGATAGATTTAAGGTCACACAGTCCAAATCCAGGGCTCTTTTCCACTACACTGAGCAGCTAAAATAAACACAAGAGGATGACGACCATGATTTACTATTCAGATTAAAAGCAGATGAGCCCAATTTTAGCTCAGATTCTCCAAACAAAATTATATATCAATGGGCTTAAAGGCGAAAGCCCATTTCTGTCCTAGATAAACACTTATGTCCTGAACTCAGCAAAACAAGGATAGGAGGCCAAATTCCATAACTCTCTTCATTTGACAGTCAGAAACCTTTTTGTTGTTCAATCAGTAATATTTACAGGACACCCACTCTAGTGCAAGTCAGAAGTTATGGTCTCTTTTCTCAAGAAGTTTTTAATTTAAAGGAGGTGGGGAGAGGAAAAGAGAAGGACAAGCCCTACAATATTCTCCACAAAGAGAGAGAGAGCCAATACCTGTACCAGGAAGGAAGATTAGCAAATTCACCAGGTAGGATCCTGTTTACCAGGTTATGGAAAACTAATCATTGGAGGGATTTAAACAGTTAGGAGCGGAGAATAAATTAAAAACAAATTTGAATTTCCTCACTCCTACATGCCCACAGTGTATGTTTACATCTCTCTTGTCATCCACCTGTAAGATGTGATTCAGACAAGAGGTGATTCTTCATGATAAAAATGAAAATGATCCATCGTACCTCTCAGGAATCTAGGCTTAGCTGCAGAGCCAGGCTAGGGCCTTTTATAGGCACAAAGTTCACTCTGGATGACACCGGACGGGTCAGTGTGACTTTGCATTGACACCATTTATCTTGGGGGAGCAAGGCCAGAGATGCGGGAACGTGGATGCCCTGCAGTGTCACGTTGGTCTGGCTCTCCCATTGGTACCCATGCTCTTGTGGACTCACCAGCCCGCCAAGAGAGGCAGGGAATGTCACAATACACAGGTGTATATGAATACAGACCCTTCAACAGTTCAGAGGTCTCTGATTTTGGCCAAGTGGACAACCGTCTCGTCTCCAAAGACCAGAGCCCCTTCTATGCCTTTGGGGACCCTTCAAAGAGCTGCTGTGGTCCCACAGTGTTCTTCTCTAAGGCTACCTTGTTAAGGAACTTTTCTCAGTTCATCTGGATCAGTTTTGCTTTGTTTTTGAACTTTGCCTTCTGTCTTAGAATTGATACCATTGGTTATTGAGTAAGGGGCGGGCAATGGAGTTAAGTGGATTGTCTTAGAATTGATACTATTGAAGGGGTAGTTGGGTAGCTCAGTGGATTGAAAGCTAAAACTAAACCTAGAGACTGGAGGTCCTAGGTTTAAATCTAACCTCAGACACTTCCCAGTTGTGTGACCCTGGGCAAGTCACTTGACCCCCATTGCCTACCCTTACCAATCTTCTGCCTTGGAGCCAATACACAGTATTGACTCCAAGCTGGAAGGTAAGTGTTTTAAATTTTAAAAAAAAATGTTTTTAAAAGAATTGATACTATTGGTTATTGAATAAGGGAAGGGCAATGGAGTTAAGTGGCTTGTCTTAGAATTGATACTATTGTTATTAAGTAAAGGATAGGCAATGGAGTTAAGTGGATTGTTTTAGAATTGATACCATTAAGGGGCAGGCAATGGAATTAAGTGGCTTACCCAGAGTCACACAGCTAGGATTTTTGAACCCAGGTCCTCCTGTCCCCAGGTCTGACTCTCCATCCACTGGGCCACCTAACTGCCCCTTGGACAAGTTCTTAAATAATAGTTCATCACCATATTTGCACTTAAAGTCCTTCTAGCTCAATTGAATCCAGTGGAGAATGTATCCTTTGAGAACCCAGGGCTACCTTTCCATGAAATGGATTTAGATGACAAGGTATACAAGGTGTCCCCAAAGTCTTACTATATTGCAACTTTATTAGCTATTAACTTAAAATAGATACAGCTCAAAAATAATCCCATATAATATTTATAAGAATATTATAATATTTTATGTGAATATACATATTTATGTAGCTCAAAAGCTTAATAAGCTTTAAACTGCACAGAGACTTTTGAGACACCTAGGATAATAATAATGATATAAACTCACATTTATATGATGCTTTTAGGCTTTAAAGAAATCATTGAATGCTTTCTTCAACCCTATGAGGTAGAAAATATGTGTCTTTTTAATCTTCATTTTAAAGATAAAGAAACTGAGGCTCAGAGACCTTAATAGACATGCCCAGGGCTGCACAGCTGGTAAGTTTGTGGGCTGAGAATCAAACCTAGGTAACTCATGACTGCACATCTGGAACTCTCGTTCACTAGACTTCTCTATTTGGGGCAGCTAGGTGGGACAGCAAATAGAGGGCCAGACCTGGAATAAGGAAGGCCTGGGTTCAAATGTGACTTCAGATACTTCTTAGTTGTGTGACCCTGGGCAAGTCACTTAACCCCCATAGCCTAGCCCTTACCACTCTATTGCTGAGAACCAATACTCAGTATTGATTCTGAAATGAAGGTAAGGGTTTAAAAAAAAAAAATCAATGCTAAGCATCTCATATGGCAGGTTAAAGCAATGAGGTCCTTCATTTAGGGGCACTGGAGCAATACAAGAGATGAGATGGGGAATGTACCAAAGCATGGGGGTGCTTATGTTCCAGGGGCTCAGATGCCAGCTGGGATCAACTTGGCTGAGCTGTCTGATTTACAACTTGTATATACAAATACACGGCCTAAAAGCAACATGTGCTTATTTTTAAATTTTTAATTAATTTAATTTTTATGCTTAAGATTATTTTATATTATTTTAATTATTTCCATTTAATTTAAATTAAATTAAATTTTTATGTTTAAGATTATTTTATATTATTTTAGTGTGTTTTTAATGTTTATTTTATATTTAAGTTTATTTTAATTTTAATTATTTTAGCTTATTTTTAATGTTTATTTTATTTTATTTTAATGTTTAAGATACCTAGAGTCAGCTGGTGGCAGCAGTGAATACAGAACTAGGGTAAATTAAAGCTGTAATACTTGAATTCAGATGTTTATTAGCTGTGTGATCCTGGGTAAATCATTTAGCCTTTGTTTGCCTCAAGTTCCTCACCTATAAAATGGAGAAAATAACTGTACCCACCTCCCAGGGTTGTAATGAGGAGGGTTTTTTTTCAGATTGAAACATACCATTCTTTATGTTCTTTATGAATCTAGTGTAAACAATATGCATCTTATTTCATAACATGATGAACAGCGTAATATGTATTATACAATAATAGATACACAACTTATATCCTATTACCTACCTCCTTGGAAAGGAGGAAGAGGTAGGAGCAAGCCGAGAAAAAAAGATGAGATGTAGATTTTTGGACACGGCTAATGTGAGAGTTTGGTTCTCTTGGATAAGCATATTTGTTATATATTTATAACAAATCACAGGGATTATGTTATTATCATGTTCCATGTTATATTATATATGTATAAATTAAAGGACAACTCAAAAAATAAAAATGTAAAATATTTAAAAGCTAATTGGTGTTCTTTGGTCATCAGTGAGGTTGGGGAAACCCTAAGTAGCACTGTTTTGTTTTATACCAGAAATGCAGAGATGATTTATTTTATTTAGGGAAGATTTTCTTTATATGTATTTGCCAATTACATGTAATAAATTTCCACACAAGTTTTCCTGCTATATGATCAAACTTATCTCCCTTCCTTCCTGTTATGAGGATAAAATGGGATAATATTTGTAAAGGATTCAGTAGAGTATATTATCCATTAAGTGCATCATACATGTTAGTTATTAGCTGTGTGACTTTGAGAAAGTCATTTTACCTGTTTGCCTCAGTTTCTTCATCTGCAGAGTTCTTTTCAAGATCAAATGATATTTCTACAGAACTTTGTAAACTTTAAAGCTCTCTATAAAATGCTAGCTATTATTAACATTATTGGAAAAGAACAAGGCATTCTTTTTGTTTCTCCCTTTCCACCAATACTTCTAGATGTGGAATCTACATATTTTAATTTTAATATCAATTTGCATCCATTTTAATATCAGTTTATATCAATTGCTATCGATATTAAATCAATTTAATATCAATATCTAAGACAGAAGAGCCTCGAGAGCTAGGCAGTGGGGGTTAAGTGACTTACCCAGGGTCACACAACTAGTAAGTATCTGAGGCCACATTTGAAGTCAGGTCTTCTTGATTCCACCTGTGTTGCTCTATCCACTACGCTATCTAGCTGCCCCAACTCCCATTTTGTTGATGAGGAAACTGAGGGGCCAGAAAGGCAAAAGGGTACGAATTTAAGTCTCCTAAATAGATTCAGCACCCCTTACATGACTTCATCTCAGGGGACACAAGCACCCACTGAGCCAGCCTCCTCCAGCACCCAAATACCCACAAAACAAACAAAAACAATGCATAAGACCACAGATTTAGAGCTCAAAGGGACTTGAGGCCACTAACTGAACCCCTTCACTTTACCAGTAAAGAAATTGTTGCTGAAAGAAATTAAGGGATGGCCCAAAGTCCCATCACTAGAAAGTGTCTACGGGAGGATTGGAACACAAGTTCTGCCTGACTCTCAGCCCACTTTTCACCTCACTGCCAAGGTGTCTGATGATCCCTGAAAACAACACTTATTAGTATTATATTAATGCACAAAAAAGTATTGATTAAAGGGAAAGGTAGGGAGCAGAGTAGATTGAGAGCCAGACCAGGAGCCAGGAGGTCCTGGGTTCAAATCTGACCTCAGACACTACCCAGCTGTGTGATCCTGGGCAAGTCACTTAACCTCAATTGTCTAGCCCAGGGATCGGCAACATATGGCTCTTTCTGCAGGAACCATAAAGTCCATTTTTTTTCAGGTGCTGTTACAGGAGCAGCACTGTGAGCACTGTACGGCTCTCACGAAATTACATTTTAAATAATGTGGCGTTTATGGCTCTCATGGCCAAAAAGGTTGCAGACCCCTGATGTAGGTCTTGCTGCTGTTCCCTCTTAGATACTGATAGTAAGGGAAACAGCTGGGTGGAGAGCCAGGCCCAGAGAAGGAAGGTCCTGGGTTCAAATCTAACCTCAGACACTTCCTGGACAAGTTACTTAACCCCCATTGTCTGGCCCTTACTGCTTCCCTGCCTTGAACCAATACACACTACTGATTCTAATTTGGAAGGAAAAAAATAGAAAAAAAATCAAATTAATTAAAATAATGAAAATAGAAGGTATGGATTTAAAAATATGATTAAGCCCTTAAGAGGTAGTAAATATCCCTGGTAGAATAGGAATTCCAGGCGTTTAGCACAGAACCTGGCCTACGTTGTGGTGGTTGTGCCATTTCAGTCATGTCTGACTCTTCATGAACCCATTTGGGCCTTTCTTGGCAAAGATACAGAGAGGAGCAATTTGCTCTTTCCTTCTGCGGCTCATTTGACAGATGAGGAAATGGAGGCACACTGGGTTAAGTGACTTAGCCAGGGCGCTACAGCTAGGAAGTATCCGAGGTCCCACAGGAACTCCAGGACCAGCTCTCTATCCTGGGCACCCTTGAGCTGCTCCAGGCATAGAAAAGGCGCAAAGCGCTCGTTGCCTCATTCTCTCTGGCTCCCCATCTAAACACTTTGCCCATTCTACAATGCGGTATTGCCAGCGAATTCCTGAATCGCTGAACGACTGCTTTTACTCAGATAATTAATAACCAACCAATACCATAATAATGGAGTTAGCTATGTGGGCACAAGTCAGGAATATGAATCAATTTTAGGAAGATTATTTATTTACTGTCTTTTCCAAGAACATATTCATAAAATCTTGGTTTAAAAAAAAAAAGAAAAAAAGAGCCCTAAATGTGTAGACTCAAAGTCCAGGCAAAGAAAGCGGGTCCACAGAGCCGCCTGATTGCTGGTTCTTTACAGACCGGGGTGGGGGTGGAGTGGGGAGGGGGGGCATAGCGGGAGGATCCCGAGTTTAATAATCCCGGGAGGAAGACAGCCCCGGCAGGGAGCTGGAGACGAGGGGCTTCCCGAAGACCCCAGCGAGCTCCGCCATCATTAACAGGCCTCTAATGATTGTCACGTATGAAACATGATATTTAATTATCATAAAACATTAAAATCCTGATGGCTCATGAATGCCAAAAAAAGGAGTTGCTTTTGCTCCATTAAAATGTCATCGACCACCTCGGACTGGGTTAGCGCAGAAACAACGGCGCAGAGACAGAGCAGCCTAATGGAGCTTGTTCTCCACAGCCAATTGAGAGCGGAAAAAGAACTCTTTGTCATCCCACCAACAAGCGGGAGGTCGAAGGGATGCTGAGGAGGTTGCCGCGGCGGGGATGGAGGGATGGAGAGATCTCCACCCCAGGCTTTGCCACGGCGTGTGGAGCACCGGAGATCTCCTGGGGGCAAAGGATAGCCTGTCCGCGGACCTGGGCGGCGGCTCCCACCGAAAACATCGTCCCCTCCTGGCCAAAGTGCTGGCGGCTTCCCGAGTCTCTAACGAGGCATTCCTTCCCCCTTCCCGAAGCCCGTGTGCTTCCTTTGTTTTTGATGGTGTCGGGCTCTTGATGACCCCATTTGGGGTTTTCTTTTTCTTTTTTCTCCTATTAATTAATTATTTTTCAGTTGAAGTTTTCTTTTTCATTATTAATTACTTATTTTTCATTTGGAGTTTTCTTTTTTAATTAATTAGTTTTCATCTGGAGTTTTCTTTTTTAATTATTTTTCATTTGAGGTCCTCTTTTTCTTTATTAATTAATTATTTTTCGTTGGGGTTCTCTTTCTTTTTTAATTAATTATTTTTCATTCAGGGTCTTCTTTTTCTTTCTTAATTATTTTTCATTTGGGGTCTTCTTTTTCTTTATTAATTAATTATTTTTCATTTGGGGTTCTCTTTTTCTTTTTTAATTAATTATTTTTCATTCAGGGTCTTCTTTTTCTTTCTTAATTATTTTTCATTTGGGG
>NC_058132.1:102426690-102454069 GCF_016433145.1 Gracilinanus agilis
CTCTCTCTCTCTCTCTCTCTCTCTCTCTCTCTCTCTCTCTCTCTCTCTCTCTCTCTCTCTCCCTCTCGCTTTTTTCCTCTCTTTCTCTGTCTCTGTGTCTCTCTCTTTCTGTCTGTCTGTCTGTCTGTCTCTCTCGTCTGTTTCTATTTGAGCTTGAATCCAGTGCTGTAAGGGTTCTAAATGCTTTGGGTTTGTTTCAAAGGGGGATCATCTACCAACCTGGTCCTCACCTATAAAATGAAGGCATTGGAATAGGTGGCTACCTTTGGAGGTCCCTTCCCATGTAGAGGTAGTGCAAGTGTTCGGATCCTCACTTTATACATAGTAAGTGTCAGAAAAATGAAGGGACTTGCCCAAAGGCACAGACCTAGAACTGACTCCAGGCTGTCTCACTTCAAGGGCCATGTTCTTCTCTGCACCCATAGTCTAGCTGCCTCTCCAGCAGAAAGCATTTTGTCAGAAGAACCATTGCTTAATTGCTTTCCACAAATCTTTTCTAGCTTCTTCATTTCTGAGTGATGCTTGTCAAACAACGCAGTTATTAAATGAGTGCATCGCTATAAAAGTGTTTTATGAATATGAATAGAAACTGTGGAAGGAATTGTAACAGTAACCGTTCACACCTCTGGAATCCTCAAAGCTTTAATGTCTTTTCCTCGCAACTACCCAATAAGGGAGAAAGCACAAGAATCATTATTCCCACCTCTCAGATGAGAAGGCTGTGACTTGAGGGAAATGACTTCTTGGCTATGAGAATCTGATATGCAGAAAGACTAGGGAGGTGGGATTTGAATCCAGAGTTTAGAATTCCATATTCATTGAACCTCTCTGGGCCAGTTTCCTGTTTTGTAAAGTGAGAAGGATAAAAGAGATAATTTCTAAAATCTCTTCCAGCTTTCAGTCTGTGGTCCTCTGAGATTAGAGTCTGGGAGGGAAGATAAAACAAAGGTAGGAATTACCATGACATAGAGCAGACAATCAGAGCTACAAGAAAGATATAAACAGAAGGATTTCAGAGAAAGTCCTTGAAGGATGGGTAAATTCAACAGGATAAGATTTTGGAGGGAAGTTATGGAATGGAGGCGTCCTAAGACAGGGGACTAACATCAATGAAAACCAGGTTCCCACTAAAGCAGAAGTTGTCCAGAGTTTGGTTAAAAGGGTAACATAGGGAAAAGAACGCTATTGCTGACTCTTTGCGATCCCACAGATATTGAAATATTTGCTATTTCCTTCTCTAGCTCATTTTACAAATGAAGAAACTGAGGCCAACACGCTTAAGTGACTTGCCCAGGGTCACACAGTGAGTAAGTATCTAGGCCGCATTTGAACCCAGGTCTTCTTGACTGCAGGTCCATTGCTCTGTCCCTTACACCACTCAGCTGCCAAAAGGACACTACTTGGAACCAAAAGAAATGATTTATCATCTTAAAGTTTTATCATTGACTAGTTTTGGGTCCTTGAGCTAATTAGATCTTCCTCTGTCAGTCTCAGTGTTTTCGTGTGTAAATGGGGGCATTGGCTAAGCTGATTTTTCTTAAATTCCATGTTAACTTTAGATCTTCTGAAGATTTTAAAGAAGAAATGACACTGGAGCTAAAGCTCAAAGACTGGAGGGCCTGTTCTATACAGGCAAGAGAGCAGTAGAAGGTAAGACTCCAAATACAGGGGCAACTTAACTACCTATTTGGGGTAGTTTCCCCTAGTCAGGGATAGGTGTCAGGGCTTGAGGGGAGCATAAAAAGTGGGAAAATAGCCAAAGAAGGAAAAGTAGAGACCTCAGACTCTAGGTTAACGACAATACACAATAACTTATTTAAAACCCAGGGCCACGTGACAGTGATGGAGATCGTCATGGAAGGAGCAGCAGTAAGACTGGGAAGAAACCTTTATGGGGGATGTGGCATGAGTTGGCCTTTAAAGGATGAGCAGAAATTCAACAGGTTAAGTCAGTGGGGGGAGAGAATACATTTTGGACAGAGGAGCACCAGGATTAAAGCTGTGGAGATGGAAAAATATAAATTGATCACAGGAAAGGAAAATCTGTTTGGTTTGGAGTATAGGGAAAAGTAGTGGGCAGTAAGGCTGGAAAGGTAGGTGGTATTTGATTGTAGAGGCCTTGAATGGTGGTAAAAGAGAACTGAGATAATTCATTAGCCAAAAGAGAATCAACTTAGAGTTTTAGATACAATGAGTATAACAGGGCAGGAACCAATGCAGAAATTAGATGTATACTCTAATAAGGAACAATTAAATTAAATGATTTTGTTCCTGCTTTGAAGCAGTGATTTATGAATTTATATACTGGGATAAACAACCCATAAGTCTTTATTAAGTGTTTACCATGGTCTGGCTTTGAGCTAAGTGTTGGGGGTACAAGAAAGGCAAAATCAAGGTTTCCTGCCTTTAAAGAGCTCACTTTTTAATGGAGCAGAAAACTTGCAAATAACTAGGTCTATACAAGATACATTAAGAGCATATAAATGGGCAGGAATCTCACAGGAGTGGGGGAGACTGAGAAAGGCCTCTTGGAGGAGGTGTAGTGTGAGCTGAGTCTTGAAGCAAGGAAGATCCAAAGTGGGGTGCACGTGGCAGCTTTGCCAAATTCTTCCTGAATGATCAAAGACAAACCAATCCTCTCTTTAAGCCTTTGTTTCCCCAGCTGAAAAATGACTGTGAATGAAATGGATGATCTTTAGCTACTGTCCATTCCTCTCTCCCCCAGTGACAAATCAGAAAATTCTAACCTTCTGTGATTGTATTTCTGCCAAGGAATAAAAAATTAAAAATGACTTTTTTTTAAATGACAGAGGTGAAAGGTTTTTGTTGACATTATTCCCTTTCTCCACCTTAAAGGAAGGCCCAGAGAATTCTGGGGGCTCCACACACTTTCTCTGGTTGCCCCTTCCTCTAAAGGTCACTTAAGCAGGTGTCAAACAACAATTGACCTTGGGTAGGCAGAAAAGAAAATGTTTATTCAGAACAAAAGAATAAAAGGGTGGTATCTTGGGAAAGGTACAAGATTTGCACAGCTGCTAATTCAGACCACAAGAGGTTTTCTTGAGAAGAGGTTTCATAAAAATAAAAAATAAAAAAAATAGAGGAGGCATGTGTGTGTGTGTATGTCTGTGTGGTGTTTACTTTCTGTGCACAATTGAGCTGGCAATAGCCCCACAGGCTGTTCACTGAGAGCAGCCACCCATTACTGACACCCACTGGCACTGGAAATCTTTCGGCAGGATTTCAACACCACAAGGTTCCAAGAATTATTTTTGTTTTGTGAAAGAAAGTTCTCTCTATCTTCCACCATCTTATTATTCTTCAAGGAAAAAAACAACATGGCGGAATGGAACCAATGATGGTCTTGGAGACATAGAATCACCTATCTAGAGCTAGAAAGGATGGCGAAGGCCCTACAGTTTAACCCCCTCATTTTACAGGTGAGGAAACAGAGTCAGGGAGTTAAGGTCATATAGGTAGCAAGGACTGGAATCAAATCCTTTGATTCCAGAGCACCGTCCTACAATGGTGTCTAGTCAATTCTCTAGAGGTCTCAAGTTTCCTCAGATGTGTAGCCCCTTCTTACAAAGGACCCCAAATTCCTCCTGGAAGAGCCTGACCCCAAAGGGAGAGTGCCCAGTTTTCCCATTTTTTTCCTTTAATGTATTGTCCCTGCCTTGGAGTAGAACTCTTGAGAAAATCAGAAAATCTCTGAAACAATGCTTAGGTACAGCTAAATCTACAATCTTCCCCAAATATGAGTGAGTCCTTTCTAACATGACATATAAATTTTAAGATCACTTACAGATCAATATTTTATATCCTCCATTATGGAAATTGTTTACAACATGTATAAGAATGTAGTAACAAACTCAGAAATATCCAACAATAAATCCTCCCATTCAAACCTGCCCAGGAGGTAGAACAACAGTGTGGGTCTGCTAAATAGATATTTAGGAAATTCTGAATTCATTTCATACCAATGCTAGCCAAGCACTCCTGGGCCGGGGTTACCTCAGTGGGAAAAATTAAACTAGATTCAGGAGATCAGGGTTCAAATATTGGCAAAGAAGCTTAGAGTCTGTGTGGCTTTAAGTTAATCACATTAACCTCTCTAAGCCTCATTTTTCTCACCTATAAAATGGGGATAATATATGCACTTACTTACTTCTCAGGATTTCTAAGAGGAAATAAATTTTATAATCTTTAAATAACTACAAAGATGGGAACTAGTATTGTTTATAAGCTATTACTATTAATTACTGCTTTAGAAAAAAAACAAATAAAACTCCTAATAGACCAGATATGTTAAAGTCTTCCCGTAAGTACCAGGGGACCAGATCCTAGAGAACAATTGGTCACAGTGCCAGGAATGGATGGTGACCCAACAGGACTTTTCTAGTCCTTAACTTCATGGACTCAGTGAATGCAGAATCAACAGCAATTGTGGCTTGTCAATGCCCCTCTGCACCAATCTGGCCAGAATTCGGCTCTGCAGGAATTGTCTACATCGTTGCCAAGTTCTGTGGAACGAGTCTACAGGAGTCCTGGTCCCTGGGAGACGAGGGAGAAAACCATGATCCTTTCCTGGAGGCTGTCCCACTGACCCAAATCTTTCAATATATAAATGGAAAGTTTTGAGAAAGGCCAAGAAGGTTTAGGACTATACATAGGGTTTCTTCTTTTAATATTCTCTGCTTTTGATTATATAAAGGTCAGAACAAAGGTATCCTAATAGTAACTCCAAATCCTGAAAAACAAGGGAAGAATCATTCTACACTTTCATCCAAGGGGAGACTTTTCAAAGGATTCCAGAATGTGCAGTGATGTTAATAGGTTCATTTCATATAGTACCTTATTTTCCCCAAATCTCTCATTTTTGTTGTGATTTAGTTATTTTTGGTTGTGTCAGACTCTTCGGGACTCCATATGGGATTTTCCAGGCAGACACTGGAGTAGTTTTGCATTTCCTTCTCCAGATCATTTTATAAATGAGGAAACTGAGGCAAAAAGGGTTAAGAGACTTGCCCAAGTGTCTGAGGCTAAATCTGAATTCATGTCCTCCTGACTCCAGTCTCAGGGCTCAGTCCACCTAGCTGCACCAGATCTTTCACTGGTATCATCTTATTTTCACTCATGTTAGAGCTATTATAAAATACAAAAGCAGTAATGAACATGAGAGATGGAGGAGCCTAATCCTGTCATTTTACAAAGAAGCTATGTGACCAACACAAGCAGAGTTAACCAGATTGGAATTATTGTACTAATCCTATCACAGCAGGCACCTGTTAGGCACCTATTATGGTGGAGACATTCTCTGTACCTTCTTTCCTTAAAAAATGAGGAATTGAAAAGTCAATCTCTAAGGGCTTTTCCAATTCAGAACCTCTGACTCTGAATCTCATTTTGTCACCATAAAAATAATGTTGTAAGGTAATAACCATCTGTATTAAATACATATTCTCAAACCTTCAAAAGAACTTTGATTTAATTGATGTGGATGGCCTCCATGATTTATTATGGACCAAAAGCTCATGGCTCCCTCCTCCTCTCCTGTCCCCCAACCCTTTAAGGACAGGCCGTTCTGCATTTAGGGAGTCCAGTCCTCAGAGAATAGTCCCTTGGCCCATATGCAAAGTGTTTTCAAATGAGTAGGACAGATTAAGCATTCCTTTAATGAACTGAGTCACCCTGGTGAGGTATCAGAGATTGCCCGCAATTGAGGGTATATATGTTTGTTTTTCAGTTACATCTGATTCTCTGTGGCCCCAGTTGAGGGTTTTCCTAGCAAAGATACTGGAGTGATTTGCCATTTCCTTCTCCAGCTCATTTTATAGATGAGGACAGTGAGGCAAAGAAGGTTAAATATATAATTGTATAAAATATAAAATAAATATATAAAATATAAATAAATATAACCCAGGGGCACACAACTCATAAGTGTCTGAGGCCACATTTGAACTCAGGTCTCCCCAATGCCAGGACTGGGCTATTATTCACTGAGCAACCTAGTTGCCTCAATATATATGTTACAGATGATAAAACTAAGGAAAGAGAAAATGAGGGGGAAAACAAAGAAGGAAGGGAGTAGGAACAGAAAAAAATAAAGCCATACAAATTAATGTGGATTTTTCATAGTGTGACCCCTTGGCAAGTTGTGAGGTCTCAGTTTCTTTGACTTTTGGAGCTGAAGGGGCCTCAGAAATGATGCTAACCCAACCCTCTTATTTGTACAGAAAGACCAAAAGATTTTGCTTCAGATTATATAATTAGTTAGAAGTAAGAGCTGGGATATAAGCTTAGGTCTCCTGGTTTCTATTTCCCCTCACATTTGCTCCAGTAAATGAAAGAGTTGGCTATATAATGTCTGAGGTCTCTTTTATCATGCAAAGTCCATGAATATCAAGTCAAACTACCACTCTGTGATCTTTTCTTTCAGCTGTTTGCCAGTGTGGTCTTTCAGGTGGGCCTCATTTAGAAATGGACTTGATCATCACAGTTCAGAATAAATCTAACTTCACGGGTTACATGTCTTCTACTAATAAAATATGGTTGTAAAGTTGTGTCCAACTTGTGACCCCAATATGAGGTTTTTTTTGGGCAAAGACACCAGAGTGGTTTGCCATTTTCTTTTCCAGCTCATTTTACAGATGAGAAAACTGAGGCAAACAGGGTCACACGGCTAGTAAGTCCAAATTTGAACTCAGGTCTCCCTGACTTCAAGCCCACGGCTCTAACCACTGTACCACCTACCTGTCTTGTAATAAGACTACCTCCCCAAGCAGTTTCCCTTCTTTTCCTACCAATCTCTATCCATCTTTCCGCCACTCCAGTCCTTACATAGCACTTTATCTTGTGCCCTTCTATAATCCATTTTCTTTTTTTTTTCTTTTTTTTTTTAAACCCTTAACTTCTGTGTATTGGCTCCTAGGTGGAAGAGTGGTAAGGGTGGGCAATGGGGGTCAAGTGACTTGCCCAGGGTCACACAACTGGGAAGTGTCTGAGGCCGGATTTGAACCTAGGACCTCCTGTCTCTAGGCCTGGCTCTCAATCCACTGAGCCACCCAGCTGCCCCCTATAATCCATTTTCAAAAAAAGATTAGACCTTTAATTTTATAGGGATAGAACCTTCTAATGAGGAAATTCCCAGTGCTGAAAGTTTCTCTACCATTGCAGCTCAAACCAAGAAGCACCTTGGAGCCTTAGAGAGCTATCTTAGAGTCCTGAGCAGTTAAGAGATTTGTCCAGGGTTCCACACCCACTGTGTGCATATATATATATGCATATGCAGGACTTGAAACAGGGGCCTTCTTGCCCCCAAGGCTGGCTCTCTCTCTATGATGCCCCTTAGTAAAATGTATACTATTAATTATAATAATTAAAGTGACCTATTATGCATAATTTTAGAATAATTTGCATCCCATAAACATTGTACTCTGAGTGTATTGGCATTCTTTGGAACCATGCATCCTCATCCTCATTGAGCCACATTATCCCCTTGCCACTGCACCTCTCTTTCCAGGGAGTCTTTGGAAGCCTATGGACAAATCAACACTTCCTTTGCCGGCTCTATTCCACTCACTGTCCCTGTGTCATTTCTGGACCATAACTCCCTTTTCTGCTGTTCCCTCGTATTTGTTGTCTTTCCCATTGGAAGGCAGGTGACCTGAAGAAAGAGACTGGCTCTCTTTTATTTTCCTATCCCGGGGCAGTTGGGTAGCTCAGTGGAGTGAGAGTCAGGCCTAGAGACAGGAGGTCCTAGGTTCAAACCTGGCCTCAGACACTTCCCAGCTGTGTGACCCTGGGCAAGTCACTTGACCCCCATTGCCCACCCTTATCAATCTTCCACCTATGATACAATACACCGAAGTACAAGGGTTTAAAAAAATTCCATTTATTTTCCTATCCCTGGTAGAAGTTAATCATTAATAAATTCTTTGCATCCATCTGTTCACTTTTTTCCCCCCTCTAAATCCTTACTTTTTGTCTTAGAATTGATACTAACTACTGGTTCCAAGGCAGAAGAGCAGTAATGGTTGGACAACTGGAGTCCTGAAGATTAGCCTAGCTAAGAAGCAGAAAGTGCTTCCAAAAAGAAGTTAGTCACCCCAAGTTAGTCCACAGTAACTAAGAAAGACCTTCTGACCAAGGAACAGAGAGGTCTCCATGTTTATGGCATAAAATCACACTTCTTCCTAGTCAAATCAAGTGAAAAAGCATTCATTAAGCCACTACTATGAGCCAGGCACTGTGTTAAGCCCAGGGAATAGTAAAAAAAAAAAAAAAAAAAAAGCCAAAATAGTCCCTACCCTCAAGGAGCTTACAATCTAATGGCAAACGAACTTGCATGGTCAAAGATAAAGCAGAGATCTTTCCAGATTTAAAAGCAATGCTAACAATGGGTTATTCTACAGTATTACAAGCCTAAGGCAAGCAGAGGGACAAGTGGTATGATTTAATAGAAGAGAAAACAGAAGCTCTGAGATATTAAGGAAGTTTCCCAGGGCCACCCAAGGGCCTCAGAGTTCCTATCCCATTGGATGGCCAGGGTCCGGACAGCAGGATCCCATGATGTAGAGGCAGGGGTCCAAGGAAGAGCCCCGTCTCCCGGGTCCTGCAGGGCTGGACTCTCCCTGTCCTTTCACTATTTAGAGGCATTATGCAAAGCATCCCCATCCACCAGGTCCCTGTAAATACTCCTCGGATGTTCATTACCTTGTGAACTTCGCACTGTGTTTGCCTATAAATCCAGCAGCCTTAAAGCCCACATATAAATTCAGACCACCCCTGAATGCTGCTAGTAGTATACAAGCCATCCATTTAGAATAAATTCAGCTGTCACTTGAAGTTGAAATAGATGGCACAAAGAAACAGCAATCAAGCCATTTCCGTGTGAGGCAGGTAATTACAGAATCTGTTAAATTATAGTGATTAAGTACCTCTGAGGAGAAGCCCTAAGAAATCTCCAGCAACTTTGGAGGTGGGGGAGAGGTGGGATGGGGGAGGGGGAAGGGGGGAATTTAATGAAACAGCTGCAGGCTCCTAGCCAGGGTCTTAATCCCCACCACCCCCTAAAAAAAAAAAAAAAAAAAAAAAAAAAAAAAAAAAAAAGCAAGCAGGTTAACAAGAGACAAAAGGCAGATAAGGGAATGTAAGTGGATCCAGGGGAGCCTTGGGAAATCCTCAGACAATGGGGCTGAGTGTGGCATTAAATGGTTCATTTGGTGGTAAGTGATTAAATGGGAGAGGAGCTTCTTTATCATGGAAATAAGTGCCTCCAGGCTACTGGCCCAGGGTTGGGGAATCTGCCCCCCCCTCAAAAAATAGGGGGGGAAAGAACCCCATGATAATAATGGCTCCTAATATGCCCCTCCTTGGTCAGGCTGGAGTGGAATTTGCATAAATACAGTGAAGCCAAGATTCAGAGGGCAGTGGGGGTTTCTTTGGCAGGAATGAATCTTGCTGATGTCAAAAGTTCACCCCCCTCACCCTGAGCTCCACAAGCAGGGCCTGGCTGGGCCATTTTGCTGTGAAATGTGCCTTTTTTAGCCACCAAACAGAGAAAACAAAGGACCTCCCCTGGAGCCCATTGGTTGGAGAAAGCCTCATTCCAAGTCTAATTAAAATTAGCTTCTTGGATAGAAAAGGCTCCCTTGCAATGACTGGGAGGGAATTGAAAACTTGTACTTAACACCACTCCAATCTTTCAGCCCCGTAATTTATATTTTATAGCACGAGCTACATCAACAGTGATGTGCCTGTGAGCTGCAGCCCGAGAACAAGCATTTCCTGAGCTCGCCCTGGAGGAGGGGGGATCCCAAGAAGCCTGGATGAACGAGGAGAGGATCCTCGGAATTTCTTAGTGGCTGTCAGATGGTCCAGGCTCTTCACTTTATAGAGGAGGAAACCTACATCAAGAGAAAGTGGGAGCCTCCCACCAGATCCCCGGAGATTGGCCGGGCCCAAGCTTCCAGAGCAGGCCTTCTGATGCCAAATTCTGTGTTCTTTCTGTAGCCTGATGTGGCCCTTCCTAGTTCTGCCACCAACTAGAAGGCACTTTCACAGACATGATCACAGAATATCACAAGCATCTTCTTGTGGTCTTGGGCAAGTCACTGAATAGCTCTGGGCTTCTGTTTCCTGAGCTAAAAGACTGGGAAGACAACTGATGTTCTTCCTAACTCACAGGGCTCTTGTGGGAAGAAAGGGATCCAGAAACCTTGAAACCTACATGGAAATGGCAAGATACCATTGATGGGACTGCTGAGGAATCACCTAGCTAGTCAATAAGAGAGATGACTAATGGGGAGCTGGGTGGCTCAGTGGATTGAGAGTCAGGCCTAGAGATGGAAAGTCATGGGTTCAAATCTGGCCTCAGATACTTCCTAGCTGTGTGACCCTGAGCAAGTCACTTAACCCTATTGTCTGGCCCTTACCCCTCTTCTGCCTTGGAACTCATACACAGTATTGATTCTAAGATGGAGGGTATGAGGAAAGAAAGAAAGAAAGAAAGAAAGGAAGGAAGGAAGAAAGAAAGAAAGAAAGAAAGAAAGAAAGAAAGAAAGAAAGAAAGAAAGAAAGAAAGAAAGAAAGAGAGAGAGAGAGAGAGAGAGAGAGAGAGAGAGAGAGAGAGAGAGAAAGGAAGGAAGGAAGGAAGGAAGGAAAAGAAAGGGAGAGGGAGAGGGAGAGGGAGGGAGGAAGGAAGGAAGGAAAAGAAAGATGTCTAGACAAAATTTACTTAGAAAAGGACTCTCAATTTGATAACAACTGCTGGGAAAACTGGAAAGCCATCGGGCAAAAATTAGGCTTAGATCAACACTTTATACCATAGTATATATTAAGCTCAAAATCAATAGGTGATTAAAGATCAAACCATAAAAAAACAGAAGAGACAGTTTTCATAGCTAGGGGTAGGAAATATATTCTTAGCTAACTAAATACAGGATAGAGGCAGATCTAAGAGATAAAATAAGTCATTCCAGGTACATAAAATTGAAAAACTTTTGCACAAACAAAATGAATGCATCTAGGATGAGAAGGAAGGCAAATAAATGGGTGAATGATCTTTGTATTGAATTTCTCAGATAATGGTTTGGTCATGCAAGATATACACATCACTAATAGATATGGTTATAACTTTATCTGTATGTATATACGATTCCCAAAGACATTCTCCAGTGGATAAAGAGTCAAAGGTAATGAACAAGCAGTTCTTAAAACAAGATATTAGTAACAATATGGAAGCTCAAAATCAAGAATAATGATGATGATGATGATGATAGAAATGCCAATCAAAAGAATCTTGGTACCTCATACCTCCCAAAATGGCAAAAATGACAAAAGATGAGAATCAGCAATAGTGAAGGGGTTGTCACACTAGTGCATTGTTGGCAAAACTAGGGATGAGCACAACCATTTCAGAAAACAATGTGGAATTATGCAAATATTACTAGTATATAATTCAAGGTCATTGATATAAAAAGTATGTATATGTGTGTGTATGTGTACATACACATATATATATATACACATACACACACATATACACACTTTTACCAAAATATTTACAATACTTCTTGTGCTAGTGAGGAACTGGAAACAAAATAGATGTCCATTCATTGAGAAATGACTAAATAATTTGTGGCATATGAATATAATGGAGTAGTTCTATGCTGTGAAAAATGATAAATAGGACAAATATGGAGAAATATGGGAAGATGTATATGATTTGATGCAAAATGACTTCATTTTGCCAAGAAAATACATATGTAATGGCAACAAAAAATGAAAAAACAACCATCATGAAATAAGAAAAAAATGAATGTTGCAAAGTACAAAGTACAAACATTGCCTAATGTGAGGGATGTGAGGGCATCTGCCCCCTCGCTCCTTTGCTGAGTTATAGAAGATTCACAGTTATGGAATAGTACATATATTTTTGTTGTTTTTCTATGTATTTATTGGTTTTGTTGACTTTTCCCCCTCTTTTTCTATTTTTTTTGGCTAAAAATATATTTATTCTATGTTTTACATGACTGTACATGCATGTATATAGCCGTTATCAAATTGTTTACTGTCTCAGTGAAAGGGGGAGAGGAGGAAGGGAGGGAGGAAGAGAATTTGGAATTCAAAATTTCAAAAATCAAATGTTCAATTTTTTACATGTAATTGGGGGAAAATAAAATTTTATACATATTTTTTCTTATATGGGATGGTTCTTTGGAATGACAGAGGGATGGGAGAAAAACTGAGCAGATTTAAAAACAAACAATTATCAATACAATTATTACGATTAATTAAAAAAAAAAAGATCTGACCAGAACCTAGATCTTGTTGTCCATCTCAAAGCCTCTATTTCCCCTTTTGTAAAATTGAAGGTTTGAGCCTGGATGATCTCTGAGGCTCCGGTTCTTTTTATACAACATTTCAGAGTGTCCAAGCTCTGTTTCTTCTCAAAATCACTTCCTTCTTTCCCGACTCATCCAGGGGACTTAGTTCTCCTGGCTAAGATCAAACTGCTCTCTGATATGATACTAGCCAGAAAAAGAAAAAGAAGAAGAAGAAGAAATGTAAAGGCCACTCCAAAAGAGAGAGGGGAGAGGGGGAGGGAAGGTTTGTAAACTCTAAGAGCATCTCGGACTTTTAACCCACAAACAGTGTGGAAAACAGGCCCTTCTTCTTCTAACTGGAGAAATGATTAAAAACATGCCTTTGCAGAAGAAAAATTCGACACACACTAACCCTTAAGAGCCAGGAAGCCGGCATTAAAAGGTCATCTTTTCTGCCCAGGCTTCATACAATCCCGTGAAAGGATAACAAATGGTTATGGTTTCATTTTACCCCGTTGCCAGGAGTATTTGAGAATCCACAGGGCCTCATCTGTTGTTCCTTAAGCAAACATCTAATGTAATTTTAAATTTCACTTCATCATTGTGATAGCTGCAAGCTACTCTCCCTCAGTGTGTTAACCTTCTCTTTTGCAAAGGTTGGATCACCCTAAGAGCAAGCAAAGAGGGCCAGGGAGCCCCCAGATCAGCTTCTCCATGGAAGACCAAAAGAGAAAAAGACAACCAAACCCCCAATTCTGAAACTTGCATCAGAGAAATAACCCAGCAGGGTTTTAAACGGTTCTGTTTTTGTTTCTTTGAGGGGTGGGTGGGTGGGTGGGGGGTCTTTAGGAAGAGGAATGGATTTAAGAGTCCAGATTCCATTTACAGCTTCAGTTCTTACCAGGGTTGTGACCCTAGGCAAGGGTCTCTGGGCCTCTCTCAGAATCAGTTTTCTCATCTATAAAATGGGGACAAGAAGCCTTGAAGTCCCTGACAATGTTGGGAGGGAAATACTTAGAAAACTTTATTTGAAGAGTTAGTATCTGAATATCTGAATCGTTAGTATTAACATTGAGAGCACCTAAGAGGGGTCGGCAAACCTGGTTCTAGTCTCAGTGCTGTCACACAGAGCTGGTCAGTCATTTCGTCTCACTGAGAGGCAGTTCTCCCAACTATAAGGTAAGAGAGGGTGGCTTGGATGACTTTTGCCTTTCAGATCTGGTATTGCTTTTCAGCAGTCTATATTCTTTTTTTTAAAGATGGATCCACATTTTTTTTTTCATATCTACCTAACTCAGGAGAGATCCTGAGCCTGAATGATCAATATCACAAAAAATAATCTATTCATTATAATTCTATAAATATATTTAATATAAATATATAAAATATAAATACAGGTAAAACTAAACAAACATATAAATAAATAATGAAAACCAGTATCACAAAATATCACAAAATAAAGTCCAAATCCCTAGATCAAGAAATAATCGGGGAAATGTGCTAATTTACAGAGACAATGAAATTAACCAATATTTACTGAACCTATTTATTTCAACCTATCTTCTTCCTGTTTCACAGTATTCTCCTTTCATTCACTCAACATTTCAGCCAACATGGCCCGTTTCCCTATGTGACATCCCATTTCCCACAGCCACACAGAAGTGGCCTTTCTAGGTCTTCCCAGTTATTCAGACCTCTCTTTCTTCTCCTCCAAATTACAGTTGTTATTAATCTTGTACATACTCATCTGTGTATGTCAGTGGTTCCCAAACTTTTTTGGCCTATTGCCCCCTTTCCAGAAAAAATATTACTTAGCCCCTTGGAAATTGATTTTTTAAAATTCTAATAGCAATTAATAGGAAAGATAAATGCACCTGTGACCATCACTGCCTCCCTGGATCGCTGCAGCACCTACCAGGGGGTGGTGGCGCCCACTTTGGGAATCACTGGTGTATGTGTTGTTTTCCCCTAGAAATAATTGCTAATATTCATATATTGATTTAAAGTTAATTATTCTTATATATTATTAATTAAATTTATTTACTATTTATTGACTTTATTGTTTCTAATATATTATTTTATTATATATAGATACATACCTTATTGTATGGATATATTATTAGATACTATTAGATAGATCTTATGACTACACTATGTAGCTGTGTATATTATTATTGGATATATATTATTTGATATACCTTATTATTATATAGATATTTAATTACTGGATAGATATTATTATATATCTTATTACTAGATAGAAACTATTAGATAGCTTCTTATTACATAATAATATCTTATTATTGCATGGACAATATTAGATAGGCATATCTTATTATATAGATATGTTATTATTGGATAGATACTATTTGATATATTGTCTTATTATGTAGACTTTATTATTAAATATATATTATTAGATATGTTTTATTCTTATTATTATATGGCTATATTTTATCTTATTTGATCCTTGTAACAAACAACTTTATAAGACAGATGCTGCTATCCTTATTTTGGATATGAGAAAACCGATGCCAAGATGTGCCAGAGACAGGACTTGATAGGGTTTTCATGACTCTGAGGCCAGCTCTATATGCCCACTACACAATAATGCCTCACTAGGGAGTATTAAGATCTAAAGGGAGGAGAAATGAATTACACAATGACAGTGACTTGGAAGGAACAACAATTACAGCTTAAGGGGTCTGGGAATCCAGAGAGCTGGGCTATCTTCTATTTTCCATAAAGTAACTAGCTTTGTGACCTTGGGTAGTCAATCTCCTTCTTTAATCCTTAGTTTCCTCCTCTATGAAATGAAGTTGGGGGTGCTCTAGGTGGCTCAGCAGACAGAGAGCCAGACCTAGAGTCAGGAGGTCCCGGGTCCAAATCTGACCTCTGACACTTCCTAGCTGTGTGACCCTGGGCAAGTCACTTAACCCCATTTGCCTAGCTCTTGCCCTTCTGTCCTAGACTTGTTACCAGGACAGAAAGTAAGGGTTTAAAATTTATTAAAAAAAAAATAAAGTCGAGCCCTTCTAAAGCCTTTTCCAAATTTAAATTCCTCTTATTCTAAGATTCCAAACTTTGTAAGGACAAAATAAGAAGAAATTAAAGTGTGATTGACACCAACGTATTATTTTTGTGATTACATATAAATTAAATATGCTTAAATACAGCAACTATGAAGGAGCACTAAAGATCAATATTGTTTAGTCAAATTCTTTGTGTTACCTTTAAGTGTGAAAAAAAATAATTTTTTTAAACACTTGGGACAGGACATAAAAATTCACTGAAATCTTAACTACATTAAATACTGGTGAGATTCTGCTGACACCTGAGCTAAGAGAAAGTCACTTAGGGAAAAGTCTAAATCTCAAAAATGCCAATGCAGAACAACGGTGTAAGAATAGGAATTCTTCATAGAACCCTTTATAAAGTGTGTGTCCCCCACAACCCCATGTTTTACATCTGGGTAGGTTCTACCTTGACAAAATGAGATTCTTGCAATCCATATCTCTGGAGAAGAGTCTTGGATGGAAATTTCTCCTTCCCTAGAAAGATTGAGACTAGTCCTTGGACACAAGACTTCCAAGTGGGGTGGCCAGAATCTGTATTGTAAGGACCTGGCCTTTTCCAACAAAGGCATGAGTGCCTTCTGACCTGGGAGAGGCATTCAAGAAAATAAGATGAGCCAGGAAATCAGGTTGGTTTTTTTTTTTTTCATTAGAAATTCATTTGTTCATTTACTTTCTGAAGTGAAAGATTTCCAGGTTTCTCAAGATACATCTGAAGTTACCTCCAGGTTGGTATATTTTGAAAATGATTTGCTTTTCTTTCTTAATTGTGATGCTTTTCCTGGAGGACAGAAACTTTAGAATTTGGGGGAATTACAGAATGCAGAATGTCAGAGCCGGAAAGGGTCCTTAGATTATAGATTTTTAAGAATTCAAATGCATCTTAGAACACGAAGGTGAGTGCTTGGCAAATTATCCAGCAAAGGAAATCCTCTTCCTACATATCCACCCCACCCCCCCCCACCCCCGTTTGGTCATTTCAGTCGTGTCTGATTTTTTATGACCCTCTTTTGGGAGGTTTTCTTGCAAAGACTCTGGAGTGGTTTGCTATTTTCTTCTCTAGCAAATTTTACAGGAAAGGCAAGCAGGGTTTAAGTCATTTACCCAGAGTGGCACACCTCTGAGGCCAGTTCTGATCTCAGCTCTTGTTGACTTCCAGGACCAGCACTCTATCTATTGTATCCCCGAGATGCCACTCTTTGTGCCAGGACCAAAGAACCCATCAAAGGACCACAGCTCTATGGCTGGAGGGGAGACCTGGAAGGCCCTCTGGTCCAACCATCTCAGGTTGCAAATGAGCAAACTCAGACCCAGATTAGGTGAATGGCTTGGCCAAAGTCACCCAGGGGAAAAGCATCAGAGGAGAACTGAAGCTAGATCTTCTAGCCCCAGGAAGTCATGCACTTTTCACAATAATGGGCTGATACTCTCATGAACATCATCATCACTATGATGACTACTATCAGTAGTATTACAATTCTAATTTTTACTATTAATATTATCAATGAGCCTGAAGCTCTTTTAGATTTTAGATTTCCCTCACAACCACCCAGTGGGGTGAATAGTTCAAGCCATTTATCCCTCTTTTTATAGATGAGGAAACGAAGTCTCGGAGAAGTGAGGTGAGATGGCCACCCTTTCACAGGAACCCAAGCCTAGGTCCTTGGCCTAAAAATTCCATCCTTTTTCTGTTAAAGTCCTGTGCCTCCCAGAAACCCTAAACCCTCTGGCTATTTAGTGTAAGGGACAGGGACTGGGATTCCCCCTCCCACATCCATCCCCTCCGATGTTCCTGCTATTTCTGTCTCTTCTCTATGGTAGACATGACCCTGAAGACATTCGCCTCATCACTGAAAGCATCCTCGCACAGCTCAGAGGCTCCTCCAGCCTCCCTCCATCAGAGGGCCAGGGGAATTAGAAACCACTGATCTCTGCCTAAGTTAATGCTCTGGATAAAAATAAACAAGGAACACACATAGAGTTGGGGACTGTTTTTAAGGGGGAGTGAATTTGGAGGATGGACTCTCCTGCCNGGGGCGGGGGGTGGGTGGGGGCGGGGAGTCAAGGTAAAACATGCATCAGCAACACAAGAACTTTTAAAAGGGGATGTACTGCACATACTGGAATCTGTGTCCGTCTGCTTTGCAGGGGAGACGGTTGTGCAGACTGCAGAAGTTGCAAGGCAGGCACCTTGGAGGCACAGAATAAGTTTATGCACGCACTGGAGTTTGGAGAGAAGGACGCTGCCTGCGCCCCAGTGCAAACTAGGCGGCGCTGGAAGGCGGGAGCCTCAGAATCACGTGGGAAAGTGGCCAGAGCCCAGCACAGTTTATTTTCCCATGATTTGAGGTCTAATTCTTGGGCGATATTTTAAATCTGATACGCCTAAAAACGAGATTCTGGGCACAAAGATTCTGATTATTCTATATAATCAAAGGTTGTAACTAAACTTTCTCTAATGTTTCTTCTAGCCTCAAGATTCTGAATTTTTAAAGTCCCTTCCTGGTACTAACCTTCTGTGTTAGCTCTAAGACTATAATTTAAGGTCCCTTTCCCCTCGAATATTCTAACTTCCCAAGTCATAATTTATGCTCCAAGTTCTATCCCAGGTATAAAATTCTACGTTCTGAAGTCCCTGAGAAAATGTGTTCTAAGATCCCTCCCAGAACTAAGACTCTATGTCCTAAGATACTGCCCAGTGGTAACATTCTATGTTCTAGCCTCCCTCCCAGCTCTAACGTTCTATGTCCTAGCAAACCTCCCAGCTCTCACATTCTATGTCCTAGCATCCCTCCCAGCTCTCACATTCTATGTCCTAGCATCCATCCCAGCTCTAACATTCTATGTTCTAGCCTCCCTCCCAGCTCTCATATTTTATGTCCTAGCATCCCTCCCACAAGCTCTAACAATCTTTGTTCTAGGAACCTTCCCAGTGCTAACATTCTATGTCCTAAGATCTCTCCTAGCTCTAACACTTAGTAAGTTTGTAAGTTCTAGGATTTCTCCCAACTCTAACATTGAATGTTCTCATGTTCCTCCCAGCCCTAACATTGTGTTTGACTACCTCTTCTAGCACTAATATTCTACTGGTTGCTACTCCCTTTAATATTCTTTTCTCTAACATCTCTTCTGCCCCTAAGTCTAATATTTGAAGGTTCATTTCATCTTGAACATTATTTGTTCAAAGGATATTTCCAGCTCAAACATCCTATGATTTTGTGACCAAACGCCCTCACTCTTTGAAAGATGTCCAATTTGAGGGCAGCACTTAGAGGCACACACAGAACACTCTGCAATTTATACCCAAGGCTGACATTTCAATATGTGCAATACATCACCCCAAACAGGACATAAACACAGACATAGAAAAAAAGTTACATAGTACAAGACAATGCATATCAACTAACAGTGAGGGCTTAGTTGTTTATGCCCCCTTCAGAAATTCTGATAAGTTTTTTTTTAATTCAACCAGCTGCATTCAGATTTTGACAAGACTTGACCTTAGAAATGTTAACACACTCCAAATGTCCTTCTATAGGATTCAATAAATTTAGCAGGTGTGGGGAGGGAAATAGAGACATTCTAGGGAGGAGGAGGAGGAGGAATAAGAACAGCAGTAGCTATGAAATATTTAGGGATTTTTTGTGGTTTGCCTCTACCTTTAGCTCTCATTTAGTTCATAGTCACCGAATGCTGCCATGTTATATGTAGAACACAGAACTCCTATGTCATCCTCCTCACCCAGCCATGCCACAGTCTGTCTTTTGGAAAGGTTGCATGCCATGATAGACTTGCACTGAGAAATTCCAACATCAAGTTTTAGCTCTATCATTTAATAACTGCATTGACACTGGGCAAGTTGCTCGTGCCCTTTGAACCTTGGTTTCATCATTGGTTAAAAATGAAATGAGACTCACACTACCTATCACAGAGCTGCTGTGAGAAAAACTCTTTGTGAACCAGAAAATTCGTGATACCAATACACAGATATTAGCAGGATCACCGAATGCATAATTCAACAATTTTCCCCCGTGTGCTTGCTATGTCCAAGGCACTGGCTTCACACAGGACATTCAAACATAAATAGGACAGAATCTCTGCCCTCATGGAGTTTCTAATCTAATAGGGAGGTTCATAAACATGAGGACTTCTATGAACTGACCCAGAGTGAAGTGAGCAGAATCAGGAGAATAATTAATACTCTAATAACAACAATATAAAAATGAATGAAATCAAAAGAAGCTAATTAACTCAATGATTCCGGAGGATTCCAGATAAAGGATGTTACCTACTTCCTGACAGGGGTGGGGAGAGATTTAATATGCAAGATGAAATGCACTTATTTTTAACGTGGCCAACATAGAAATTTATTTTATTTAACTGTACATTTGATTTGAAGCATTTAGCAAAGGAAAAAACAGATCTCTGGCTAGAATTTAGCTTATGTGAAGGAGAGTTGTATAAAATAAGTCTGAAGACAAGGTGGTGTTGTGGAGGGAATGAATAGCAAGCTGAGGAATTTGGACTTTACTTTCTCTAGGCTAAATAAAGAAACAGCTAAGTGGCAACAGTATGCAGAGCTCTAAACTTAGCATTATGAAGACATGCATTTAAATATGGCCTCAGACATCTACAATCTACCTACCTGTGGGTGAGTCACTTAATTTCTGACTCAGTTTCCACTTTTGTAAAATGGGGACAATAATACCACCCGCTTCCCCAGGGTTTTTGTAGGGATGAAATGTGATAATGCATGCAAAACTGAAAACATTGAACAAATGATATAGTAGTAGTAGTAGTCAATAAAGAATTATGGAAAGATTTTAGGCAAGTGAGTGACATGGTCAGATCTGATAGGGTTAGTAAAATGGATTAGAACAGAGATGTTAAACAGATTTATGGGCTGCATTGTGGCCAGCAACATTCCCCAGTGCTGCCTGAACCAGATTAAATGTAACTAAGAATATTTCACAAAAAATAAAAATACAACAGAGCATAATGCAAATACGTGGTTTTTGAAGTCAAAATGTGGCCCGTGGAGAACCTTATATATGGTTTAGTGGTAACCATTGCTATATGAGTTTGATTAGATTAGATTGGAGTAGAAGACCAAGAGTCTGCAAGCAGAGATAAACTAGAAGGTTGCTAAAACAGTCCAGGCAAGAAGTAATAAGAGCTTGAACTCTGATAATAGCAAAAGAGACAGAAGGAGCGGACAGATGCTGAAGACATTTAAAACGATGTAAAGAACCTCTGCAGGTCACAGAGGCAGCAGGAAACTGTGGCTGGCAGGGGATGCAAAACGAGAAGAAGGCCAAAGCTGAGATGCAAAGTCAGCAGTGGCAACCTTTGGGATGGAAACGGATAAATGGGGGAAACAGAAGGTTCTGGAAGGATAACTATCAGCCCTATGGAGGAGATGCAGAAATTAGAGCAGAGAGGAGTTAAATGGGAGATGACACAGAGGATCCATCCTCTGCCCATCTTTCTCTAGAAAGGTGTATGAGAAATGAGAAGTGAGAGACAAGAAACCTGACATATATCAGATTTTTATTCCTTATTACCTATATGACCTTGAGCAAATCATTTAAGTCTTAACCTTGGTTTCCTTCTCTGTAAAATGGGATTAATAATAGCACCTACATGAGTATCAATTGATATAGAATATGTGCAGGACTTTGCAAAACAAAGTGCTGGGTAAATTATATAATGTTGTTGTAGTAGTAGTAGTAGTAGTAGTAGTAGTAGTAGTAGTAGTAGTAGTAGTAGTAGTAGTAGTAGTAGTAGTATGGTGGTGGTGGTGGTAGTAGTAATAATAGTAGCAGCAGCAAGAGGAGGAGGAAGAGGAGGACAGGAGGAAGAGGAGGTAGTAGTCTTTAATCTTTTTTTCCTTATTTTGTTAAACCCCTACCTTCCATCTTAGAATTGATACTGTAGATTGGTTCCAAGGCAGAAGAGTGTTAAGGGCTAGGCATTGAGGGATAAGTGATTTGCCCAGGGTCACACAGCTAGGAAGTGCCCACCTAGACTGTCCCTCCCAGTCCTTACCCTTTTTTATATGATTGGCCCCTTCAGCAGACTAGTAAAGCCTCTGGATTCCTTTTCAGAATCATATTCAAATACAGAAATTAAAATACATAAGATTATGAAGCAAAATGATTATTCAGAAACATAGGCAGCAATAAAGATGTTAATGGGATCCCAGGTTAAAAGAAACTTTAAGGAACCCAAAGCTCTTGAGGACACTGACCAATCAGCCATTTTGGTTTGTCTAAGTCCAGCGCCTAAGGCTGTGTGGATCAGTGAATAGAGAGCATGCCTTGGAATCAAAAAGACAGGGTTCAAAATCTCTGTCCAATCTCATCCACTGTGAGATCCTGGGCAAGTGGATCCATCTCTCCATGCCCCTAGGTAGCTCTCTAAGATCATGATGGCACAGCAGGTGCCAATTTAAATTGACGGAGGGAGTTTTCTCAGTGAGAGTTCACTATAGTAACAAAATCGGTTCTAGTGGGGGAGAAAAAAATCTCTATTGCCTAGCACATAGACATTTAATAATGCTTATTGATTGAGATTACATGATAATTCAACCCCTACCCCAATCTCCCCATGATAGAGATGAAGAAAATAGATTCAGAAAAGTTAGGTGAATTTTATTCGTTCATTTAACTTATCCAAGTCTTGGGTTCCTCATCTGTAAAATGAATGCAATGATAATTGCCATAATTATCTTGGGTGCTTTGTTAAAATTTGTTTTTAAGGGCTATATACATAAGAGTTGTCATTCTAGTAAACGGTAAGTTCTATTAGGGCAGGAACTAATTTTAAAAAATACCTTATTTTCCATCTTAGAATCAATACTGAGTATTGGTTCCAAGGCAGAAGAGTGATAAGGGCTAGGCAATAGGGGTTAAGTGACTTTGCCTAGGGTCATACAGCTAGGAAGTATCTGAGGCCAGATTTGAACCCATCTCTAGGGCTGATGCCTTATTTACTGGAGTGTTTTGCTATTTCCTTCTCATTTTATAGATGAGGAAACTGAGATAAACAGGGTTAAGTGACTTGTCCAGGGTCACATAACTAGGAAGTGTCTGAAGTCACATTTGAACTCTCATCTCTAGGTCTGGCTGTCAATCCACTGAGCCACCTAGCAACCCAGGAACCCAGAAACTAAATCTTGCTTCCTTTTAGTTCCCAGTTCAGGCCACTCCTTGTGTCTTTAAAGACAAACAAACAACAAATGTTTGTTACAGTGGAATTTGTAGTGCAAGGCTAACTGTCCCTATTTCACCTGGGGGCCCTAAGGCTCAGATGTTAAATAATTTTGTCCCTGTCCATCATGCAGCTGCCAAGTGTCACAGCTGGGATTCACACTCACGGCTTCTGGATGTACCCACCACAGGGGCTCTCTGAGAAAACCACAGAACCAAAAGGGCCAGAGCATACCGTGAAGGTGGGTAGAAGGAGAAGGCGTATATTTTAAGTGTGTATTTCTATCTACTCTCTCTCATTCAAAATAATGTAGAAAATAAGACACATGGGGGTGGGGGGAGTTTACAAAACAAAACAAAACCCAAACAACCAAAATTAAGCTAAGAAGAGGATGTTTGCTTGTTCCAGGTTAAATAAATCACAATTAGAACTCTGCTTTTCAGATAGAAAATGTAAAAGATGTGAATATTTTCCTCAGATTGCTTTGTCTTAGAATCAAACAAAGTTAGAATTGGGAAGGGCTGAAGAGATTGTCTAGTCCAGCTTTCAGGGTAATCCAGTACAAAGATCTTCTCTTCAGCATAGCCTGCAAGTGCTCATCTGGCCGCTGCTCAAATAGCTTCCTGGTAAGGCTCACTGCCCACCAAAACAGCTCGTTCCATTATTAGACAGCTAGACGTGTTAGCAAGTTCTTCCCCAGAAATCTGCTTCCCTGCCATTTCACCCACTGGTCCCAGAATCACAGGATGTCAGAGTTGGGAGGGATCTCGGAGGACATCGAGTCTTCCCCATATCTGAACTGGAATTCCCTCCACAACAATACTGACAAGATGGTGCAGCTGGGTGGCTCAGTGGATGGAGAGCCAGGCCTGGGAGATGGGAGATCCTGGGCTCAAATCTGGTCTCAGACACTTCCTAGCTGTGGGACCCTGGATAAGCCACTTAACCCCCATTGCCTAGCCCTTACCTCTCTTCTGCTTTGGAGCCCATACACAGTATTGATTCTAAGATGGAAGATAACAATACTGACAAGGGATCATTTAGGATTGGCTTAAAGATTCCTGGTGATGCAGAATCCATTGTCTCGGAAGAGGCCATTTGACTCTGGGAAAGCCCTAAGGGTTGGGAAATTTTTTCTGACACTGAGTTGAATCTCTCTTTTTTAATATCCTCTAAATTTCTCCCTGCTCCCTCCTTTAGCTACTGCTACCAATCCTGTCCTCTGGGGCCAAACACAAGTCTAAAATCTCCCTTCCATGAAGACCTTCAAATCCATTAAGAAAGAGATCATGTCCCCAAGGACCCTAGCATACAAGGCTCTTCCATTCTCTACTAGCTCTGGATGTTCATCCAAATTCATGTTCATTGTTTCTTTGACACTATCTGTCCACCTCATCCTCTTCTGTCCCTGTCTCCTTTCTGCCTTCACTCCTTCCCAACATTAGGGTCTTTTCCACTGAATCCTGCCTTCTCATTATGTGGCCAAAGTATTTAAGCTTTATCTTCAATATTTGACCTTCCACTGAATAGTAGTCTAATTTCTTTAAATGTAGACTGATTTGATCTCCTGGCTTTCTGAGGGACACTCAAAAGTCTTCTCCAGCACCGCAATTCCAATGTGTTGATTTTGTGGTGTTCAGCTTTCCTTATAGTCCAACTCTCAAAGACATACATCACTACTGGAAAGACCCTAGCTCTGACTACACAGACGTTTCTAGGCACAGTGACAATATGTTTCTTTATTAGTGAATTAAATAATAGAATACTATGTTTAAAATAGAGGCAAGTTAATATTAAAATTTTATTTTTTAGTTACTTAAAAACTATTTTAAATTTAATTTAATTATTCTAAAATTATTTTTTGCTTAGCTTTAATGATAATAATAATAGCTGGGATTTAATTTTAGCACTTTGGGTTTTTATTTTATAAAAAAATATCCTGTTCGATCCTCATATCAACCCTAGGAGGTAGGTGCTATTATTATTCCCATTTTGCATAGGAGGAAACTGAGCCTGAGAATAGTTGAGTCTTTCCCACATACGCACATAAAAAAAAGACTTGCTCAATATGACACAGGCATTAGATTTGAATATAGAACTTCCTGACTCTCGTGCTTCATCCACTTAGACTCCTATCTATCTATAAGAATATTAAACAGTGGGTCAATCTTTGACATCTCCTTGATTTCCACTTGCAATGAGATATGAAAATATCTGTAGTTTTTTATGGTAACAAAGTCCCAGGGACTTTTAATACTAATGTGGTTTATTTCCTACATTCATAATTGAAGAGTTGTTAAATTTCCATTAGAGGTTAGTGAAAATAAAAATGTATTTTTGTTCCTCTCTGCCCCCTGACATCTATCCACGAGACCCCTTTTAAAATGACATTCAACATTTAAAGGTCCATTTTACTTCTAAAAAATCTTCATTCTAATATTTTGAGCCCTAAAAGTTGTTTCAAGCTTAAACATTCTTTATTTTCATAGACCCCTGGGCCTATGGTTCCTTCTATCTTGGACATTCCATGTTCTAAGATCTCTTCTAGCTCAGGAGGTCTTATAAGAACAATACACAAAACACCAACTATATAACGGGTCTTTGACAGCTTAAGTTTGGGGGGTGGGGAGGAGGAAGGAAGAATAAGAAAAGAAGGAGCTAAATATCAGCCTCCTCCAGCTCCCTTAATATAAGTAAGTCTTTTCCCATCTGTTAAATCCTGTGAGCCAAACTTAGCCATTCAGGCAACTCCCACTAAGTCAACTTGAGTTGACAGTGGGTATTTTCAGGGTAGACTCAAGCTATTTGTCTCTATGACTTATACTGGGAAAAGCCCTCCAGAAACCAACCTGTAGTAAATTGCTCACACTACATTTCATCCTGATCTCATTTGACTTTCTTCCTCCCACCTCTCCCGACTGCATCTCCCTTCACATTAAGCAGGAACGAGGACCCCTTCTCTCAAATTCCTGGGAAAAGGAACTATTTAAAAATATACCCCCACGCCCTTACAAATACACACACACATAAACTATGCTCCTGTGTGAATTCTTTCAGGCCGCAGAGATGGATGAAGAGAGCATCCTCATTTCTTTGGATCACATGTGGATGGATATTGTAATGTTGGTAATTTGAGGAAAGGTGGGGTATAAGGAAGTTTGAAAGGAGGATGTTGGAGACTTGCTAAATTGGGTAATCTCGGTTACAAGTAGGCTGGGACTAAAGGAGATTCAGGGTATAATAGGATTGAAGTCAGGAGTATAACACAGAAGGGAAACAGAGATCTTTTAGGAAGAAGAGAAGTTAAACTAAACAGACAAACACAGCAGGCTTACAGCCTGGGACTTAGACTCAAACACAAACTGAAGAATAGACTAGACTGAAATTAACAAACAGGCTTTAGTTAATTTCACAGGAAGGGACCTATTTTGAAGTAACACCTTCCTTCAAGATGGATGTCCAGTTTCCCTCTAAGCCCAGAGTATATTGTCTCTTTCCCTCTTCTTCCCACTTGATAACTAACAGACAAATTACACTAATAGGGCTATTGAAACACAAAAGGGTTTATTTTGTTTGAAGGATGTTTGTTAGGAAGGTGGATCAAAGGAAAGCCCTATCAGTTGTCTCAGGAACCTCAGGTGGGGGAAGGGAAGTAAAGATGGAGTCTGAGTAAGGACCTGCCTTTAAACTCAGCTTTACAAAATGCTATTTCTATCTAAGGAAATAAATGATGACTGACTAACTATAACTAATGCTGTCAATTAGGTAACTCTTCACAGATTTAACTCTTCTCTAATTACTCTCCTTATTAACTCCACAGACACATAAGATAAGAGAGGGAAGGCAGGGTGGTATTAGGAAAGGAAGATATAAAGGATTTATCTAAAATAATAATTTCTTAAGTAAATATATCAAAGCTAGGCTAAATTTCAATATTAAAGCTAGATAATCAAAGCAGCTCACTCATTGACCACCTCCCTCTACGGAAGATCCAGTCAACTCCCTCTTCTCTGCAAGATTCCAAAAGCCTAACAGCTTTCGGAACTCAGCCAAAGCTAGAAAAAACTATATGACCCCAATTCTGTATACTACAATATAGATATATATGTTTGTACCCTTATTTTCCTCCTCTTTCCTCTTTATTATAGTATATTTTATTTTTATGTTACTGAATTTTTTCCTTTCCCTCCTAGAAAACCATTCCCCATGGTAACATTGATAGAAATAAGGACTGGTTATGTAATTTCATCAATGTAGGGATTTCCTAGTTAAGCAATTCCCCTCTACCAATGCAGGACAGCATCTTTGGATGCTACTTATCATTTTAGAATCACCTACACTACAAAGAATCTAAGTGACTTGTTGAAGGTCACCTGAGTGTCTAATGTGTAGAACTTGAACTTAGGTTTTGCTAGTTCTGAATATAGGTCTTTTTTTTTTTTTAAACCTTTATCTTCTGTCTTGGAATCAATACTGTGTATTGTTTCCAAGGCAGAAGAGTAGTATGGGCTAGGCAGTTGGGGTTAAGTGACTTGCCCAGGGTCTCACAGCTAAGAAGTACCTGAGATCATATTTGAACCCAGGTTTAGCTCTCAATCCACTGAGCCACTTAGCCACCCCCTAACATTACATTTTAAAACTAAGTCAATGAGAGCCAGGCCTAGAGACAGGAGGTCCTAGGTTCAAATCTGGCCTCAGACACTTCCCAGCTGTGTGACCCTGGGCAAGTCACTTGACCCCCATTGCCTACCCTTACCACTCTTC
>NC_058132.1:102456770-102474407 GCF_016433145.1 Gracilinanus agilis
ATATATATATATATATATATATATATATATATATATATATGTTCACACACATATGAATACACACATATATTAATCAATTACGAAGCATTTATTCTTTGCCTACCCTGGATTGGGGTTTGCCTACCTGGGGTTGGGACCCTAAAGCTACAAAGAAACATATATACATAGAAGTAGTTAATACAAAATAAAAACAGGGGAATGTCGGGGGAGATGGTTTGATCTGAATCTTTAATGACATTAGAAATTCCAAGAGATGAAGGTAAGGACAGACTTTACTCTAGCCACTGAAGACATCTTGGGGAAAAAAACATGAAGACACTTATCTGTGAGGAAGAACAAGGGGGGGGCATGCATACATATATATATGTATATAAATATAAATTGTCTACTATCCATCTCTCACACTTTTAGAATTTGGAAATTTTAGATTTAGATTTAAATTTAGATTTTAAAATTTAGAATTTTAAATTTAGAATTTACTTTACAATTAACAAAGTTCTCTACTCATAAGAACCCTAAAAATAGGTAATGATAATGATTGCAAACTCCTTGAGGGCAGGAACTCTTTTGTCTTTTTTTGTATCCCTAGCACTTAGTATAATATCTGATGCTTAGTAAACATTTAATAAATGTTTATTGATTAATTAATAATCATCATCGTGATAATATTATTTGGAGAGGCATTATGGCATAGTGGATTTGAGGTCCAGTTCTGCAGTCAGGAAATTAAGGATTCAAGTTTCCACCTTTGATAACATACTGTGTGATTGCAGGCAAGTCACTTAACCTCCTCTAGAGGTAACTCTCTAAAACTATATGCTACAGATTGCTGATCTGCATTAGGAGAGGTACTTTTTGCACTGGAAGCCCCTCATCCTGATGAAATTAAAGTTCTAGAAGAAAATAAAGGGAGGAAGAGAAGAAGGAAGAAAGGTAAGGAGGAAGAAGGAAAGAAGGAAAGAAGGAAAAAAGAAAGGAAGAAAAGAAGGAAGGAAGGAAAGGAAGGAGGGAGAGAGAAGGAAGGAAGGGAAGGAGAAAGAAAAGATAGAAAGAAGAATAATTACCCAGGTTCTGTGAAAATTTCCAAGAGATAAAAAATTCTTCTCAATATAGCACTAAATGCAGGGTTGACTCTTTAAAGTGAATTGGAATTTCCTCGTAATGATAATAGCTCACATTTCTGTAGGACTTGGTAGTTTCCAAAGTATTTTCTTTGCAATAACCCTCTGAGGTAAATTGCATAAAAAATATGGGACCATAAGATATAGAGTTGGAGGGACTATTTCAACTTTATTCATGTCAAAGTGTAAGGAACTGAGGCCTACAGACATTAAGGGACTTGTCCAAAGTCATGCTGGTAATATGTAACAAAGTCAGAATTTGAACCCAGGACCATTGACTTATTCCAGTGATTTTATCATCTTCATCTTAAAGATGAGAAAAATGAGGTTCTGTGGATTTGAATGACTTAGCAAGGTCATGAAGTAGAGTCAGCACTTAGCCTCAGGTCTTCAGATTCCTGACCAGCAAGCATACTCTTTCTACTATATCAGGATGCTTCCTTAAATTTTGGGTCTTTTCCATTAAACTGTCTAAATTCCCCAATGTGGAAATTTGGAAAGGAGTAGAGAGCCAGCTGAATTAATTACGAATTACTCATAAATGTGAATGAGCAGAAACTGAAATTTATGGTAGACCTTGGACAATTGACAGTCACAATATAACTAGTTCAACAGGAAGTCTAGTTCTTGTTCTGAGAGTTGATTAAGAAAGCGGTCTCTTAACAGCTGTTTTCAAAGTCATATAATATTTCCTGAAGTTTCACCCAGGATTTTTTTTAACTTCATGTTATTTTTCCTGTCGAACTTACAGCTGCAAAGCTCCAGAAGAAAAGGGATACATCTGGACTTTCTGGATATTGCTTGGATTCAGATTGCTTAGCAAAGAGACCGAAATGTTTACTAGAGAGGGGGAAAAGCTCCCCCCCCAAATGTGCTGACACAGGAATGGACTAATAAGAGAAGGGAGGCATAGTTAATGGAATGAACATTGGATCTGGATGCAAAAGATCTGGGTCTTAGCTCTGCCTCTAACCCACTGTGTGGTCTTAGGTAGGTCATTTTACTCATATTCCAATTCTGTAAAATGAGGGGATTGAACTAGATCATCTTTAAGGCTCCTTCTTCTTAGTTTCTGTAATTCCTTTAAATAAAATGATGCAAAAGAATAAGTTTTACAGACTATAAAGCTGAATAAAATATGAAAGATTATTATTAAGGTTTTGGAAATGGACCCACAGAATGTTAGACTAGAAGGAAGGGAATCAGGTTATAAAATGTTAGAACACAGAATAGGAGAATTAGACAGAATGTTAGAATACAACACGTTAAAACATGGAATCATGAATATTAGAAATAGAAAGGGACTTGAAAACAGAAACTGTCAGAGCAAGAAGGACCTCAGATGATATTAAGGCATAATTCATAGAATGGTAAAGCCAGAAGAGACCTGAGAATGTAGCCAGTTGGAATGGAAAAAGACCTCAGAACACATTGACACACAGAATATAGAATATTGGAGTTGGAAAGGGCATTGTGTTTTGAGAGAACACAGTGTTTAAACAGAAAACATAGAAGGTGAGAAGTCATTGAATAATAATGGTTACATTTGGAAGAGACCTCAAGACATAGACTATGAAAATACTATGGAACAGAACCTGTTGGACTAGATGGAGTCTAGAAGAGAATGACTGAACATGGAACATCATTGGAAGCCTCCATGAGAAGATTGGATGACATACTCAACAGTAATGCTCTTAGTGGGGTTCATGCTTTGGAATGAACAATGTCTTACGTCCCTGTTGCCTCTAAGATGGCACAAGGTGGTCATACTAGTTAGAGCCTTTAACTAGTCACCCAGGTCTTGTGGGCCTAGGGCTGTTTTTGCTATGCAGATGGAGCTTTATTTCTAATTCTAATGAAGAAAAAAGATTCAGTATTATCAAGTGAAAATAAAAAAGCCAACCATGAAGGAAAGCAAAGGACACACAAAAAAATCACCAAAGAAAAGAATCTGCTTGGATTGAAATGGCCATGTGCTGTTAGCAGTTTATACTAAATACCCCCTTTCCATAAATAATGTGATTATAAACAATTCTCATCATGTGAGTAAATTTATCCAGCTTCTTCTTGCTTGTGGCATATTTATGCACGGCATTTTAAAAGTTTCAAGGAAATGCAAGCCTAATTAGGAATTTAGCTTTCCAGAGATTGTTTTGCCCTTACTTAGATGAGGAGTACAAAGAAGAAGGCAATCATCGAGGATGATGAGTTGGCATAGAAAGAGCCCTTGGTGATGAAATCTACTCGAAGCCAGAGGAGGTGAAGTTCCCGTGGGGGAATTCCATGCAAAGCTAGGGGAGAAAGAACATTTGTTTTTGCCCTGAAACCCAGACGATTCAGAAAATACGAATCTCCTGGCACTTTGAAAAGAGGCCAATTTGTTGAAGAAAACAGCTATGGAATGGTAGAAACAGTTCTGGCCTGGGAGGCAGGAAACCTGAAAAACTCTCCTGGCTCTGCTGTATGTTGTTGTTTTTGTTGTTGTTGTTGTTATTCTGCTTAATAGGCTTTGGGACCAGAAGAAAAAAATCACTTTCTCTTTCTGGGGCTTGTTTCCCCCTCTATAAAACCTAAAGCTTGGACTAGATGATCTCTAAGCTATCTTCTAATTGTGACACTAGAAGAGAGTTAAGAGTTGTAGGGGTTAATTCTAGTTGTCCCACTGACTTCTCATTAAGCTTCAGTTTCCTATGTGCAGAATGAAGCCTAAATAAAGGATCAAATGAGATAAATCATATAGTATCTGGCATATAATGGGTGCTTAATAAATGCTTATTGCATTCCTTTCTTTCTAATATTCCTTCCAGCTCTGATATTCTATGATCCTGTGGTTCTATATCTCAGGTCCCTTCCCCTCGCCTACCACCTTCCAGGGTCTCTCTCTATGTATATGTTGTTTACCTTTTTCTCCTTCTTTGCAGCAAGGGATAGCAGACTGAGTGTTGGTTTTAGAATGTTCAATAATATTATTAATGAATAATTGTAAGACCCCACTATGATGGCCTGAAACTTACAGTACCGTCATTGAATCATGTATGACTTAGGAACTCTGCCCATAGTATATACTTCAACAAATGTTTATTTAATTGAGTTATAAATGGAAAGATCTACTCATTCAGAAATGCAATCGAAGGCCTTTTCTCTTTCCAAAGACCTATGTTTGACTGCTTCTTCCAGCTCTGACAGTGTATAATTCTAAGGTTATTGCCACCCCAGATCTGACCATTTATGTCCTAAGGTCATTGTAATGCTGACTTTGTATATTGTAAGGTTCCCTCCAGTTTCATATTCTGTGATTCCATATATTTATGCCTTCTCCCTCCAACTAGATCAGACTGTGAGCTCGAGGGCAAGGGTCATCTTATATATCTATATCCCTGACATGTCATGCACATAGTAGGTATTCAAATGCCTTTTGCTTGATCAAAGCAGGGAACCTTTATATTAGGGATCTAATTTCCAGTTCTTCTCCATTTCCTGACCCCTTTCAACCTCAGACTTCTATAGGATGACTCACCAAATCACAGAATTACAAAATATTGGGTTTAGAAAAGATTGCAGTGGACATTTACCTAAAGCAACACCTGAAAACAAATTCAGTTTATTGGATGTCCAATAAATGGTTGTTCAGCTTCTGCCTTGTTGTTGTTGTTGCTGGGGGCAACCAGGTGATGCAGTAGATAAGAGTACCAGGCCTGGGGTCAGGAAGACTCATCTTCCTGAGTTCAAATCTGGCTGTAGACACTAGTTATGTGACCTGGGAAAGCCACTTAACCCAAATTGCCTAGCCCTTACTACTCTTCTGCCTTGGAAGTGATCCTTAGTATTGGTTCTAAAACAAAAATTAAGAGTTTTAAAAACATGGTACCCAGAAAATGTTTCTAGTCATCCTCATCACCCCTCCTTTGAATGAATTCTAGTTTTTTTTCCTGAAATGTGGCTCTAGAATTGAATAGATGTGGACTGTCGGGGAAGGTTTGACTGCAAGGCTTTCATCTTCCTTTTTTGGATGTTAAGATATGATATAGCCAAGAGGAGCATAAGCTTTTTGGATACCATGTCTCTCTGTTGATGCAGACTGAGCTTGTAATTAAACTCTTTTCATATTGAAAATTGCCTGGTTACTCCTCCCATGGCCTTTATCCTGTGCTTGTCCAGTTGCATGTTTTTAACCCAAATAAATGCGGACAATTGTTTGCCATTGTGATGAGTAAAAATTTTGAGAGACTAAGTTCCAGGTAAGAAAAATCAATGTATTGATTAATTACAAATGAATTGATCCATGATCTCTTTTGGTTATCAAAGCCAAATTCATACAGTCATTTAAATACAATTTTGGAAGCTCATTATTAGGCTCTCCCTTAGACAGGCTAAGACATCTCTAATTGGTGGACACCAAATGAGGAGGTAGGCTAATATTTCCCAGTCCCTCCCTGATCCCCTTACGATAATGGGGGAAATCACATGCTTGATCATAGGATTCCAATATCCTTGCTGATTTAGATGTAGAACTCAGGTTAGGCCTGGCCAAAGTTGACTTTTCATTTGTTCATTTTAATGGGGAAAAGATGAAGATGTTGTCTTATGCCCTAGACATAGCCCAAACTAGTTTTTGTTTACTAGATGAGATGGAGTTTATAATCTCAATCTTCATTACCCCAATTTTAGGAGCTGCTGCAGGGCAAAGAATGTGAAGGCATTCCTCTGATTGTCAGGACAAAGAAATGAGGAAAAACTCTTAAAAATAGAATGTTACAGAACACTATTAGAAATCAAAATGATAGACCACTCTATCCTTACTAAAATTTTCCCTGTTAGATTTGCCCTATAATCCTGTCAGGTGATTTGTCAGGATTTTGGGGGCTTTTGATTCTGTCATCCTACATCTTAGCTATTCTTTCCAATTGGTGTTCGCCACAGGAATAGGATGAGGAAACTGAGACTCTCATTTTGTCTGTGGTAGAGCAGCTAATATATATCAATATCAGGACTAAAACCCACATCTATTTTATTTTAAACCCTTACTGTCTCTCTTAGTATGGTTCTAAGGTAGAAGAGTGGTAAAGGTTAGATAACTGCCCAGGGTCACATCACTAGGAAGTGTCTGAGGTCAGATTTGAACCCAGATCCTCTCCACTCCAGGCTTGGAACTCTACTACATGTACTATCGATCTAGCTGCCTCTAAACCCAAGTCTTTTGACTCTAAGTCCACCATTCTCTTCATCATAATAGGAAAAGTACATAACTTTAAATAGCTAATGAAACTGAGAACCTCTAACAAAACTGTGGTAAGGATGACTGTGCTAAGTGCTCCTTTACCCCCAAATCAAAATGTTAGTAAGTGAAAAGGATGGTATTTACTATTGATGTGACATCATGCAGGTAATTTCTTTTCCCTGGTCTTAGTTTATTCTTTTTGTAAAATGAAGGAATTGAAAATGGTTTCTGAGATCCCCTCTAAAATCCCTAAATCTAAAATCTTGTAATGGGTTATATTTCAGAGACAAAAGCTCATTCCAAATTCCAAACCTAGGAACCCTGAACCAGTGCCCCAGGGGACTGTGGAGTTTGTTCACTGCTGGCAAAACGTGACTTCCTGATTTTAGAAGAGGAAAAGAGTTAAAAAAAATGTATTAAAAATCTTCCAGCAGCTCTGGACGGAACCTGAAAAAGCAGTATTTAGATGATTTAAGCACAGATGCATCAAGCCCATATGGGTTACATTTCCCATCGATTTCACATGGTTTTTTACAAATGAAGGGAACATAAAAATTACCCAGAGGGCATGAGACGCATTTGGGGTTTTATCAAACCCCAAGCATGAGAAAGCCAGCTTGGAAGACTCCCTGAACCTAAACTGCATCTGGGATGGCCCATCCCTGGCACATGACACACACACACAGTGTGTGTGTGTGTGTGTGTGTGTGTGTGTGTGTGTGTGTGTGTGTTTAATAATTTCCAGCTGTGGCTTTCATGTACTTGTGCCTATGATGCCATGTCTTGCATTAGGAAGGTAAGCCTTGCAGTGTCAGGAGGGTCCAAAGTCCCATCCCTTGTGGCCTAGAAGGACATGCTAGAGGTGGAGAGGGAGATGAGGGCCCCTACCTCCTTTGGAAAAAAGATGGAAGCTTATGCCTTTGGATGAATTTTATGCATGAGAACGAATCCCACACTTTTCTAAATACAGGTTGTCTCCCGCAATAAGACACAGTGAATGACAAAATTTTGAAGCTGGGAGATGCATCTGGCCAAATAGTCCAATCCATACATGAAAGCAGGGGTGCTGGCAAAAGCTGATAGTTAAATTTTTAGTGTGATAATTTGCAACTTGGAAATCATCAAATACTAAAGTTAGAGTTTTATTTGTTGTTCTTTTGATTGTTGAGATCTTAAAAAGTGAAGGAGAAAAAATCAATATAGATTAAACTTTAAAGTGTCTATATATATATATGCATATATATAGTATATATATAATATGTGTGTGTATATATTTCCCCTGAAAGCTAGTTGTTAAAATTTGCCAGCCCACTTCTGCACAAAAGCAATTTCCACTATAATATACCCAACAAGTGGTCATCCAAACTCTACTTGATGACCTTCAAGGATTGGGAAGCCACCATTTTCTATAGAAGCTCAGTCCACTTTGGAATAGCTCTGATATTAAGGGTGACACAACGCATTGTTGTTCAGTCATTTTTCAGATGTGGTCTACTCTCTGGGTCCCCATTTAAGGTTTTCTTGGCAAAGATACTTGAATGGGTTTGCCATTTCCTTCTCCAGCTCATTTTATAGATGAGGAAACTGAGGAAAACAGGGTTAAAAGTTACTTGCCTAGGATCATGCAGCTAGGAAGTACCTGAGACCATATTTGAACCCAGGAAGATGAGTCTTCCTGACTGCAGGACTGATGCTCTCTGTTCACTGCACCACCTAGCTGCCTGACACAATATGACACGGGACTTACACTGATGATAATTATCTTTAGCAGAATAGACACAAGAAAATATGCAATATTATGCAACAAACATCTGATACTTTAAAGAACCATTTCATTAGAATACAGACTTAGATCTAGAAGGAATCTCTGGGGCCAACTATTTGGGGAATTGCAGCTCTTCCCTTGCCAAGTTTTCTTTGTCAAGTTTGCACTAAGTACTGGCTATCTATTTTTCACTGTATGCTGATACATCCTGCCATCTCAACTTTCATAACCCAATAACAGAGCAACTCAGAGACCCCCTTCACTCTGACCTTTCTACCCACTCCCCCTCCTTTTGACTAGATCACTTTTTACTTTTGTTTTGTCTGAGATCATGATTGCTTCCCTTGCTGTTTTTTTACTTTAACTGAGACATAGTAGATTCTGCTTTCCCTTCTTACTTTTACTCTGTGTGTATATCTCCCCGTTTTAAATGTGTTTCTTGTAGACAGCATCTTGTGGGGTTCTGGGTTTTTAATCCATGCTGCTATCTTTTTCCATTTAATGGGTGAGTTCATCCCATTCACATTCACAGTCAGGATTACCAATTTTGTGTTTCTCTCCAACTTATTTTCTCCCTGTTTGCTTGTCTCTCTCTCCTTTTAGTCTTTCCTATTCACAGATGTTTTATTTTCAACAACTGCCTCCCCTGATTCACTCTCCTTTTTCTTTATTCTCTCCATCTCCTTTTTTTTTATTTTCTCTATCTTCCTACTTTGCTATAGGGTAAGGTAGGTTTCTATAGCTGACTGAGTATGGGTATTATTCTTACTTTGAGCTAGTTCCAGTGAGAGTAAGGTTCCAACATAACCACCCTCCCATCTTCTCCTGTACCATATTTGGCTCTTATGTGTCACCACTCCCCTTTTCTTAATTGGTCAAAGACAAGTTGCCATGTCTTTGCTCCTTAAAGTCCACAGTGGAGTTACCAATTGCCCTGATGGTTTGCTAGCTAGACTTTAAGTACTACCTAACTTTTCCATTTGCCATGAAGTTGAGCTTTCCTAAAGATGCTTAATCTCCCAATCAAAATATAGACTCCTTGAGAATAGGAACTGTCTTCATTTTCTATGAATCTCCCCAGTATTTGGTACATTGTGAGCCCTTAAAAATGTGTTTCCATTTTGATCTATCTGGTCAAATATCCTCATTTTACTGAAAGGGAAATTAAAATTTAGGAGTTAAGTAATGATGATACACAAGATGACATACTATAAGAATCCATTATCTTATCACTGTGGACACTACTTCCACTAGCAGAGATCACAGATGTTCCATATCTTATTAGGTGGCCTTTCTGTATTACTATAATTGGAAAAAATCATTACCTGATGGCTCTACTTCTGGAGAAAAGTTCCTCCACATCTAGTAAGGCTGGTCCTCAGATAGCAAGTACACAGTCCAGCATTAGACCTCTCTTGAAAGCCTTTCCAACTTCATAGAACCTGTCAGACTTTGTTCTCTGCAGAACCCTTGAAAATCCTGGGTCAACCCTTTGTGCTATAATGAGGGCCTTAATAGTCCAAAAAAGGTCCTTAATAGTAATTACAAAAGGGAACAAATATGTATATAGTGCTTATTATGTGACAGATTCCTTGCTAAGTGCTTTACAATATTAGATTTACAAATATTACAAATACAAATTTGATTCTCACAGCAACCTTGGGTGGTAGATACTATTATATTATCCCCATTTTGCAGTGGAGAAAACTGAGATGGAGGTTAAATGATTCTCCTAGGGCACATAGCAAGTAAGTGTATGAGACCACGTTTGAACCTACACTATTTCTGATTCCAGACTCAGCTCTCTATCTACTGTGACATCAACTGCTTTTGGTATAAATAGCAGCTGTCCTCTAAAACAGGATAGAATAAATGCAATAAGAAAGGCACATGTTATATTAAGTGGGAAGAATTAAATTTAATCCAATAAACTTTTATTAAATGAATTTTACAAATAAGACTTTGGAGATAAATGAATCAAAACAAAACCTGCTTTTAGGAAGCCTACAATCTAATGGGGAAAAGTACCTAAATAAAGATGATAGAAGCAAGAATTAGATTTAGTTATAGGATTATAGGTTTATAAATTTAGATTTTTGCAGGGCCTTTAGAGATTATCTAGCCCCTAACCTCTCATTTTACATCAGAAGAAACGGCAGTAAAACATTTTTAGCAGTTTTTTGTAGTAGCAAAGAACTGGACATTGGGGGGGGGATGTCCATCCATTGGGGAATGCCTGAACAAGTTGTGTTGTATGGCTCTAATGGAATACTCCTTTTGCCATAAGAAATGATGAATAGGATGACTTCAGAAAAAATCTGGAAAGACTTATATGAAAGTGAAGTGAGTAGAACCAGGGCAACACTGTATACAGTAACAGAAATATTGTATAATGCTCAACTGTGAATGACCAAACTATTAACAGCAAAGCAAGTTTCGAAGATAAACCCAAGAGCCTCATGATGAAAAATTTTATCCCCAGACAAAGAAAGAACTGTTGGAGTCTGGTTGCAGATGAAAGCATTCATTTTTCACTTTATTTTCTCCATGAGTTTTTATTATATGTGTGATATGTGTCTTCTTTCACAGCATGAGAAATATGGAAATATATATTGTATGACAGCATTGGAATAATCTACATCAGACTATTTACTACCTCAGGGAGTGGGGAGTAAGGGAGAGAAACTGATTTCCAAAATGATGGATAACAACTGTCAAAAATCATGTCTACGGCATGGGTTGGGGTGGTGCGGGGGGTGAAGGGGGAAGTAGGAGCATGAATCATGTAACCATGTTAAAAACGAATATTAATAAATGTTAAAAAATTAAGATAAAAAATCATGTCTACATTTAATTGAAAAGAAAGTTTTTTAGTTAATAAAAAGATGAAACTGAGGTATACAGAGGAGAAAAATGCAAAGAACACGTCTCAGTAAAGTGTTGCCTGTTGACCCAGGCACTGGAAAGGTACTCTCACATTGGATCAAAAATGGAAACTCTTAGCCTACTTCTCATCAAAGAGACCTCAGAGAATGTATTGAAATTATGGACCAGGTAGCCTAGATATCCAGTTATTCATATGGACAAGTCCTACTGAGACATGATCATCACAGAATTTTCAAAACTGCAAGTTATCTTAGAGATGATTTCATCTACCTCCTTCCAGTTTATAAAAATGGAATCAGAGAGATCAGGTGAATTGTCCAAGATCACGCAATGAATATAGGTCTGGTTATATGTCTCCACTCCATAGATGATGGGTATGAAGTCAACAGAAGCTAATCAAAGTAGAAAAGTAGTTTCTAGGTGTCTTTTGCCATGCATTCTGCCTCCCCAGAAAATGACTGATCGCCAATAACCTGCTTTTCTTCTGGGATCCCACATCTACTGAAGTTCAAAGCATTAGAGCTACTCATGTTGGGAACTTAAAGGACAAGGAATAATAAAAAGGACACAGACTGCTCATGGTCTTCACAGTTACAAGGGACCTCCCTCTTCCCCCAACTCAGACACATATAATAACTGGTCATCCATTCCCTGCTTGAAAAGCTTTAATGAGGGAGAATTCACCATGCACTAAGACAGATCATTCCACTTTCAGTGACCTTTAATTGCTGGGAAATTGCTTCTTATATCAAACTTATATTTGTCTTTTTCTGATCTCCACCTTCCCTTCACACAATTTGCTACAAGTTCTGCCCACTGTGGACAAACAAAATAAACTTAACATTTTTTCCATGAGATAGCCTTTCTTGGAGAAAACTATTAGGTTCCCCTTGAATCTTTTTTTTCTTTAGACTAAACATTTCTCATTTCCTAATTCTCTCAGTTAATTCTCATAAAGAAATCACATAAGGCAGCTAGCTGGTCTAGTGGATAGAATGCTGGCCCTGGAGTCAGAAATACCCGAGTTCAAATCTAGTTTGAAACACCTACTAAGTGTAAGTCACTTAACCTCTTTCTGTCTCAGTTTCCTCATCTGTTAAATGAAAGTCATCATAGCACCCATCTCAAGGTTACTTGGGAGGATCAAATGAGATAGCATTTATAAAGAGTAACTACTTTAATAATAATAATAATAATAATAACTAATAATAATAACTACTTTAAAGTGCTATATAAATGCCAGTTGTCAGCATCAGGTATTGTTATTATCATCATATAGCATGACCTCAAGTCTTTTTTACCATTCTAGCTGCCTTTCTCTGGATGCCCTCTGGAATATCAATGTCCTCCCTAATCTGCAGTGCCCAGAACTGAACACAATGCTTCAAATGTGGACTGAACATTACTCTTATTCCTAAGCTATAACTGAATAAAACTCAAGGTAGCATTGTTCAGCAGCTCTATCATATTGGTCACTCATACTGAGATGGCGGATCTCTTTCAGATGAATCAGTATCAAATGATATCTAACTCCTCTTCTAGTACTTGTGAAATCAGCTTCATGAATGCAAATGTATATGACTTTAAATTTATTCCAATTAAATTTGATCATAAGATTTTTATTTCATTGTTCTACCAGGGTATCAAATGGATTCCTATGGGCTGGATATTGACTTAGAAAACCACAAATTAACATCATCTATGTTGTACTATATTTTTATTTATTTTGTTAAACATTTTCTGATTACATTTTAATCTGTTTCAGCCACACACACTCTGGGAATTTTCTAGTCACTTGCACTGCAAGGGTTGTGAGTGTGACACCTCTTCTCTAGCCTGTCAAGATCTATTTGGATCCTGACACTGCCATCCAAATGTGTTAGCCATTCCCTTCAGCTTTGTGTCACCCACAAATTCAATAAGTGGGTCATCTATATTAAACAAGACTGAGTGAAGAACAGGTCCTTAGGGTACCCCACTAATGATCTTTTTCTAGTAGGACATCACACCATTAATAATTCTTTGAGCCAGGCATTCAACCTGCCCCAAATCTATCTAATTATATTATCTTCCAGCCCATATTTCTCCACCTTTTCCAGAAGAATAGCAAGAGATTCTTTGTTAAAAAAACTTTGTTAAAATCTAGGTCAATATAGATTCTACAAATTCCCCTGATTTGCCAACTTAGTAACCCTGTCAAAAAAAAAAAAAGCAAGAAGGTTAGTCTGGTATGACTTCTGAAAGCTGTGTTAGCTCTCTGTGATACTTCTTTCTTTTCCTCAATATTCACTATCACTTTACTATTTTGTTCCAGAACTTTGTCAGGAATCCAAATTAAACTCTTTGGCCTATATTTTGCAGACTTTATTGTCTTCCATAAAAAAATGGAACTGGAACATTTGCCCTTCTCCAATCCTACATACCTCTCTCATGTTATAATCTTTCAGATACCATTGACAAGTCAGCAAGCCTTTATTTAGTGGCTATTGTGTGTTAGACAATATGCTAAAAGCTGGGGAAACAAAGAAAGATTAAAAATTATAAATACTCCCTGTTCTTAAAGAGCTCATGGACTAATAGAGTAAACATCAAAGAAACAATTATGAGAAAACAAGACATACATATATAAGTAATATTACATGCTATTTATTATATAGTATGTATATATTTATATAAATTGGAGATAATCTCAAAGAGAAGGAATGAAGACTAAGAAGGATGGCATAGAGAAGGTAGGATTTTAGCTGAGACTTGAGAAGAAACCCAAAGGTGGTGATAAGGAAGCAGATAGTTCTAGGTATGGGGAACAGACAGTGAAAATACCCATATTTGGGAGATGGAGTATTTTATTCAAGGAATAGCAATGAGGCAAGTATCAAGAGATGGTAAAGTGCATGAGAGAGAAGGGGAGGGAGAAAAGTGTAAGTAGGAATGTGACTGGATATGAAAGGCTTTCAAAGCTGAACTGAGGATTTTATATTTGATCTTGAAGATAATAGGGAACCAGTAGAGTTGATTGAATTGGTGGGATGGGGAGGAGGGGACGTGTGTGTGTGTGTGTGTGTGTGTGTGTGTGTGTGTGTGTGTGTGTGTGTGTGTAGAGAGAGAGAGAGAAAGAGAGAGAGAGAGAGAGAGAGAGAGAGAGAGAGACAGAGAGACAGAGAGACAGAGAGACAGAGAGAGAGACAGACATGGCCAGACTTCTGATCACAAAAAATCAAGCTGACAGTCTTTCAGCAATCACATCTTCCAGTTAGCGCTGGACAAGGAGCTAGGAGATTGGGTTTATATCTCAGTACTGTCACTTACTAGCTATTTGACCTTGGGCAACATGTTCCCTCTCTTGGTGCCTTAGTTTCTCCATCTATAAAGTGGGGGGCATAACTACTAGACTAAGACCACCAAAGCATAAGAACATAGATCTAATTTAAAGTCAGAAAGGAATATCTGGTCTAACCTTCTCATTTTACACATGAAGGAATTGAAGCCCAGAGAGGTCATTTGCCCAAGGTCACATAAGTAATAAAGAGCCAGGATTGAAGTTCAGATCCTCTAAGATTAATCCCAGACTTCTCTCCACCTCACAAGTTTGATAGGGTAAGTTAAGTATTATCCAATCATAAGGGCTATATAAATGTGAGTGCTGATGATTCTCATCTTTCCAAGGTGATATGACTCTCCCTTGGCTAAAATGAAAAGCATTCATTTTCTGTCCAAGGGCAGGAAACAAGAGAGCAGCTGGTTTCCTAAGAATGACCAATGTGCTTTATTTTCTGCATTCAGTGATTATGAACAGCTACCTAATATGTACAAAGTCTGTGTTGAGAGCTGAGGTAAATACAAAATTTAGATAATAATATCTTTCCCACCTTCATGTTCCATAAAGTATAGTAAGGAAATGGTTTTGTTGTTTTTGTTCAGTTATGGTCAATGATTTGTGACTTTTTTTTTGTAGATACAGGAGTAGTTTGAAATTTCCTTCTCTAGTTCATTTTACAGATGAGGAAACTGAGGCACATAGGGTTATGCACCTTGTCCAGGGTCACATGGTTAGTATCTGAGATTGGATTTGAACTCAAGAAGATTAGTCTTCCCAATGTCAGGTACTCTATTCAGTGTGTCACTTAGCTGCCCTAGGAGAATGATATCCAAATACAGATTGTTATGCATCTGCCCAGAGAGAGATAGAAAGTTCAAAAAGAAACTCCAGCTATTTACAGAACCTTGGACTGGCCCAACCATTCTGGAAAGCATTTTGCAATATCCACCCAAAAAAAGTGGATACAATATCCCTAACTTTTTATTTAAGGCTCTTTCTGCTAAGCATATATTTCATGTAGATCAAAGAGAAAAAGGTCCAATAAACATTGACACATTTATAGTAATGTTTTCTGTGATAGTAAAGACTCATAAACAAAGCAGATATCTACCATTTGGGAGAAAGCTGAACAAATTGTGTTACGTGAATGTATTAGAATATTATTGTGAATCAGAGAATATGAAGAATTTGGAGAAGCTGGGAAAATTAACATGAACTGACATGGAGTGAAGTATGAAGAACCAGGAAAACAATATAGACAATGAATACAAAAATGTAAATGAAAAGAGCTACAACTTAAGGAACTGAATATTGCGTAATTAAAGTGATTGAGCTGGGTTCTGAAGAAGAGTTGAAAAACTGGATTTTCCCCTTCATTCTTTGAAGAGGTGGAATCTATAGGTACAGAACATTGCATCTAATGTTAGACTTTGTTGAGACATTTGTTGGTCCTGCTGGATGTTCTTTTACTTTTCCATTCCTTGTTACTAAGATGAGTAGCAAAGAAACATTCAGAAATGATGATGTAAAAACAAGATATGAGAATATTTTTTAAGTAAAAGGAAATTCTAGTTCCAGGTTTCACAAAGTGAAATGATTAGCAGATGTAATGAATAATAATGGTTTGTGAAAAATTCTCTTCCTGACAGCCTATGACTTTGTACAAGTAGGAATCTCCCCATCTTATAATCATGATGAGGTTTACAGAGGCCAAAGTCTTACTCAGATTTACTCAGCTAAGAAGTCTCAAAGCCCAGCCTTGAGCAAGATTTCCAGAGTTGCCTTCTAGACCTTAAATGAACAGGAATCCCTGCTCTAGCCCCACCTGCTTCTCCCAAATGGCTCTCCAGCCCTTTTGTAAAGATCTTTAATAAGAAATAATCTGTGACTTCTGAAGGCAGCTAGTTTTGGACAATTCTAATTACAAAGAAGTTTCCTTTAAGTGGAGCTGAAATGTATACTTCTGCAGCTTCCTCAAATATCATTCCTATTTATTTCCTTGAGGGACAAAAAGAAGTCTAATACCTGAAGACAACTATGATAACTGCTTCCTCTTGTTTCCCCAAAACAAAGCAAAATTAAATTCTCATAGGCTAAACATTCTTGGTTCCTTCAACTGAATGCTTAGATGACATGGCCTTAGGCCATTCAACGTCCTTTTTTTTTGTTCAACAACAACAAAAAAATAATTTTAACTGTTCAGTCATTTTTATTCATGTCTAAATTCAAGACCCCATCTGGGGTTTTCTTGACAGATATTGAAGTGGTTTGCCATTTCCTTTTCCAGTTTATTTTACAGATGAGAAAACTGAGGCCAATAGAGTTAATTGAGTTTTGCAGGGTCATATGACTAGTGAGTGTCTTGAGTTGGATTTGAACTCAGTCTTCCTAGGTCGAGGTCAGGGTTTTATTACAGTATCATTTAGCTGCCTATTCTGGGTACTCTCCTATGGGCATTCTTCAGCTTATCTATATCCTTCCCAAGATGTTGTATCCATAGCTGAATATAATACTCTTAATTTAATCTGACCAGAGCAGAAGGCAATCAAAGGATCACATCTAGTTGTTGTTTTTTTTAATCCTTATATTCTGTCTTGTTCATTAGTATCAATCTAAGACAGAAGAGTGGTAAGGGCTAGCCAACTGGGATTATAGATACTATCCTTTGACTCCAAGTTTATTGCTAACAGATTTCACAAAATGTCAGAACTAATAAATAGCCCTTAAAGGCCATAGGATCATGTGTTTATAAGTGAAGGGGACTTGAGAGGTCATCTAATATGTTCCCCTTATTTTATCTTTTAAATTTGATTTTTCATTTCCTTTTATTTTTCAATGAAATGGCATTTATTTTCTCTTTCCCTTCCAAGTTTAAATAAAAAAAAGAAAAAAGTTATTGTAACAAATATATGATATAAAGTAAAACAACATCTCATAGTAGCCACGACCAAAAAAAGTCTCATTTTTGTATCTGAAGTCAATCATCTTTCTGCCAGAAGGTAGCTTACATGAATCACCATTAGTCCTCTGGGAACATGGTTTGTTGTTGAATTGATCAGAGGTTGATACATCTTTCAAAGGACTTTTGTCTTTACTAAGTTAAAGACCTCATTTTATAGATGAGGGAGGTCCTGAGATATTAAATATCTAGAGGTAGTAAGTAGTAGAACTGGAATTTGATTCCAAGTTCTAGGATCTCAGCTCCAGATCATTTCCATCTTTAAGAAAAGAGAAAGAAAGAAAGAAAGAAAGAAAGAAAGAAAGAAAGAAAGAAAGAAAGAAAGAAAGAAAGAAAGAAAGAAAGAAAGAAAGAAAGAAAGAAAGGAAG
>NC_058132.1:102474629-102500063 GCF_016433145.1 Gracilinanus agilis
GAAAGGAAAGGAAAGGAAAGGAAAGGAAAGGAAAGGAAAGGAAAGGAAAAAATAAAGGAAAGGCCTTTAGTGATCTGTTGAGTTTAATCTGGAAGCTGGGAGTTTGGAGGGATGTCTGGATTGGAAAGGAGAGGAGGGCTGTGGGCATTTACTGGAATATTCCTGGGCCCAGGGAGGCAGTCTGGTTACTCAGCAACATGGCCAGGGCTCTTTCTGCCTGAGTGAGCCATTTCCTGGCCTTGACCCAGAGTCTTCCCCAGCTCAACCACCTTTGCTGGGCAGGGAGCACTTGCCTGATATGAAAGATGTCCTAAGGTGGCAGCCTGTGGCAGAGTTCTCATCCTCCAGGACCACCTGGAAGATGCAGGGAAGCTGGGGATGGGAAGGAGGAAGGGAGAGAGGGAAGGGGAGTCTCTTCCCCACCCATAGACAGAATCCTCTTGGACCATTTCCTTCCTTCCTTCCTGTGGTGCCAACTTTCCATTCCTCCTGCAAAGGCAGATCCAGTCTGACTTGAAGCCTGAGGGTTTTGTAAGTTGTTTCTTAGAGTGACACATTCCCAGCAGAATGAATGGATCTCCCAGTCAGAAAGAATTTCCTGGTCCTCAGACTAAATTTCCCAGACTGTGTCATCCTTATTTGTACCGAGGAACTTCTTCCTCATGGATTCCTTGGATCTTGGACCTTCTAGGCAGTGCTTCAAGAGGCTCCTGAGGCTCATCCCTTCCTCAGAGCTCACAGAGCCCTTGGTCTGAACCCTCTTAGTCATTTTTACCAGGCCTGATTTGGGGACCTGAACATTTCTTTTTCTTTTTTTTTCCCCTTAAACCCTGACCTTCCATCGTAAAATCAATACCGTGTACTGGTTCCCAGGTAGAAGAGCAGCAAAGGCTAGGCAATGGGGGTTAAGTGACTTGCCCAGGGTCACACGACTAAGGAAGTATATGAGGTCAGATATGAACCCAAGACTTTCCATTTTTAGTCCTGGCTCTCAATCCACTGAACCACCTAGTTGTCTCCATTCTGAGCATCTCTTACAGGAAGAAATTCCATTAAAAGGGAAAAAAAAATCCTTACCTTCTGTCTTAGTATCAGTTCTAAGACAAGAGAGCAGCAAGGACTAGGCAGTTGGGTTTAAGTGACTTGCCCAGGGTGACCTAGTTAGGCATTGTCTAGGGCCAGATTTGAACCCATATCCTCCCATTTCCAGGCCTTGTGCTACCCAGCTACCTCCCATCTAGTCTTTATAGTCACCCTGATTATTCCAACAGATTGTCCCATGCACACAGTAGGCACTTAATAACTCTGTGCTGAACTGTATTGAGTTTAGTACACATTTTTTTTTTTTTAAACCCTTACCTTCCGTCTTGGAGTCAATACTGTGTATTGGCTCCAAGGCAGAAGAGTGGTAAGGGTAGGCAATGGGGGTCAAGTGACTTGCCCAGGGTCACACAGCTGGGAAGTGTCTGAGGCCAGATTTGAACCTAGGACCTCCCGTCTCTAGGCCTGGCTCTCAATCCACTGAGCTACCCAGCTGCCCCCTACACATTTTAAAGTGACTATATTTAGGTAGGATAGCATAGTGGATGAAGGGCTGGCCTTAGGATCAAGAAGAACAGGGTTCAGTTCTCCCCTCTGACACATAATGATTGTGAGACTCTGGGCCCATTGTTTAGCTTCTCAGTTCTCTAAGGCCAAGGAACTTTTGATCTTGGAATCAGAAAGACTCATCTTCTGAGTTCAAATCTGGTCCCAGACAATTAAACCTCAGTTTCTGAATCAGGGGAAAAAAAAACAGGTTCTAAATTATAGTTTCTTTGGACTAGCTGAAATCTGATGTCCCTTTTCCAGCTCTAGCCTCCTTTTCAAACCTAGAATTTTGTGTTCTAAGGTTTTTTCCAAGGGTCCTTCTAGCACTAATATTTTAGGCTCTAACATTCTAATAGTCCTACATTTCTCCACAGCACTACCATTTTATGATAATCTTGTATCTTCCACCCATCTCAGGGCAAGTCCCTCCTTTTTCCCACTTCTCAGAGTTCTGTCATTCATTTAGAAGTTTGGATTATTTCTTCCAGATGCACAAGTTGGGGCATTTCCAAACCCAAACCCATTTACTTTATATATATTTCCTCCCCTCCTTTTTTTCTAACTTCTCAAAGATTCTTTCTTTCTCTGTCCATCTGCAGATCCCGCAGGAAGATATGAAGGCAGAGGGCCAAGCCCAGGGGGGACCCTCTTATAGCTCACCCCACAATTTGGTTCTGGGTTCTCAGTCCTGTCCCTTAATTTTGTGGTGCCTCTGACATTTTTACTTCCATATGCCAGAGCTCCTATTCCAGCCTTTATTGAAGAAAGCAGCTGGAGTAGAAAGGAAGAAACTAGACATTCCATGTTATATATCTAAAGTTCCTTGCAGATAGTTCCCTTTTCTTTACATCCCCAGTGCTTAACAAAGAATTTGGCATGTATGTAAATGGCCCAGTGGGTAGAGCCTTGGAACTGGAGTCAATGAGATCTGACTTAAAATCTGGCCTCAGGCACTTATTAGTAAGTGAACCTGGACAAGTCACTTAACTTCTGTCTGACTTAGTTTTTCCATCTGTAAGATATTGATAATAACAGCACTTCCCTTTCTGAGAGATTAGTTCTGTAAAGTCTTATCAAATGTAGTTTATAGACCCCTAACACAAGGTTTTAACATTTGGAAAGCCCGTTCTAGAGATGATCTATTTGAATTTCACAACTATAGGAGGTAGGTACTATTATTATCTCCATTATATAGATATGGAAACTGAGGCAGACAGAGGTTGAGTGAATTTCCCAGGGTACCACAGTGAATGTTTGAGGTTAGATTTAGACTTAGACCCAGTCCTTTCTTCACTATTCCTCCAAACTACTTTTTTTATAAAATTTATATATTTTTTCACTCAATTACGTGAAAAAAAAAACAATTCTTCTAACTTTCTCTCTATTTTTTTTCAAAGTTTGAGTTAAGTGTCATATCTTGTGCCACGCAGTTCATAGGTATTTGAGATTGATTTCAAACTCAGGTCTTTCTGACTACAAGTCCAGTGTTCTACACATTATGCCTTTGAGATGGATTATTTTGGAGAAATCAGAAGTGTTTTGAACACTCGCAAACTGATTCCTGAAACAAAACCCTAGCTCTTTCATGTCAATATTTTTCTGGTGGTAAACTATGGCCACAAATTGTCAACTAATCAGCATGCATTGATTATGTGGCTTTATGTTCAAGGCACTGAGCACGATATTGGGGAAACAGTGGCAAAAGGAAAGGAGCCTGCCTTCAAAGAATTTACATTCTAATCAGGGAGACAACATGCACATATTTAGACATATGTGTTTGTGTGTGTATATATAAATATTTTTGTGTGTATTTTATGTGTATATAGGCATGTATATTATATATATGCATATGCATATATACACATAGATAATATTTTGTTTTTGTTTTTGCATTTGTTCCCTTAGGACTTAGTAGAGTACCTGGAACACAGCATATCCTTAATAAATGCATTTTCTTTCATTCATTCACACTCATTCATTCACAGAGGTCATAAGTAGGTTATGGTATATTACCAATGGAGACTTATGTCCAAGGAGTGGTGTAAAAGATATCCAGAACAAGGCTGTGTGCTGGTTACAGTGACAGATAACAGATGGACAGTCTAAGTAATGCATGGATATCCATATCATGTTAAAAGACCCAGGGAATAGTCAGCAGCAGCATGTTGGGAACCCCCCCACCCCCATCCCAACAGCTCTGCCCGGAGGATTTATGGGAGTGTGTGCTCAAGAGTCACAAAGGGAGAGAAGACAAGAATAGCATCTGGTCTTCATAGTGGAGGGAGTATTTCTAGTGATGATTCATTGAAATATTGGTTGAGCAGAAAAGGAATGAGACAAAAAAATATCCGTCCTTCATTTAAGGTTCAGACTCTCTTTCCCAAAGTTTCCCAGTATCTCAAGACACCCTGCTTTGCTGATTTATTTCATACTTCTCCCATCATGCATTCTACATAGCCAAATTGGTCTATTTGCTCCTCTACAGAATTTGTAAATATTCTGTGTGTCCATCTCATTTTGCCTTTCTTTACACTCTTTTGTCTGTAAAGCCCTCTTCTGCATTCTTACCAGTCTCTGAGAGTTATATTCAAATGCCACTTTCACCAATGCCATCTTGATATCCAGTCAACAACTTTTGTGTTTTAACCTCACGAAAACAAACACAAATTGTTTTGTAAATCTCTAATAAACTTTTCCTGGCATTAAGTACTGCAGTTATCTATGTAAATAATATACTAAACTATAGGCTTCTTTCTGTCTCCTAGCCCTCCACACCATGTTTTGCATACAGCAGGTAGCTAATAAAATGCATCTGATCAAATTGTAACCTTTTGATGGCTCACTTCATTCCTTGGAGTCTGATTTTATGCTGTAAAATATGGATTAAAAGTTCTTTTTTAAAATATCCTTACCTTCCATCTTATAACTGATACTAAGAATTATATCTTGTTTTTGTATCTTGATAATAAGTAAGTAGAGGCAGAAGAATGATAAGAGCTAGGCAACTGGGATGAAGTGACTTGCCCGTGGTCACACAGCTAGAAAGTATCTGAGTTCAGATTTGAATTTAGGACCTTGTATCTCCAAATCTGCCTCTCTATTCACTGAGCCATCTGGCTGCCCCTGATTAAAAATTCTTAAGACTGCCTCTCTCAGGGATGTTTAGAGAGCTGATGAGATAATGGATGTTGCCTGAGTTTCAGGTTCCATCTCCCACCTCTGTGACTTATCAGTTCCCCATGTACAGAGAACAGCTTTCAACACTAATCAATTCCCCTTCTCAGAAGCCTTGTCTTCCTTCTGTGTTCAACATAATGCCAACTTCGTCATGAACCTTTCCTTAATCTGCCCTGAAACTCTCTCTTCCTCTCATCTGCTAATGTTTTTCCCCTCCTTAATTTCCTCTCAACTATATTAATTCTTATATGTGTTACTTTCTCCTAAAAGAATGAAAACCTTTAGTTTAGTTTTAATTTATGTCTTCCTATTCCATCCCTTAGCAAAGTACCTGGCATATACTAGGCACTTAATAAATGCTTATTGAATGGAATTTATATCTATCAAGAGCTATCTAAAAGGGTAAGCTCAGAGGAAGCCTCCGGGGAGGGAATTGTGTTGAAGGAAGCTTCAGATAAACTGCTGAGGAGAGCTAGGTCGTGCAGTGGTCCAATGCAGAGTATCCAATCTGGTGTCAGAAAGACTCATCTTCCTGAGTTCAAATCCTACCTCAGATATTTATTAGCTTACATATAACCTAGTAGAATTGCTTGCCAATTCTGGCAGGGGGGAGGGAAGAGGTGAGAGAGACAACATGAATCATGTAACCATTGAAAAAAAATAAAAACAACAACAAAAAAGTGTGTGACTGTGGGCAAGTCACTTCACCCCATTTGCCTAGTTTCCTCATCTCTAAAAGGAACTGTAGAATGAAATGGCAAACTACTTCAAAATCTTTGCCAAGAAAACCCCAGATGGGGTCATGAAGAGTCAGACATGACTGGAAAACATCTGAACAAGTTGATCCTGAGATGATTTACTTTGAAATCAAAAGATAGTACCTCGTATTAGAAAAAACAAACTCTAAAGCACCAGATCTGTTTTTTTTTTGTCCTAGCTCATCTACTTGCTAGCTGTGTGATCTTGTAGAAGTTGCTTCTTCTCTTTGATTCATTGTTTCCTCATCTATGAAATGGGGATAATTATATGCTATTTACCTTGTCAAGTCTGATCATGTCATTCCCCCAGTACAAGAAGCTTCAGTAGCTCCCTATTGTCAATAAGGGTAAAATAAAACTCTCGGTATTGAAACATCTTCACTGTCTCACTGTAGCCTCTCCTTCCAGAATGATTCCATATTACTTCCTTTTCTGTGCTCAACGTTCTCAGTGATTTAGCCAACTCTTTCTCTAGGTACAAGATTCCCTCTCCTGTCTTTTGATATTCTTTGAACAGGTTGACCAGCATGCTGGGAATGCATTCTCTCTGATTTGTCTCCATGAATCTCTAGAAACCTTCCAGGATCAGCTCAGATATTACCTTCCATTCAAGGCTGTTTTTTCCCCCTTCAATTTCCATATATAGTGACACCCCATCCACCCAAGTGCTTCCTATTTATTTCATCTATAATTTGTATTTGACTTTGTTAGTATATGTTGCATCCCTTAAAATGCTTCATATTTATTTCATATATTTGCTTATCTTAGCATATGTTGCATCTCCAAATGGTTTCTTATTTACTTCATACAGAATTTTATTTGTTTATCTTAGTAAATTTGTATTTGACTTTGTTAGTATATGTTGCATCCCTTAAAAAGCTTCCTATTTATTTCATGCATGATGTGTATCTTCTTATTTTAGGACACGTTCTTCTTTCCTCCAGGAGAATGCAAGTTTCTTGAAGGCAGGGACGGATTCATTTTTGTCTTCACATCGTCAGGCTCTGGCACATGGTGGAACCTGATCTAGACCTGTTGAATCACAGTAAATTTCTGTGGCGATCCTCCGCAAACTACCAAGGCTTAGATTCACATAAAACGGATCACATTTGTACTCATCCGCCCTGAGCACACCTGGGTGCAGGTAGGCCAGAGCACTACAGGTTATATGGCTCATGGTGGGATCTTTGGTCTCCCACATTTGAACTCGGGGAGATGAGTCTTCCTGGCTCCAGACCCAGCAGTCTGTCCTCAGCACCAACTTGCTCAGCTGTCCTTGGTCATTTACTCTCCCCCTGTCTGTCTCTCTTTGGTTCCCTGGACTTCTCTGTGGGGGCTGAATAAGAACAGTCAGAGTCACTTAGCAGACACATGACCCCCATTCAGACATGGAGACTCTCTTCCTTTGATAGGGGAAAACCCTTTTCATCCAAGAATTGGACGTCCAGCAGTGGTCACTTCAGAGGAAAGGGCAGGATCCCCACAGTGAACTTAATTGCACTCTTTTGATGTTCTGGGGGAGCAGGGAATTTTTTGACCCTAGCCAGGGCGGTACCCAGGGGGTAGGGACATCTTTCCAAGTTTTGATCTTTGTCCCATAACTGCATGTGTCTAAGGGACTCCCCTTGACCCCTATAATTAAGCAGGTTTTAAAGCAATTCTACTTCATCCTTCACTGGTGAGAACCAAAGGTTAGTGGTCCACTTCCTGTTTAAAACAACTCACAGTTCTCTAGGATTTTTACCAAGTATTTTTTCTCACAACAACTCTGTGGGGTAGGAAGGGACAAGAGCAAAGGAAGGAAGGAAATGAACATTTATGAAATGCCTTATAAAATACTCAACATCTTACAAATAGTATTTGGGAGGCAGCTGGGTGGCTCAGTGGGCTAAAAGCTAGGGAGGTCCTGGGTTCAAATCGGACCTCAGAGACTTCCTAGTTTTGTGATGCTGGACAAATCCCTTAATCTCCATTGCCTTGTCCTGATGGCTCTTCTGCCTTGGAACCAACACACAGTATTGATTCCAAGACAAAAGGTAAGGGTTTAAAACAAAAACAAAAACAAATATTATCTCATTTGAACCTTCTAAGAAGCCTGGCAGGTGGGTGCTATTATTATTCTCATTTTATAGGTGAGGGAAGTAAAGTAAATAGAGCTTAAGTCATTTGCTAAGGGTCCCACAGCTAGTAAGCATATGAGGTAAGATTTGAACCCAGGTCTTCCTAACTACAGCCCCAGTGGTCCCTTTACTGCACCGACAACAGTAAGATATTCTCTAAGGCTGTCTTTGTGATGAATCCTGTTATCTCATCCTGGCTTTTAAACAAATTACTTTTAGTGGTTCCCTTGCATTCTTAAATGGCTCCAAACCCAGAAGGAGATAGTGCCCATGTCAGAAGTCAAAAAGATAACAAATACCCATTAAAAAGCGTGTAGCTCAGATCTCTGTGATTTTGTTTGCAAATGGATGACAGGAACAGCTTCTCTGTGTTCTGATCATCCTTTGGCATGGGGCTAGAAGGGCCTTCAGAGGTCAGAATCCCAATCTAGTTTAAATTCTACTTGTACTTATCTTCCCCAGACCAAAGGGTGTTTAGCATTAAAAAAAATGCTACCATATGTTTAAAAAAATCCCTCTCTCCGTTCCTCTGTCTATCCCTCACTTCTGAGAACATTTCCAGCTCTCTGTTATCTCCCTTTCATCATTTATCTTTCTTTATCTACAAATTCATTCATTCAGACATACATATACATTCATACATATGGTACTGCCATAATAATATGTTCAATATGTCCATAATAAAATGTCCAGTAAACTTGGCTTATTGGAGAATGGGCAGGAGTTGGAGTCAGGCAAAACCTGGGTTTGAATTCTGCCTTTGACCCTTCCTAGGGAGGTAGATGATGGGGCAAGTCCTGGCCTCCTGGAAGTTGCTGAACCATTCTTCATCCAGGGGCCTTTATCACTATTGCATAGTCAGGGAACCAGGATGGCGTGCCGTAAAAGACAAGTCCCTTGAAATGTGATAAAGAGTGGTCTGATTTAAGGTTAGAAGAGAGTCCAAATTAGGGAAAACACTGAGATGCTTGGGAAAGTCTGTCAATTCCATGAACCCTTTTCAAGGGGAGAATCCTGGGGCTTTCTCAAATAGGGGGCAAAGAGAGTATATTATCCTGATTTTATAGAAGGGAAAACTGAGGCTGGGAGAGACCCAGTCATACAACTACTCGGAAATGGCTTCAGGTCTTCTTCCTCTTTCCACAAAAACACATGGTGGGATAGCAAAGGTTTTTTTTCTTTAGCCAAATTAAAGGGAAAGAATTTGATAATTACCATTTGTAACACAGACTCATAGCATGTAGGACTGGAAGGATCTTTGGGGAATAGCTTTTCTTCTTTGAATCCCCAGCTCATAGCAGAGTAACCGGCACAAAAGAGGAGCTTAATAAATGTTTGTTAAATAATTGTTGTTGTTAATGTTGTTAAATTTGTTAAAATTGTTAAGCAAGAACCAACGAAGAAGTGTTTCATCCTGGCTATATTAGTGGTAGGGGTGGTGGGGTGAGGGTGACTTTTCTAGCAATGAAAGAGTTAATAGCCTGACAAGGGAGGAGATCAGGATTGAGAAGTCCTTCTAGAGCCCACTGCTCTCCTTCCAGCTCATCACAGACTCATGAGACAGACAGGTTGAAAAAAACTGGTTTGCTTTCAGGTCTTCTGACACCAAGGAAGTTAAGGTATTATTGGCAAGCTGTCTTGACTGTAAAGATTTCCCAAAGCATCACTCATCTAAGGCTCGTTCAGGAACGATTAGGGCTGAAGACAGTGGCTCTTGGCTGGGATAGTGGGAGTCTTCTTTAGGCGGCTGTCAAGAGAATGGGAAGAAGGCACAGTGGGAAGCTACTCTCTACAGACAGCCTCTTGAGAAGGAGCTCAAAGGAACATGGACCCCTGGGTCCTTTGCACAGACCTCTGGTAAAATGGGTGCCTTAACAGCAGCACCCATTTAATGCTTTATGGCTTATTTGATTTCCTCAAAATGACAGGGAAAGGAATTAAATGGTCCAGGGGTTTTGGGTCCATTTTATAGATGCTGAAACTGAGACTTTTTGAAGTCACAGTAACAAAAGTATTTGGAGCTAGAAAGGAAGTTGGAGATCATCCTTTTCTTCATAGATGAAAAAACTGAACCCTAGAGAAGGGAAGGCATTTGCATAAGCTCACTTGGCTAAAAAAATGTTCTATCTGGGACTTGAAAGTAAGTCTTTTAATGACAAATGCAAAGGCAGATGATGGAGTGGCAAAATAATGATCAAGTTTAGCTCCAAAGAGAGATGAGAATATATTTCCCTTCCTTCTTTGTAGGGGAGGAGTGGATGAGGCAGCTGGGTATTGCAGTGGGCAGACTCATGGACTAGGAGCAGGAGGACTCTGGCACATAAGAGGAGTTTAATAAATGTTTGTTAAGTTGAAATGAATTAAAATTGAAGACCAACAAAGCAATGTTTCTTCCCGGCCATATTAGTAGTAGGGGTGGATTGGTGAGGGTGACTTTCCCAGCAATGAAAGAGTTAATAGCCTGTCAAGGGAGGAAATCAGGATTGGGATCCCACCTCAGATACATACTTAAGTGCAAGACTCAGAGAAAATATCATCCTCCTCTGGCTTCAGCTTTTTCTTCTGTAAAATGTGGATAGTATCTCCTAGGGTTATTGCGGTGATCAAATGAGTTAACCTATGTATGGCACTTAGAAACCTTAAAGTGCTGTATAAATGCTAGTTATTATTGCAAATTATTATTAATGACTATGAGAACTCTACATATAATGTCATCCTTGGCTGATATGATTGTTTATTCTTTCCAACTTTTTTCTTTTTAAAATTCTTTGTTATAAGGGATAGCTCCTGAGAAGGGAAAGGGGAATTCACATATTTGGAAATGTTGGTTATAAAAGAACAAAAGATATGAATAACTTTTTTCCTAGAGAAATAATATTAGACTTGAATTCAAAAGAAAACAGGAATTAAAATTCTGTCTGATGTTAGCTATACAACTACAGGCAAAGTCATTTAGCTTCTCTAAGTCTACTTATCTGCATAATGGGAAATAATACATATTCTTTGACGTAGCAATATCAATACTAGGGCTGCATCCCAAAGAGATCAAAGATGGGGGAAAAGGACCTACTTATACAAAAAAATTTTATAGCAGCTCTTTTTGTGGTGGCAAAGAATTGGGAACTGAAGGGATGTTCATCAATTAAAGAATGACTGAACAAGTTGTGGTATACGATTGTAACTGAAGTTATTGTGCCATAAGAAATGGCAAACAAGATAATCATTTAAAAAACCTGGAGAGACTTCTATGAAGTGATGCAAAGTGAAATGAGCAGAACAGGAGAATGTTGTATACAATAACAACAATCATGAATGATGATCAACTGTGAATGATTTAACTCTTATCAAAAAAGGTGAGGATCCAAGACAACACCAAGGAACTCATGATCAAAAAGGCTAACCACTTAGGAATGATAAATACAGTGTTCCAGTTAAAATGCCAAAGTAGTGAAAAATTGTAAATATACCCTGTGATGTCACATAGGGTAGAGTAAAATACCTAGAAGAATATTTGTTATAGTCCTAAAACAACTTGTATTTTTCTTCTTAGAGAAGTGTGGCTAATTAAAATGTGTGTCATTTATCTTCAAAAAAAAAAAAAAAAAAGGCTAACCACTGCCATAAAAGAAGCTGACAGAATATGAACGCAGAATAAAGCATTCCATTCTTCATTTTGTTTTCTCCATGGATTTTTTTTCTCTAGAATAAGCAATATGTGCCTTCTTTCACAATATGAGGAATATGGAAACATGTATTGTATGTTAACACATGTACAACCTACATCCTATTATCTGTTGTCTTGGGAAGGAGGTAGAGATGGGAGGGACAGAGAGAGAACACTGAATGCAAAATGTCTGAAAGCGATTACTAGAAATGGTGTCAACATGTTTTTTAAAAAGGGAAATTATAGCACTTATATGTACTTTAGCTATAAGTACATATAAGTGCTTACTTGCCTCACAGGAGGACTGTTATGAGGATCAGATGAGATAATGTATAGATTAAGGGTGAGTCAAAGCTTTACAACCTTTGTAAGGCGAAAATGAGGCTGCTCAAAGATTTGCATCCTTTACAAGGTGTAGGATGAACACCTGAAGGGAGATCACCCTTTCCAAGGTACAAATGGAGTCGGAATGGGAAATATTCTTATGTCCCATTGTCTGTTACCTGTTCCCTACATCCTTAAAACTTGCTGGAGTCTTAAAGGAGAATACCCTGGCATATAAATGCATGCATGTACGTATGTATTACAAACACACACATACATGTATATACTTTGTAGTTCTTAAATGTCTATTATTATTATTATCATTCCACCCCTCTTGTCCTAATGAGACATCTTCCCTTTGGATATAACTATTCAATGACATAATCCAGGGACATACCCTAACTTCAGGCTTGAAATGGCTTTGTGTCCAGAACTAGGGGAATTGGTATCTTTTTCTAGGCCACGTTTATTCCTGTGGCAATGTCTCCCCGGGAGCTCACTTACCAATACCTTGTATATTTGTGAGGCAAACTGGTGAATTTCCTATTGGATTCCAGCTTTTTAGGCAGGATACTATGGCGGGGGGCAGTGAAACTAAATAACAATCCCAACTCTTCTGTGATAGGATGACTGTAGATGAGTAATGGCTTTTGGGAAAGGTTACCTTGAATGCCACTGAATCACAACTGAAAATGGACTTTAGGAGGATCTCCTTCAACTTACATTTAAATTATATAACATTTCCAATCAGCATTCATCTGTCCTTTTCTTGGAGATCTCTAGAAAAGGACGAATTAACTATACCCCCTCCCCAATCCACATTCTGGGCAACTTGGTGTCACAGTGGAGAGGGCACTGCGTTTGAAATCAGGAAGACTCATCTTTATGAGTTCAAATCCAGCCTCAGATACTTGTTAGCTGTGTGACCCTGGGCAAGTCAGTTAATCCTGCTTGCCTCAGTTTCCTCATATGTAAAATGAACTGGAGAAGGATATGGCAAATAATTCTAGCATCTTTGCCAAGAAAACCCTCAAAAAAAGGTCACAAAGTATCTAACATGACTAAAAACAACTGCGCAATGACAATAAAAGTCTTGCCTTACAAGGCAGTCATCTCATTGTTGTGCAACTCTAATTGTTGGGAAGTTTCCCTTTATAATGAGAAGAAATCTGCTTCTTCAATTTCTCCCCATGACTCCTACTTCAACTGTACTCCTTTTTCTAGCATAGCACAGTGGAAAGAATACTGGAGTCAAATTCAGAAGGGATCTGAGATTTCATCTTGTTTCTGATATTTATTAGATGCATGACAAGTCACTCAACTGCTCTAAATCTCTCTTTTCCTCTTCTGAAATGTGGGGATGAAAATATCTGTGGCACCTCTTTCTTGGTAATCTTGGTGATCAAATGGAATAATTCATGTAAAGTGCTTCATCAGTTCAGTTATTATTATCCTTAGAGATAAGCCTTCCTGTATTGGAAATACATATAATAATGTACTAGACTCTAACTAGTTCAACCCACTCATTGTATAGAGGAAGAAAAGAAGACCCCCAAAAGGAAAGTGTGTTCCTCAAGGACACAGATTCAAAATGAGAATGGAGAACTTTTGGCCCTAGTTCATCCATCTTTCTTAATGTAACCCTTGACTTGAAGAGTCATTTACATAGCTCTATCTTCTTTAGTGGAGATGGAATGCATAGAGAGAAGAGAGATATTGGTCTTCTGATTTCTAGTTTTGGGGTCCAAATTCTCTTTAGATCCTTGAAAGGAGAGAATCACTCTGGGAAGGAAGAGACATGAATGAACCTGCTGAACTATCCACATGTTGGCTTTTTCCCAAAGTCAGGGATCTGAAGAGAGTCAAAGAACCTCGCATCTTCCTTTTCAAAGCTGGAAACCAGAAGACCAGGATCTCTCTACTTCTACCTCTCACCACCTCTCCTCCCTGAGACATGGAGCACTGAACCACTAATTTCTATGAAGGAGGATAGTCCAAGCCATATGGCTCTTTAAGCCAAAGGTTGCATTCATTACCTCATCCCTTAGCTTTCTTCCTCCAGGATTAAGCAGCCCTAATGAGAGAGTAGAGAGCTAGAAAAGGAAAGGAAATCTTTATCCAAATGCTGGCTCTGCCATTAATTTGCCCAATGGCCTTCTCCTTCTGAGTCCGTTCTCTTTTTTGGACTACAGATTTCTCTTCTATAAAGTACGGTGCTTGGACTAAGTGATTAATAAAGTTCTTTTTAGCTCTCATATTTAATGAGACTATGATTGCTCCCTCCTGTTTCCTGAATTGTTAATCACTTTTGTGGCTCTACTCAGAGAGCAGGTTTCTCCTCCTGCTCTCTAAAATGCGTTGTTGTGAAATGGAAATAGGCCTCACACCGAAGTCTGACTGATTCAGGAAGATTTCCTGACCCTTGTCTATCAGCTTCCTCGGCTATATTTACAATATCATGTTAGATCACCTGAGAAAAGTGATGCAGTTTTGACTCATATTCACATCCAGCTCATGATCTACTCCATATTATTTTCAATATTATATTTCTGACTAAGAATAAGGCCCTAATGAGCTATACTTTTCAAAGGCTATACTTTAACAGCTTAAAGCTTTACTAAGACTTTTGACATACATTGCCTATGTTTCTTACATTAGGACATGAACTCCTTCAGGGCATGGACTATTTTTACTTTTTTCTCTGTATTCTGAGAATTCAGGCCAGTGCTTGGCCATAATAAGAGTTTAAAAATGCTTATAGATTGATTTTTAGATTATGCCAAATAACTGCTTGTTAAGTGTTGGATGGAATTCATCCCTTTTCCAAGGGGTTCTCATTCTCACCAGGACAAGATAGCTCTCTAGATGACTTCCTGATCCCAGATCTGAACAGAGAGATTCTAAGAGAGTTAGGTAGCATCAACAGAGGCAAAGGGGTCATAAGAAAGGATACTATAATCCTTCGGGAGAGGAGATCCTTGTGTCACATGTTCTTGGTGTATCCTAGCAGAACAAAATTTCTATTTGATAAGAAGCAGTTTCTCCATTTCTTGGTTATGCAGCCATAGCCAAGTCGCCTAACACTTAGAACAACAGCATCTCTTCTATAAGGTGGGAGTAATAATCCTTGCACTTCTTACCTCACAAAACTGCTATATAAAAGCTTTATAACCTACAAATTGATATAAAAGTGTGAACTATTGCTATTAACCGGCTAGATCAAATCATGGCTTAAAATACCAGTGTCAGGGTATGCCACTCACAGATTCTTATAAACTACTACTCTCCCTAGAAGGGGAAGCCTAGGATGGTGGAAACCTTCTGCAGGACCAGGATTGTTTTTGCTTTCTTTCCCTCATCTCTCACCTTTGGGTTTCTGATTTCTTGAACTCAGTGAATCTGACAGTCCTCTTTGTAATTTGCTCTTGGGTTAGGAACATAGTTTCTGCCAAACTTTGCAGCTACCATCTCACCACTTAACAAATACCCATAAGGCAACTGAAAATGTCACCATTACTGCATAACACACTAGTTTCTATCACCTCCACCATTTTCAGAAGTCCATTTTCATTGAATTAAAAAAAAAATTCAAGTCTAACTGTGATGTCTTATTTTGCCAAATGTGTATTTCTTTATTGGGGGTGAGAATGGCCTGGAGGTCTCGTTACCTTCCCAGGATACCATGATGAATTCTTATATGTTCTTTTACTATTTTTTACTCTCAGTAATGATTTTCCCATCTCTTTCATCATTGGACCAGAACCCAGACCTCCCGAGATCTAATTCAATACCCTTTTGTCTACAGAATGCTAACTTCCAACTGAGTGACTCAAAGAATAGTTCATGGAGAAAGTAGAAACTATTTTTAGGTAGAATTCAGGCTATAAAACTCAGTCGTGTTGTTTACTGGAGTGAAATATTTTTGTCCTAAGAAAGTGATGTTTGTTTTCCTGTCTGGATCATGGAGAATTAAGATGCCAGTCTTATAGAGTGCAAACTTGGACTTGGAGAAAGAGAAGCTGAGTTCAAAGCCTACTTCTGCTCGTTAGTGCTAATCATTATCCTATACCTTACTTTCCCCATACACTGTACTGTGAAGAGGTTGAACTAAAGTGCCTTAGAGTTCTAAATCCTATCCTTCAAGGCCATTAAATACAGATTGGCACAGAAGAGAGAGAGTAGGATTTTGCTGCTTTGTTCTAGAGGACAGAACGAGGTCTCCTAGAGAATGATTCTGGCAAGAGAGCCTTTGGCTCCCATGATGGGGAACGCTCTAACAGAGCCATCTAACAATGGAGTTGGCTGCTTTGTAAGGTGATGGCACCCAGTCACTGGTAACATTCAAGTAGAGGCTTGGTTAACTTTGTTTGGAATACCGTAGGGCAAAGCACCAAATGAACAGCAGGTAATTAATAATAATTGATGGTTGAATTGAATCAGGATTCATCCATTTGGCAGGCAGGGAGTTGGATGAAGCCTTAAAGGTCATCTAGTCCAATTCGCCGCTCAGTGGATGAATTCTAATTCAACTCAACCAATATGACAATATTTCATCACTATTTTTTTATGAAGCATAATTAATCAAAAAGCATTTATTAAGTATTCACTATGTGCCAGGCAGTGGTTCTCAGTCCTAGGGATACAAAGAAAAAGAAACAACAATCCTTGCTCTTAAGAAATTTATATTTTAATGAGGGAGATAACATATACAAAATAGGTACATACAAGCATGGGTATGCTAGTAATTATTAAACGACTGGCTTTCCCCCTTAAAAAGTCCTCAAGGAGGCAGTTGGGTAGCTCAGTGGATTGAGTGTCAGGCCTAGAGGCGGGAGGTGCTGGGTTCAAATCTGGCCTCAGATACTTCCTAGCTGTGTGACCCTGGGCAAGTCATTTGACCCCCATGGCGTAGCCCTTACCACTCTTCTGCCTTAGAACCAATATATAGGATGGATTTTAAGATGGAAGGTAAGGGTTTAAACAAAAAGTACTCATGATTTCACTTTTCAGCTTAATTTGTATTGACATTTTCTCTATCATTTCCCTAAGTCTAGACAATCAACAAAACAATGAATTAGATACTGGTTTGTCCATTTAGGAAGCATAAATGCTCACATGGGAAAATGAATAGTTAGGGGCAGCTAGATGGCTCAGTGGATAGAGAGCCAGGCCTGGGTTCAAATGTGGCTTCAAACACTTCTTAGTTGTGTGACCCTGGCCAAGTCACTTAACCCCAATTGCTTAGCCCTTACTCATCTTTTGCCTTTGGACCAAAACTTAGTAGTAATTCTAAGATAAAATATATTTTTTTATTTTTTAAAAGAAAAATTAACAAATTAGTTCATGATGGCTCCAACTTATCCCCACCTAGCAAGATATATATAGTATAGATCAGTGGTTCCCAAACTTTTTTTGGCCTACCGCCCTCTTTCCAGAAAAAATATTACTTAGCCTCCTGGAAATTAATTTTTAAAAAATTTTAATAGCAATTAATATTAAAGATAAATGCACCTGTGGCCATCACCATTTCCCCGTATTGCTGCAGCACCCACCAGGGGGCGGTGGCACCCACTTTGGGAATCACTGGTATAGATAGAAGATGGCCTTGGAGGGGAAGGTACCAGCTCAGTCCACATAACAACATCACATTAAGCATCTGTTCAATATATCACGTAACTGGGGGAATTTGCCATAGGGTTAGGATATGAGCAAAGGTGGTGTTGATACTTATGTAGACGGCTATAAATGATTTTCAAAACTAAGCTTTGTAAATGGATTAAATCCTTGTAAGGAAACTCAGAATGGGGCCACGGAACTATTGGAGGCTTTCAAGCAAAGGTTGGGCAACCTCTTTTCAGGAATGTTGAGCAAGAAGGAATTCTTTGGGTTCCACTGGGTATAAATAACCTTTGTTTCCTCCCCCTTTGATTTCTGGGCAAGTTACTGTAAACTGTCCTTATCCTAGATTCTTAGCAGCAAAAGGGAGCTTAGGGATGACCACATTCAATCCCCTCAATGTAGAGAGGGGAGATACTATTTCCTCAAGGGGAAGAATGCGACTTGCTCAATTTTATGCAAGGAATTAGAGGCAGAGCCGGGACTTAATTTCATTACCTCTCACATTGGGATCATAATAATACCTCTGCTTTCTTCCCCACAATCCACTGTGAAATTCTAAAGAGTCATAAACAGGAAAGGACGGAGGAAAAGAGGGAAGACTTTAGATAAGTATGAGAGTTTGTCAGGATTTCTCCCCTAAATCCTCTCTACCCCACATCCTGACGGAATCATTAGGAAAGACTAGAAATAAACAGGGTGGGATGAGTCACTGTGAAGGCCTTCAAAGATGAAAGAAACATCTTTGAAAAGTACAGCTTCATCGCTAATCCACAGGAGAGGGCCCTGTCCTTAAAGAGAATGATCATGATGATAATGATGTGGAGAAGGGTCAGAGTGGACCATGGGAAGAATATAAATATGAGTCAGGAGCCCACTGCTATTCTCAGATAATTCATCATGATGCTGAAGTGCAGTGAAGGAAGCTGACAGGCAAGAGTCAGGAAAGCATCCTGTATTAGTCACACTCTTGCATAAGGCCCATTTCCATTTCAGGGCACCATGTTTTATAAAGTATGAGGAGAGATGGAGATGTGTTCTGAGAAGAACAAAAAAAAAGCAATTAAAAGGGAGAAAAAGAGAACGGAGAACTCATAGACTCTTTAATTGAGCTAGAAAGAGGCTTAGGGATTATCTAATTCGGTATTTTATGGAGAGGCAGCTAGGAGGCATGGTGGCTACAGTGCCTGACCTGGAGTCAGGAAGACTCATCTCCTTGAGTTCAAATCTGGCTTCAGAGTCACTTACTAGCTGTATGACCCTGGGCAAGTCACTTAACCCTATTTGCCACAGTTCCTTAAATATAAAATGAACTGGAGAAGGAAATGGCAAACCATTTTAGTATCTTGGCCAAGAGAACCTTAAACAGGGTCATGAAGAGTCAGACATAACTTGAATAACCAAACAACAACTCTGGAGGAGGAACCTGAGATCCACAGAGAAGTGACTTGCTCAAGGTCATCAAGCAAATTAATAGCAGAGCTGGGATTTCAACCTAGGTACCTACACTCTTTTTAGGGCTGTCTAAAACATGATGAGGCAGGTGCCATGGATATTGTTATTCCCATGTTTCAGAGAAGGAATTTGGATTTCAAAAAGGGTGAGTGATTTTTCACATAGCTAATAAGCTCCAGAAACAAGTTTAAATCTAAGCTCGGTCTCTCTCTTGGATTTTAGTCTAGCATTAGTTCCATTTACACAATTAAAGCTTAAGACTGCACTATGACTTCTGGGACACACTGTTTAAGTCAGCACATACAAGATAAATACAGGAGAGATGAAAGATAACCTTCGAGAGAATGACACAGACTTCTAAGCAAGGCATTGAAGATACAGAGATAAATAACTACATAGTCTTTGACCTCAAAAAGTTTACTGTAGTCTAAGGGGATATAAATGTCACTACAAATATGTATATCACATAATCACATATATAAATACATATATGTTTATTTACTATATATATCACACGAGATGTTTCAACCCAATCTGCTCTCCTGGGTCCATCTCATCATCCATCTCTATTATCTGTCCAAGATGGATGAGTACTGATGGACAAACAAGTTTTATCAGGCTTTCTAAGTTACTTATCCAAAAGTAAATTGAAATCTGGATAATAAACATTCTTTCCTTTACTTCAGTGATTCCCAAAGTGGGCGCTACTGCCCCCTGGTGGGTGTTGCAGCAATACAGGGAAGCGGTGATGGCCACCGGTGCATTTATCTTTCCTCTTAATTGCTATTAAAATTAAAAAAAAATTAATTTCCAGGGGGCTAAGTAATATTTTTTCTGGAAAGGGGGTGGTAGGCCAAAAAAGTTTGGGAACCACTGCTCTACTTGGTCCTTTCCATGTGGTTAACTAGGCTAACCTTTTTTGAGTTGTTACAGATCTCTTCTAGGAGACTCTGAAATGTTTGAGTTTGATATAAGCAGTACCACATCATGTACATGCAAGAGGATCTGCAGTTGCACAGAAGAGGAAAACAGGTTGGATTGATTTCAGGAAATAAGAGAGGTCTTTTAATGAATCTACACAGAAAAAAAGAAGTCTATCTTTTTAACAGCAGAATTGTACTGATCTTTCTGCATAGCAGAGAGACCTAGAATGCCACAATTTCTGTAGAAACAATAGAGCAATGAAAAGTTGTATGGTGGTTGCAAAAATATTTTAAGTAAGAAAGAATGAGAAAATTTGGCCAATAACAATAAAAGATGCTATGTAGAAAATGCTAGAGAGGAAGAAAACATGGCCTGGTCACGTGGTGTTCCATAGGTAACAAAATGTTTCACCTATATTACCTTAACATTTAATAGTGGAAGGCTTAGCATAGATTCCTAGAACATTCCAGTGGAAGAAGATTTCAAGTAAAATGCCCCAGAGATCTGTGCTTTGCCATGTGCAGCTTAAAATTTTTATTAGTAACTTGTAAAAAGACATAGATGGCATGTTGACCAAATTTTCAGATGACACACAGTTGGAAGAGAAAACTAACATGTAATAAGGCATCCAGGATCCAAAACAATAACAATAACAAATAAAAACCCCAAAGAAAAAAAGTCCTCAACCTAAATAGGTGAAAATGCCAGGCGGAATCTAATAAAATAGCAATAGAAAATAACAACAATAATGATGATGATGATAACTAGTTTTTATATTAGAACTTTAAGATTTGCAAAATTCTTTATATTATCCTGTTTGATCCTTACCAACAACCCTGCAAGGGAGGTGTTTTTATTATCTCTAAACTTAGAGATAAGAAAATTGAAGTTTCCAAAGAGAAATGTGTGCCTTACCCAGATCATCTCAACTAGTAAGTGTCTTAGGCAGACTGAACTCACTCACTTTTCTGACTCCATGTCCAACACTAATAGGGCTACTTCACAAATGTAAGTTGGGGAAATGAAGGCTAGCAGCTCATCTGAAGAAGAGCTGGCTTTATTAGGCTATAATTTAGCCCCAATTAAAATCTCATCTTTTACAGGCAACTTTTCCTAACTCCTTTTCATTCTAGTGCCTTCTCTCTATTAATTATTTCCTATTTATCCTGTATATTGTTTGCTTTGTATATATTTGTTTGTCTCCCCCATTGTAAGCTCCTTAATAGCAACAACTGTCTTTTAAAAAATTCCTAGCCTTTTTCTAAAAAATAAATATTAATAAATGTTTTAAAAAACTGTTCTAAAAAATAAATATTAATAAATGTTTAAAAAAAATTCCTAGAGCTTCATACAGTGCGTGGCATATAGCAGGAGCTGAATAAATGCTCAGCTGTTGACAGGCATTGGGATATGGAGTTATCAAAATAGTCAGAGCTGCCATAGAAGGTGGAGTATCCGGGTCTAAGGAGGCGAAAACCTCGATGTAGTCGAAGTCCTCCAAATGTGGTTTGGCCACATCTGGAATCTTCTATTCCTTCAGTTCCAGGCTAGTCATTTTAGGAAAGACATTGATAAAGTGGTTTAGGTAGAAGAGGAAGATTAGGTTGATGAAGGGCTTGTAAATCATGCAATATGAAGATTAGCTGAAGGGACTCGGGATGCTTAACTCGACGATGATTTAGGGAAGGTCTAATTAATAGCGGCTTTCAAGCAGTTGAAAGATTGTCTTTTTGAAAAGGGATGAGCCATGCTGCTTGGCCACGGGGGATAGAGTTAAGGCAACGGGTGGCAGCTTCAAGGAGGCAGATTGAGACTTGAGGCAACAGAATGTTTTCTTAAGAATCAGTTACCTTATAGAGGACTGAATTGGTTATATCGAGAGACAGTGGCTTCCCTGAACCAGAGGTCTTGAAGGAAAGGTTGGACCACCAGTGAATGGATGGGAATGTTGGAAAGGGTATTTTTCATGGATGGCCTCCATCTGTGATTCCCTATAATCTGAACAGTCCAGAAAGGTATTGCAAGTGCATTAACCTTATTTTATACTGAAGAAAACGTTGAAGCTCAGGGACTTTGCAGCAAAGCTAAATGAGTGGCAAGGCTAGCTTGACAACCCAAGGATCACAGAGCTGGACTTCTGAGATCCATGACTGGGGACCTCTCACTTTCAAATGAAGAAGAAGACTAGGGCTCAAAGAGATTAAGAGACTTGTTCAACAATCCCCAAGGCAGGAACAAGAAGAGATGGGACTGGAGCTCAGGACTGCTCCTTGTGAGGCCAGGGCTTTGGCCTCGACATTACACTGTTCTCTAGAAGAAGGGCCATCTGGAGATCCATCTCAGCTGAATCTTTTGCTCCCATTTCTTCCTTTGCTAGTGGGGAGCCAAGTAGGCAAGCAGGGGGGTAAAGGTCAAGGTCTGTTTTAAGAAAATAGTTCTGTTTGATTATCCACTAATACCCATGTGATAAAGCTGAGACAACCATGGATTTTCTTAAATTTGAAAAATTGTAAGCTATTAACTTCCACAACTCTTAAGGAAGTCAGTCTGTTCAATATGAATTCAACCCCCCAGGCCCGATAGCCATCGATTCCCAGAATTATTACTGGCTTCTTTTTGGGAGATGACAGTAATTCAGTCCTACTTTTCTTTTCTTTTTTTCCCCAGTGTTAAAAACCCTAGTTGGAGAAGAAAGAATGCTGAGAGAATAGCTTTAACATTTCATTTTTCTTGCCATACCATTTTTTAAAATGACAAGAACAGAAGATTTGAAGTCAAAGGTTTTTACATCCTGCTTTTGTTCCTTATTACGTGACCTTGGGCAAGTCATTTAATTTCTCCAGGGGTTAGATTAGATTATTTCTAAGACTTGCTTTTATCTCTAAATCCTATGGTAGGTATTGAGAGGAGAAGAACAAATATTTTAAAAATACCTACTATGGACCAGCCACTAGAAATACCTTATTTAAATCTCACAGTAATCCTGGGAGGCAGGTACTATTATTATTCCCATTTTACAGATAAGAGAATTGAGGCAGACAGAGGTTAAATGACTTGTCTAGGGCCAGACAACTATTAAATATCTGAGGCCAACTATGAACTCTACTGTTGTTTAATCTTTTAGTCATGTCTGACTTAAAGATATCTGAGTGATTAATCATTTCCTCCTCCAACCTATTTTACAAATGAAGAATCTGAGGTAAGCAGAGGTAAGTGACTTAGTCAGCTTCATATCACTATGTAAGTACTTAAGGTCAGATTTGACTTCAGGTCATCCTAAATCCAGGGCCATGGTCTTAACTACTGGGATATTTATATAAAATGATTAAAGTTTACAAAACACTTTGTACCTTGCAATAAGGCTATGGGGTAGGTGGTGCTGGGTATTCTTATTTTTCCTTTATATAGGAAATAACTTGCCAAAGGCCACATAGCTAGTAAACATGGGAGCAGTACTTGAACGTGGATCTTTTCTAATCTAATCTAATCTAACCTAAACCCAACATTCTTTCCACTATAGCCTCTGTTGCTTTAACATCCTATAATAATAATGATGACAAATCATATTTATATACTGTTGTTTTTTTTTTTTAATCCTTACCTTCCATCTTAGAATCAATACTGTGCATTGGTTCCAACGCAGAAGAGTGGTAAGGGCTAGGCAATGGGGGTTAAGTGACCTAACCAGGGTCACATAGCTGAGAAGTATCTGAGGCCATATTTGAACCCAGGACCTTCCGTCTCTAGGCCTGACTCTCCATCCACTGAGCCACTCAGTTGGCCATTCTATATTATTTTAAAGTTTGTAAAATGCTGTCCTCATAAAAGTCAAGGATTGGCCATATTTTATAGATGAGGAAACTGAAGCCCTGTGAAGCTTTGGTTACTCATCATCACCCAGCTAGTCTTATCTAACTCACATCTCCCGACTTCTAGTCCAGCATGCACTCTACAACAACATCGCCACATCGCTGTGGTTTCTCATGCTGGGCCCTCCAAACTTTATCTTCAATATCCAACTGTCTAACAATGTATGGAGGAATATTTAGATGAATTTATTAATAGATTCTAAGAGACTGGCCCCAAGGAGTCATCCCCTTCATGAATGTGAGCTATCGATTCAAAGGACTGCAATGTAGAAAAACGCTGAGGCTGCTGGTCTGATTCTTTCTTCCAGAGGACAATCCTCTGAGGTTTTACAGATCAAGGAATAAATACGAATCAGGCCTGATAATTCAATCTAGTGAAGCTTCCCGGGTGTGCCTGGCACCATTATAGGTGTTAGAAAGTTGTATAAGCTAATACAATAAGAGTAATTTACACCGGTTAGCTCCGGTCAGAGTGTTGTAAGGTGAAAAAGATTCATCATTCATTCAAAGCAATAAGAGAATGATTTTAGAAAAATTTTAACTTAATGCTTTATGCTGGACAAAATCAAATTCTAAAATGCACATTCTTTCATTTGTGAAAATCATTGCAGTTAAGACTCTAGAAATGATCTCGGAACATAAAACATCAGAACATAGAGCATCAATTTGGGGACTAGGAAGAGATATTAGGATATAGAATTCTAGAACATAAACTATAGAATGCTGTATGTAGCAAAGAGCTCAGAATATCAATGCCAGAAAGGCCCTTGAAAGGTAAGATAACAGGGGAGAGAATATCAGAGCAGAAAGAGACTTTAGAGATTGTCTCATAGGCCATCTTATTTTAGAGAGGGGAACTCAGATTAAAGAGGTCATTGGGAGAGATTAAGAGCCTTGTCCAAGGTCCTATAGCCAGTTAGGGTCAGAGAATTGAAAAATAACAAATTTTGATTCTTCTAGGTCACAAAAGCCATGGCATCAGACTTAGCAGCCTTCCTTCATTAACAGGAAAACTCATCTCGAATGGTTGGGTCACTGGGGTTGGATGACCCAATTCAACCTTGTTATTTTTTGGATCAAAAGAACAAACAACAGATCTCTTCTGTCCATTGACCTCCATATATCAGATGAGAAGGGGCAGGTTGTTATGATTTCAGAACACAGGTTTTTCTATAGGGATATTTCTGGTGTTTTATAGCAGTATATTCTGGTATATATCTAATATTTCTATAGAGGATAAGGGGAACGAGGGAAAAAAGAAGAAGAAAAGCCAAGGAGGATGGATAAAGTCTGTACCTGAAGTAATGAAGTAATAATAGTAATAGCTAATAATTAATTGTGTATTAAGCTTTACAAAGAGCTGCTTCTCACAAAAATCCCAAGATGAGGTATGTAAATCCCACTACACCCATTTTACAAATGCAGGAACTAAAGATCAGAGAGATTTTAAGTAATTTGTTCAAGATCCCAAAATCTGACTATTTTTTTTTTTAACATTTATTAATATTCATTTTTAACGTGGTTACATGATTCATGCTCCCCTTTCCCCTTCAACCCCCCCCCGCGCCCCCCCCGACCCTTGGCCGATGCGCGTTTCCACTAGTTTTGTCATGTGTCCTTGAACAAGACCAATTTCCAAATTGTTGGTAGTTGCATTGGTGTGGTAGTTTCGAGTCTACACCCTCAGTCATGTCCACCCTGACCCATGCGTTCAAGCAGTTGTTTTTCTTATGTGTTTCCTCTTCTGCAGTCCTTCCTCTGAATGTGGGCAGCATCTTTACCATAAATCCCTCAGAATTGTCCTGGGTAATTGTATTGCTGCTGGTACAGAGGTCCATTACATTCAATTTTACCACAGTATATCAGTCTCTGTGTATAGAGTTCTTCTGGCTCTGCTCCTTTCGCTCTGCATCAGTTCCCGGAGGTCTCTCCAGTTC
>NC_058132.1:102513326-102532900 GCF_016433145.1 Gracilinanus agilis
ACAAAATAGAATGTTAGCCCTGTTGCAAAACTCTGTGTGTACCTTGTATGTATTTACTTAGGCTATCTCCCCCATTAGAATGTGGAGCAGAGTTTGTCTTTTTTTTAACCCTTTACCTTATCTTAGAATCAATACTAAGTATTGGTTCTAAGTCAGAAGAACAATAAGGGCTAGGAAAATGCAGTTAAGTGACTTGCCCAGGGTCACACAGCTAGGAAGTGTCTGAGGCCACATTTGAACCCAGGACTTCCCATCTCCAGATCTGGCTCTCTTAGCTGCTTCTATGGATTTCTTTATACCCACATTGCCTGGCAATTAGTAAGCACTTAGTAAATTGCTTGTTGATTTATTATTCATTCTTGGAGGTTTTCAAAGTAAAGGGTATACACCAACTTGTAAGGGGTAGAGCAGGGATCCCTTTCAGATACATGCTGTTTCTCTGAGTTACTTTCCAACAATGACATTCTAAGGATACTATTACCCACTTCTGATCATATCACTCTTCTGATCCAGAGTCTTCAGTGACTCCTAACTATATTCTAAATGAAATATAAACATCTGATGCTGGCATTTAAAACCTTATAGAAGGGTCAGCTGGGTGGTTCAGTGGATAGAGAGTCAGGGTTGGAGATGGGAGGTCCTGGGTACAAATCTGGCCTCAGATACTTCCTAGCTATGTGATCCTGGCCAGGTCACTTAAGCCCCAGCGCTAAGCCCTTCCTGCTCTTTTTGCCTCGGAATCAATACTTAGTATTGATTCTAAGACAGAAGGAAAGAATTAAAAAAAAAACAAAAACAAAAACAAAAATTAAACTAAACCCTCCACAATCTGGTGCTACTTTACCTTTTCACCCATATCTCATAATATTGTGCTTAATTATTCTATGCTATAGCCAATCTAGACTGTTAATCACATGCCATCTTTCTTCTGCCTTTACCTATCTTTGTTCATCCAATACGTAAGCCTAGAATATAGAGATTTCTTCTTCCTCTTCCCCATCCTCCTGTTATCTTCTATTTGAATCTCCTGTTTTCCTTCTAGGTCTAATTCAGATGTTACCTCCTTAACGATGCTTCTCCTGATTCTTCCAATTGGAAGTGATTTTTCTTCTCTCAAATTCCTAAAGCCATTTGGCTCAGGTCTTTCTCTTGACTATTATGCTTCCCCTTGTGCCAAAATTTCTTTTGTAGGAATATAGAACTTTCTCTTTATTAGGCTGGAAACTCTTTGAATGCAAAATCTTCGTGTAGGAAGAAAGGGAGATATTTCTCAGATCCGGTCACGACTCCCAAGCTAAGGGGTTTTCTGTTGACAAACATTATGTATTACAGAGGCATAGGCTAAGTGGATATAAAACATTGTCCTTTGTTCCTTTGTGTACCTTTTGCTCTGCCTCAAATTCATTTGCACACCAAGCCAGAGGAACCTTAGAATTTTCCTTAACACCAAAACAACTGTCTGAGACAAGGATCTATTATTTCGGCCCTCACTCAACACAAGGGTTTTAACATAAGAGATAGGGGCAGCTAGTGGAGGCCTAGAACAGGAGGCCCTGGGTTCAAACCTGACCTGAGACACTCCTTAGCTGTGTTACCCTGGGCAAGTCACTTAATCCCTATTGTTGAACCCTCACTGTTCTTCTGCCTTGGAATCAATACTAATTATTGATTCTAAGAGAGAAGGAAGGGGGATTTTAAGATATATATATATATATATATATATATATATATATATATATATATATAGAGAGAGAGAGAGAGAGAGAGAGAGAGAGAGAGAGAAAAGAGAGAGAGAGAAAAAAGAGAAAGAAAGAAGATAAGGTTATTTTGGAATAGTCATCTTTGTGTTTATTACTTGAATGTAGCAACTCCTGGCCTTTAGCAAGGACTAAAACTGAATCAGCTCTTATCATGGAGAGGCTTTTATAGACTAACAAGGGAGGGAGGTTATTTAAAAAGATAAAAATTAATGTATGTTAAAATTGTTTTTATATATAATTGGAAAAAAAGAAAATAATAAAGCCTCCTTTGAGTCAGGCATTGAGTAAACAAAGATAAAATAAAACAGTCCCTGTCCACAAAGAGCTTTCGTTCTAAACAGAAGAAGCTAAGATCAGCTAAGAAAGGGGTTCTTACTCTAGGATCTGTAAACCTATTTTTAAAAATTAAGATTTTGAAAAATGTACATTTAACAATTATTTTTCTCTGTAATCTTATTTATACTATGGATTTAAAATATTCTAGTAATCAAATTATCATATGGAATGACATGTATAGCACTTTGTAAACTTTAAAATGCTATATCAATGTTATTATTATTATGAAGGCTTCACTAGATTGTTGGCTAGGTATAGGGCATAAAAAAGGTTAATAACCCTTGTAATAAGAGAAAGAATCTAACCTGTAAAAGGAGTACCACCAGCCAGTAAGACTCTGATGGGGCCCAAGGTGAGAAGGGGGATGCAGTCCACATCATGTCTCTCCATCAATAATGTCTCCAGGGACCCATTGAAGCCAGTGCTCTCCATTAGGTTGAGATGTTCTCCAAACTAGTTCTCTGCCATTCCCCTGTGGTTCTCCTCCTGGCTGCGCACTGATCAATAAGTCACCCATACCGTTACTCAGCGATGCGCTGAGCTGCTTGGTTTATAACAGCGGGGACTCAGGTTTTAGAGCTGTAGCTCTTATTTGGTGAATGGGATTTTTATGAAGCCCGCTCAATTGCTCTTGCATAAAGGGTGCTAAAAAGTTTTATGAGCGACTGGGATGTGTTCGAAGCACCAAGCGGGGAACTTGATGGAGTTCCCTATTAAAGAATATCCCCAGGAAAGAGGACTTGCATGGCTGCTTGGTAGTGTGAGATGTCGGAAAGCTAGTTTTATGGAAAGCAATTTCCTCGAGAAAGAAAGGAAGAGGAAAAACATCCCAACTCCAGAGTCAGGAGCATTTTCAGCATGCGGGCCTGCCACCCTGGGTTTAACAGGCTTCCTTAGCAGGCAGTCTTTGGTGATTTGGAAGACAAACGTTCCCTGTTGCCCTTGTTTCTGGCAAACTTTTCAAGTGGTCCCAAGTTTCTGGCAAAAGGTAAGTTCTTTCAAATCCGGCCTCAGACACTTCCCAGCTGTGTGACCCTGGGCAAGTCACTTGACCCCCATTGCTTACCCTTACCACTCTTCCACCTATAAGTCAATACACAGAAGTTAAGGGTTTAAAAAAAAAGTAAGTTCTTGGTTATTTTGATTTATTGGGAAGATGACTATATTGAAGCCAGGCCAAAGTGGAACTCACAAGGATCATTATTCTACTGAGGTACTAGCTTCTGGTCACCATGTCACTGGTGGTGAATCTTGGCTTAGACATTATTGGGTACCTGGTCAGTGAAAGGACAAGGTTAGTGGGGAAATCAGATGGGAGAGACATACATAGATGGAGGGACATGAACTTACCTAGCTATGGTAGAGATACATTAGGAAAGAAAGTTCTTGTGAGATAGACTCTTAGGTGAGCATCAAAGTCATCTAAATCTTGTCTCACACAACAGTTGTTTCAGTTCTGTCTGACCTCCATGATTCCATTTGTTGTTTTCTAGGTAAAGATGGCAAAGTGATTTGCCATTTCTTTTTCTAGCTCATTTTGCAAATGAGGAGACTGAGGCAAACAGGATTAAGTGACTAGCCCAGGGGCCCAAAGTTTGTGTCTAAGACTAGATTTGAAACTCGGAGATGACTCTTCCTGATTCCAGGTCCAGCACTCTATCCACTGTGCCACTTGGCTCTCCCAATCTAGTCCAGTTCTGCAATCTTATTGTGATAAATCTCATCAGCAGTGATCATCATCTCATCATCCCTTCCTAATTCCAATGACTGAAGCCACTCTTTGGCTTCTCCCAAATAGAATCAGACAAGGGGTCTTCTAACCAGGGGACCCTAATTTCCCAGATGTGAGATATGCCACTTACCCATAGTAGGTAGATGGTATAGTAGATAGAACTCAGGGTCTGTAATCAAAAGACCTGAATTTCAGTGTGGCTTTAGGAACCTTCTAGCTGTATGACACTTAGAAAATAATTTCATCTCTTTTGCCTCAGTTTCCTCAATTGTAAAATGGGGGTTGTAGGAGGACCTATCTCCCAGGTCATTGTGTGGAGCAAATGAGAAAATCTGTAAGTTGTTTTGCAAACCTTAAAGTGGTTTAAATATCCTAATAATTAGAAATGTACAATAGTAGAATGGACTGCCCTGAGGTGGCATCATTGATGTTTCCAAGAGAAGGTTAGATGAACATTTGTTATGGATATTGGAAGAGATTCCTGTTTCAAGTATCCTTTCTGATGCCCTCTTCCAACTTGGAGGCTTCATGGTATCATGTTACTATTAATATCAAAATAATCATTTCCTAAAATATGCTGCCTCCCCACAAACACACACAATGGAATCTTCTCTTGTAACAATGGTAAGTCTGAACAACGATATCTATATCTATATCTATTATATCTATGTATCTATATCTATGTATGTATTTATGTATCTATGTATCTATGTATCATCTATATCTATATCTATATCTATATCTATATCTATATCTATCTATATCTATATCTATATCTATATCTATATCTATATCTATATCTATATACCCATAGTCTCTTGCCTCTCCATTAAGGGGAAGGCAGTATGTTTCTGTTTCTATTTCCTGGGATCAAGCCTGGTCTCTGCTATTAATCCAAGTGTGGTTGAATCTTATTACTGTTTTCACATTCTTTATTATAGTCTTTGTATACATTGTTCTTTTTGTTTTAATCTCTTTGTTCTGCATCAATTCACACAAGTCTTTCCAAGGTTTCTGAATTTCTAATTGACATTTCTTAAAGCACAGTAATATTTCATCACATTCATTTACTCAAAATGTGTTTAGCCATTATACTCATTTTATTTCCAGGTTTTTTTGTTTCTTGTTTTGGCTTTTGCTACCAAAAAGAATGATGCTATGAATATTTTATTATAGATAGAATCTTTCATTTTTTTATTGACCTCTGAAGGGTATGCAGCCTATAGGAATAGTTTCTCTTTATCATATACATATATATGCATATATATACATACATACACACATATTTGCTTAGGGGGCAGCTAGGTGGCATAGTGGGTAGAGTGCTGGGCATGGACTGAGGAAGATCCAAGTTCAAATTTGACCTCAGGTGCTTATTAGCTGTGTGACCCTGGACAAGTTACTTAACCCTCTTTGTCTCCATTTTTTCATCTCTAAAATGGGCTGAAGAAGGATACAGCAAACTGTGCTGGCATCTCTACCAAGGAAACTCCCCAAAGTGGGTCATAAAGAGTTGGAAAACTTCCAGTCTCTTCCAACTGAAAACAACTAAATAACAACAAATGTATGAATAACTCTAGCTCCTAGGGTTGTTGTGAGGATCATATGAAATAATTATTGTAAAGTGCTTAGTGCAGTACCTGGCACATAGTAAGTGCTACGTAAATGTTTATTATTATTATTATTATTATTTATTATATGCCCAGGAGTGGAATAATGTTTAAAAAACCATCTATTATTGTCCATATGATCCTAAGTATATAAGAATTTTTAACCTTTTTTTTTTGGTCATGGATCCCTTTAGAAGTCGGGTTAAGTCCATGGATCATTTCTTAGAATAATAATTTTAATATATAAAACAAAACACATAGGATTATAAAGGAAATCAATTATATTGAAATACAATTATCAAAATATTTTTTAAAAATGTTCATAGATCCCAGTTTAAGGACAAAAAGACAGAAAGAGACCTGAGTTTGGGAGGAGATACCTCCTTGAGGTTGAGCTACAAGAGAGTCAGCCCCAGCCCCATTAATTCTTCAAGGATGCCTCCAGAAGAAAGAGAGGAGGTCACATACAAGACACATCTCAGGGTTCAAAAAAGAGGACTGAGGGCAGCTGGGTAGCTCAGTGGAGTGAGAGCCAGGCCTAGAGCCAGGAGGTCCTAGGTTCAAACCCGGCCTCAGCCACTTCCCAGCTGTGTGACCCTGGGCAGGTCACTTGACCCCCATTGCCCACCCTTACCACTCTTCCACCTATGAGACAATACACCGAAAGTACAAGGGTTTAAAAAAAAAAGAGGACTGAGCTCATAGGTACAGAGGGATGTGTTTCCCCAATGGTGGGGGCAAAGAAACAGAAGGAGAAGAATGTGACTCATTCATGTCTCTTGAACTTAACATCGATGTGAAAATATACCTGGTTTCAAAGTTCCTCTTAATTACAAGCAGAGAAAAGACCCACCACAGGCCAATTACATCTACCACCAGAATCAAGTCCTCAACAGAAAGTCACCACATCCCTTCCACTAGGGCTTTTCTACTGAATCAGCTGGTGGTTTGTCCAAACTGGCCAGTATGGCTGTCCTGGCTTCGTGAAGAAACAGCAGGAATCACAGGTAAGCTCCAGTAACATTTAGGGAGTTCTTGATAATTAAACTGTGATAGTACACATTTCTAGAAGGCTTTATACTTTTTAAAGCAATTTCACTGATGTAAATCTCATCTGATTTTTCAAAACCTCCTCCCGCATCCCCAGACAAAGCAGCAATTCCATGCCTCATTTTTATTTAAAAAAAAATGTTTTTAAACTCTTAACCTCTGTGTATTAGCTCCTAGGTGGAAGAGTGGTAAAGGTGGGCAATGGGGGTCAAGTGACTTGCCCAAGGTCATACAGCTGGGAAGTGTCTGAGGCTGCATTTGAACCCAGGACCTCCCGTCTCTAGGCCTGACTCTCACTCCACTGAGCTACCCAGCTGCCCCCCCACCCCATGCCTCATTTTTAGATGAAGCAACAAACACTATACCTTGCCTAGAGTCACTATCTATTCAACTCAATAAGCATTGGAAATCCTCTTTTGAGCCAATAGATCAACATACACCTTTTAAAAAAAACCTTGGGGGCAGCTGGGTGGCTCAGTGGAGTGAGAGTCAGGCCTAGAGACAGGAGGTCCTGGGTTCAAACCCAGCCTCAGCCACTTCCCAGCTGTGTGACCCTGGGCAAGTCACTTGACCCCCATTGCCCACCGTTACCAATCTTCCACCTATGAGACAATACACGGAAGTACAAGGGTTTAAAAAAAAACAAAAAAAAAAAACCTTACATCCTAGAATTAATATTGTGTGTTGGTTCTAAGGCAGAAGAGTGATGAGGGCGAGGCAATGGGGGTTAATTGACTTGACCAGGGTAACACAAGTAGAAAGTGTCTGAGGCCAGATTTGGACCTAGGATTTCTCATCTTTAGGGTTGGCTCTTGATCCACTGAGCGCCCTCTCAGTATGCACTTATAAAGCACCAACTATATGCTAGATGCTTGGCATAGAAAGGGAAAAATGAAACAGTCCATGGACACATATAAAATATAGGAAATATAGGCTAGGAATTAGACCTGTGGTCTCACTGGTAGAAAGAACTGCCAGATGATGAACCTCCCTTTACTTAGGCAGATTGACATATTCTCTGCAACTTGAGCTTTAGAGAATTGTAGGAAACCTTGAAAAGTTAAAAGACTTGTCCACATCACACAGCCCACTACGCATGAAAGATGAGACCTGAATTCAGCTCTTCCTGACTCTGAGCTCACATCTCTCTCTATTATGTCGTATTGCCTTTCTATTACAAAATGAATACAAGATAATTTTTTTAAGTGGAAGGATTGGAGTATTAGCAGCTGAATATTAGGAATTCTTCATGCTCATGATAGCTTGCTTTGTGAGTGGGAAAGAAAAACACAAGGCCAGGTTTTCTTGGTCCCAGATCCAGAATTCCTTTCTATTACAAGAGATAGAATACCAATTTTCAAAGATAAATATTCTAGTTCAAACCCTTTCATTTGACAGATGAGGAGACTAAAGGTCAGAGAAGATTGAGGAACTTACTCAAGCTCCAGGGCTGGAGATTTAAACCCAGGGCTTCTGATTCTTAATACGAGATGCTGCCTCTACTCTTTAGGAAAGGACAGCATCTCAGCCTCCTCCTTCTTGTTGAAAATTTCATGCCAAGTAACTTAACGATTAGGGAGGAATCACAATAGAAGTCACCCCAGAAATTGCTCTGCATGAAGAGATGGAATCAATTTATTCACAATGGGGTCCTCTTCCCACCACTCTTTATTTTTTATTGCTTTTCCAAAATCCATTGAAGCTTCCTGTCATTTTGATTCAGGAGAGTGAGCCTTGATCAAAGTTCTTCTCCTTAGCTTTTCTTCCTATTGACAAGTACTCACTCTCTACATGCCAGGACACAGTCTATCTTTTAGTGCTATTACTTTCGATAAAATCCCAGATAGTAGAAAGAAGTGGAATCTAGACCCTTCTTCATTAATTTTCACTCAACCCACCAGAAAATGAGGTGTACAGAGAAGAGCCAGAACAATCCGAGAAGGCTACCCCTGTAGAATGTAGGGCCATCAGAGTGGAGTGAAAAGAACTCCAGATTTGTCCTTCCCTTTCTCCTCTCTCCTCTGGAGAATTACCCAGAATCCTCTCTGTTCTCAACTGTCACCAACTGACACCAACTGTCAGCCACGCCTTCTCTGGCTCCTTTGGTCCCCTCCCCCTTGCACAAATCCCATCCTTACATAGTCAAAAGAACTAGTTCTGAATTCCATCTCTGCCACTAATACTCTGGGGAACCTTGAATAAATCATGTCTCTGCTCTCCTAATGCCAGGTCCTTGGTTTTCTCCAAAAGGCATAGCCCAATGGAAAAGGCATTGGTTTGGGATTCCCTAGGACTCTGTCAAACCTACTATTTAACATTTATGGCTTGGGTGACCCTGGGAAAGTCATGTCCTCTTCAAGGGTTTCAGGTTCCTCATTCATAAAGCACATGGTTTGGACTAGATGACCTTTCAAGAGGTCTTCTATACATAGGTCTCACTGGGTGATCTTGGTCAAGTCATTTCTCTCTTCTAGGCAAGTAACTGTCTTCATATTTATAAGATAAGGAGACAAACCTATAAAGTAGGCTTTTTAATATATGATACATCATATATTTACATATTATATATTTCTTTATATGGTTATATATTACATATTTAACAGGCATTTATATAGCACTTTAAGGTCCCAAAGTCCATTACATGTTATCTTATACAATTTCTAAGATTGTCCTATTGTTGTCTGTATGCTATTGCTGTCTGTATTTTATAGTTGAAGAAATTAGATGAGGCTGAGAGAGACAAGACTCACCCAGAATCACACAGCTAGTAAATATCTTTTGGTTTCTTTCCCCTGAGTGTGCCATCAGAACAGACAATTGACTAATGTGTTAATTGGTTTTACTTGGCAATGCTTATTGTTTGGGCAGGAAGCTGAGTGGCTCAGTGCTGAGCCTGGAGTCAGGAAGACCTGAGTTCAAATCCAGATTTAGATACATCCTAGCTGTGTGATCCCAGGCAAGTCACTTAACCTTGTTTGCCTCAGTTTCTTCATCTGTAAAATGAGCTGAAGAAGGAAACCACTGTATATCTTTGCTAAGAAAACCTTAAATGGGGTCATGGAGAGTTGGATTTTGTCCTGAATCAGAACAGAACAGTCAGGACAGAACAACACCAACATCTATATTTATGATGGAGGGCTTCTATGGGAAGGGGAGGCAGGGAGTTTTTGGGTAGTGACAATGATGGCAAAAAAGAAAAGAAAGTAAGAAAAAAAGCATCGGTGAATACTGAAATGTACAATGAAGAGAGCAAGAAGATTAGAAGGGGAAAAAGCAGGCAAGCAAGGCAGTTTCCTTACTATCATATGAAATTTAATATACAGCTGCAAAACAAAGTGTTAAGAAACAGAAATGTTGGGGTGTTCTTGGCAAAGATATTGCAGTGGTTTGCCATTTTCTTCTCCAACTCATTTTACAGAAGAGGAAACTGAGGCAAACAGGGTTAAGTGACTTGCCCAGGGTCACACACCTAATATGTGTCTGAGGCAGGATTTGAACTTAGAAGATGAATGTTCCTGAATCAACACCAGTCATTCTAACCACTGTACCAACTAGTTGCCCATATTTCTTTACCTGGAAACTCTCTAGGATGGAAGGGTAATAATAATTATAGTATCATTGTTTTAGAATCAGAAGAAATCTCATTTCATCCAATCTTCTCATTTCATATCTAAAGAAGCATTGGCCTAGAGAAGTTCAATGATTGGCCCAAGATCAAACAGGGAGTGAGGAGCAGAGCTCTGATTCAAATACAGGGTTCCCCAACTCCTCCTTTTTCCATTACTTCATCATGTCATTCCTCAAAATGGCAAGAACATGATACTCAATTGGAGATGAATATTCTATGAACAATATAGTTATAAGAAATGAAGTATAATACATAATAATATCTGAGACGAAGCCCAGTGTAGTAGGTACCAGATCAGCCTTAGCAACAGGAAGGTGAGAGTTAATATTGTTGACTTAAAGATATTTTTTTTAGTCTTCATTCCCAGAGGAAGTAACTTATGCAGGGTCACACAGCTGGCTTGTACAGGGGAAATCTAGGATTAGAATGAAGGTCTTCTGACCCTCAGCACAATTCAATCACATCAGACTGTCCTTCTTCCACAGCTGAAAATCAATAGTATTTGTCACAGGGAAGGAGAGTTTCATGATTCAGAACTTTTCCTGTTTTCCTCAGGATGGCTGGACATGGACAACTCAATGCTCTCCAATGGCCCAATCCATCTTCCTTCCAGCTACATGCTACCATTTGTTACCATTGCTAATACCAAGCAGCTAATTCTGATGCTCCCCACAGCAAGGGTGGAAGCCACACTGAACTTTCTAATCCATTTATCTATTAATTTATTATCTAATTAAGGCTCACAATGACAGCGCTATTTGTTTAAAAATGCCCTCAAACTAAACCAATACACAACAGACTTGCCTTCAAATCAAAATGGGCCTTCCATGCTGTTTGCCTTATTCAGCTAGAATTGTTGCCTGATTAGCTTCTATAATTAAAAAATAAATAAATAAAGCTCACCTTCCCTCCCTTGTGCAAATAGCATCCTCCTAGGAAGTGTATCAAAAAAGATACCTGAAAAGCAGTGACTTTACTATCCATATATTTATAATTTACTAGGAAAAGCAATTAAACTAAACAATTCTAGCACAGCACATGGCACAAAGTAGGTGATTTAAAAATACTTAATAATTCCTTTCATGACACAAATGTGGTACTGATTCCAAAGCCAGGCAGATCAAAAACAGAGAAAGAAAATTACAGACCAATCTCCCCAATGAACATAGATGCAAAAATCTTAAATAGAATATTAGCAAAAAGACTCCAACAGGTGATCATGAGGGTTATCCATCATGATCAGGTGGAATTTATACCAGGAATGCAAGGATGGTTCAATATTAGGAAAACCATCCACATAATTGACCATATCAACAAGCTAACAAACAAAAATCACATGATTATCTCAATAGATGCCGAAAAAGCCTTTGACAAAATACAACATCCATTCCTATTGAAAGCACTAGAAAGTATAGGAATAGAAGGTCCTTTCCTAAAAATAATAAACAGTATATATCTAAAATGATCAACAAGCATCATATGCAATGGGGATAAATTAGAAGCTTTCCCAATAAGATCAGGCGTGAAACAAGGATGCCCATTATTACCTCTATTAATTAACATTATACTAGAAACACTAGCAGTAGCAATTAGAGAAGAAAAAGAAATTGAGGGTATTAAAATAGGCAATGAGGAGACCAAGCTATCATTCTTTGTAGATGATATGATGGTCTACTTAAAAAATCCTACAGAATCAACTAAAAAATTTGTAGAAGTAATCAACAATTTTAGCAAAGTTGCAGGATACAAAATAAATGCACATAAATCATCAGCGTTTCTATATATTTCCAAAACATTGCAGCAGTAAGAGTTAGAAAGAGAAACACCATTTAAAATCACCCTAGACAATATGAAATATTTAGGAATCTATCTACCAAAACAAACACAGGAATTATATGAAAACAACTACAAAACACTTTCCAAACAATTAAAACTAGATCTAAACAACTGGAAAAACATTGAGTGCTCATGGATAGGACGAGCTAACATAATAAAAATGACCATTCTACCCAAATTAATTTACCTATTCAGTGCCAAACCTATCAAACTACCAAAAAACTTTGACTGAATTAGAAAAAAACTATAACAAAGTTCATTTGGAAGAACAAAAGATCAATAATATCAAGGGAAATAATGAAAAAAAAAGTGAAGGAAGGTGGCCTAGCAGTACCAGATATTAAGCTATACTATAAAGCAGCAGCCATCAAAACAATATGGTACTGGCTAAGAGACAGAAGGGAGGATGAGTGGAATAGACTTGGGGTAAGTGACGTCAGCAAGAAAGTGTATGATAAACCCAAAGAGTCCAACTATGGGGACAAAAATCCACTATTTGACAAAAACTGTTGGGAAAATTGGAAAACAATATGGGAGAGATTAGGTTTAGATCAATATCTCACACTCTACACCAAGATAAATTCAGAATGGGTGAATGACTTGAATATAAAGAAGGAAACTATAAGTAAATTAAGTGAACACAGAATAGTATAATTGTCAGATATATGGGAAAGGGAAAATTTTAAAACCAAGTAAGAGTTAGAAAAAATTACAAAATGTAAAATAAATATTTTCATTACATTAAATTAAAAAGTTTTTGTACAAACAAAAACAATGCAACCAAAATTTGAAGGGCAACAACAAACTGGGAAAAAAATCTTTATAACAAACAACTCTGACAAAGGTCTAATTATTCAAATATACAGGGAGTTAAATAAACTGTACAAAAAATAAAGTCATTACCCAATCGATAAATGGGCAAGGGACATGAATAAACAACTTTCAGATAAAGAAATCAAACGTATCAATAAGCACGTGAGAAATTGTTCTAAATCTCTAATAATTAGGGAAATACAAATCAAAACAACTCTGAGGTATCACCTCACACCTAGCAGTTTGGCTAAAATGAAAGAAGGGGAGAGTAATGAATGCTGGAGGGGATGTGGCAAAATTGGGACATTAATGCATTGCTGGTGGAGTTGTGAACTGATCCAACCATTATGGCTGGCAATTTGGAACTATGCTCAAAGGGCTATAAAAGACTGCCTGCCCTTTGATTCAGCCATAGCATTGCTGGGTTTGTAACCCAAAGAGATCATAGATGAAAAGACATGTACAAAAATATTTATAGCCTCGCTCTTTGTGGTGGCAAAAAATTGGAAAAAGAGGGTATACCTGTCAACTGGGGAATGGCTGAACAAATTGTGGTATCTGTTGGTGATGGAATACTATTGTGCTCAAAGGAATGATAAACTGGAGGAATTCCATGTGAACTGGAAAGACCTCCAGGAATTGATGCAGAGTGAAAGGAGCAGAGCCAGAAGAACATTGTACACAGAGACTGATACACTGTGGTAAAATCGAATGTGATGGGCTTCTGTACTAGCAGCAATGCAATGATCCAGGACAATTCTGAGGGATTTATGGAAAAGAACCTACCCACATTCAGAGGAAGGACTGCAGGAGAGGAAACATATAAGAAAAACAACTGCTTGAACACATGGGTTTAGGTGGACATGATTGGGGATGTAGACTCGAAACTACCACACCAATGCAACTATCAATAGTATGGAAATAGGTCTTGATGGATGACACATAAAGAAACCAGTGGAAATGCACATTGGCTATGGGGTGGGGGAGGAGGTCAGGGGGTGAAGGGGAAAGTAAGAACATGAATCATGTACCCATGGAAAAATTTTTTCTAAAAAAAAAAATCAAATTTAAAAACCCTTATTTAAAAAAAAAAAACCTTAAAAAAAAACCTTTAGAATTGATCAATCACTTACTGAATATGAGATGGGGATTGTGGGGGATAATCAAAATCATACCACAGAAAGATTGTGGATGAGAGGAAGGATAGAAGAAGGAAGGAAAAAGCGAGGGAAGGAGGAAAGGAAAGAAGGAGAGAAGGAAGAAAAGAAGAAAGGGGGGAAGAAATTATCATTTATTAAAGGGTTGTTGTTGTTCCATCATGTCTATCTTTGTGACCCCATTTGGAGTTTTCTTGACAAAGACAGTAGAGTGGTTTGCTATTTTCTTCTCCAGCTCATTTTATAGATGAGGAAAATGAGGCAGACAATGTGAAGTGGCTTGCCTAGGACCACATGGCTAGTATCTGAGGTGGGATTTAAATTCAGGTCTTCTTGACTCCAGGACAGGAGCTCTATCCTGTGCCACCTAGCTGCCCTATTAACTGCTTAGCAGATGTCAGACACTGGAAATACAAATGCATTAAAAAACAAAAACAGGAGGCAGCTGCGTAGCTTAATGGATTGAGAGTCAGGCCTAGAGACAGGAGGTCCTAGGTTCAAATCTGGCCTCAGACACTTCCCAGCTGTGTGACCCTGGGCAAGTCACTTGAACCCCATTGCCCACCCTTACCACTCTTCCACCTAGGAGCCAATACACAGAATTTAATGGTTTAAAAAAAAAACAAAACAAAACAAAACAAAACAAAAAAACAATTCCTGTTTTCGTGGAACTTACATTTAATGGGAGAAGAGAAAACAAACATTAAAGAGAGCTGAAAAGGGAAGGGGACAAAGATGAAGGTACCCAGTATGTGAGCATACTTTGGAAATATGGAAGGCAGGGTCAGGGCTGGGAGGACAATGAAGACAAAATGGAGACCCCCATCAGGAGCTCGTCAATGGGGAGAAGGGGTTCTGGTGGGTGGAGGGATAATCCAGGCTGAAAAGGCTGCAGAGGTGGTTAGATGGACACTCCAGGAGCTGAGAGAAATTCTAGAATGGGACAGTTGTACAACTATCGTTTGGAAGGCTAGAAGTTAGGGGCAGAGCTTTTGGAGGTGGTGCTTCCTTTCTCTAGACCTCCATTTCCTCATATGGTAAAATAAGGTTTGGACTAGATGATTTCTAAGATATACTCTAGTTCTAAGCTTATATTGTATGGTCTCCCTTCCACCTCTAACATTCTATATATTATTTTCTAATATTGTCTTTAATATTTCTTCTAGGTTTTATTATCTATGTAAACATGGTCCCTTCAAGCCATAATATTCTATAATTCTAACCAGTGAGAAAATCAAGATATTGAAAATTCAGGGTTTAAAAAAAATACAATCATCAGTTTAGAATTTATTAAATCTCTACTGTATACCTTGGGATGCGGGGCAGTTAGGTGATACAGTGGGATAGAGTCCTGAGGTCAAGAAGACTCATTTTTCCATGATCAAATTGGACCTCAGATGCTTCCGAGCTGTGTGTCACTTCACCCTATTTGCCTCAGTTTCCTTATCTGTAAAATGAGCTGGAGAAGGAAATGGTAAACCTTTCCAGGATCTTTGCTAAGAAAACCCCAAATGGGGTCGGGAGAGTTGGACACAACAAATCGACAAAATAACAACAATGTTGTATGCCCATATGTATGAACCTAAGAGGAGAAGGACACTGGAGTTTCAAGGAGCTTACAGACCAGTTGGAGAGGCAAATAGTTAACCGGGAAAGTTAAGTAAGGCTGCATATGATTAAGTGGCAAATGAGTGATATAGATAATAGGCACCATTAGGAGTTCAGAAGAGATCTACGGAGGTCCTTTCATATGAGGATTTCAAAGTACTTTACTGACATTTACTCCCACTGCATGCTATATATAACCAATTGGAAGCACATCTGGCTGCCAGTCTGCTTTGGTTTTCTTGAAGAGTTCATAGCCATGGCAATTTATTAAAGACTTAAGAGTCTAAGAGATAGAAAAAAGGACAGAAAGTAATGGAGGAACAAATAAAGATGTCTTTAGGTATCATTTTCCCTCTAAAAGAACATTTCACTCTTTTCTCTTATCTACGAGATGAGGGGTTGGCATAGACCCTGGGCAAATTAATTCATCCTCTTTGCCTCAGTTTCCTCTTCTGAAAAATGAGCTGGAGAAGGAAATGGCAAATCAGTCCAGTATCTCTGCCAAGAAAACTCCAGATGAGGTCTCAAAGACCTTCAGACACAGCTGAAAAATGATTGAACAACAAACCAAGGTCCATCTTTATATTGATAATATTCTCCTGGCAATGTAATGTATAGCTTTGAATCACGGGACTCCATAATCAGAGAGGTGTTCCAATTGCTGGTCACTCAAAGGACGAAGTAAAAATGAATGGTTGGTATAAGTAAGTGGGTAACCGTTCATTGACAATGATTTCTTGTGTGCAGGAAAATGATAGCAATGACTAGGAGAGGAGGTGGTAGAGTCTCATCCCAAGGATGACAGCTGGACAACTAGGTTGCCACAGTGGTACCCAGGAAATGCCAGAAGTCCTAGAATAGGGGAGCTAACATACTGCGTCAGTTGTCTGGAGGATTCATGGAGATGCAGGGACAAGAATGGGGTACAGGATGAGAAGATATAAATGGGTTGTGATTTGAAGATGGGGTGGGGGGATACCCTTTTCATTGCATTCAAGTATTTAGTGAGGTATTGAAATTTACCCAAACTGAAGTTATCTCAGTAGATGACTCATCATAGTGTAAAGAGGTAGAAGATATTAAGGTGTTATTCTCAACTTTTCATTTTCTCTCACTATATATAATCAGTTGTCAAGGCCTATCAATTCTGCTTTTGTAATATCTCTCATATATGACCCATTCTCTTCTCTGACACTGTTACTATCTTGGTATAAGCCCTCATCTCCCTCCTTGGATTATGGCAAGTCTTCTGGGTGATCTTCCTGCTTCAAGTGTCTCCCCATTTCCAGTTCATCCTGTACTCTGCTGCCAAATTGATCTTAAAGTACAGATCTAACTATGCCCTCCCTCCCTCCCTCCCTCCCTCCCTTCCTTCCTTCTTTCCTTCCTTCCTTCCTTCCTTTCTCTTCTTCTCTTCTCTTCTCTTCTCTTCTCTTCTTCTCTTCTCTCTTCTCTCCTTCCTTCCTTCCTTCCTTCCTTCCTTCCTTCCTTCCTTCCTTCCTTCCTTCCTTCCTTCCTTCCTTCCTTCCTTCCTTTCTTCCCTAATCCTTTCTCTCTCTTCCCTCCTTCCTCCTTCCCTTCCTTCTTTTTCTGTCTTTCTCATTTTCTTCCTTCCCTCTCTTTCTCTTTTTCCTTGCCTTCTGTCTTAGAATGGATGCTAAGTTTTGGTTCTAAGGTAGAAAATCAGTAAGGCTATTGGGGGTAAGCAACTTGCCCCAGACCACACAGTTAGGAAGTGTCTGAGACCAGGGCTTCCCTTCTCCTGGTCTGTCTTTCTATCCACCGAACCACTTACCTGTCCCAGATCACTGCTCTTTTCAATCAACTCCAGCAGCTCCCTATTGTCTCCAAGAACAAATATAAAGACCTTCTGTTTGACTTTTAAGGCCCTTGGTCACCTGAGCCTTCTTTCTTTCCATTCTTCTTAGATCTTACTTCTTCCATGCGCCCTGCAATCTGCAGATACTGACCTCTTTGCTGTTCGTCTCCCATGATAATGTCTCCCAGCTCAGCCTTTCACTGGTGGTAGCCCTGTTCCAGGAAAGCTCTCCTTCCTTATTCCTGACTCCTGGTTTCCCTAAGTGGCTAAAGCTCCACCAAGAAGCCATTTCCAGATTTCCTTAACAAGAGTGACTTTTCCCTCTTGATTAGCTCCAGTTTGTCGTGTATGTTAGCCTGTTTGTACATGGTGGTTTGCTTGTTATCTCTTAGACTATAATCTTCTTGAGAACAGGGACTGTGAGCTTTTTTGGGGGATGCTTTCTTTGCTTCCCAGCACTTAGCACGTGTCTGGCACATAATATATGATTAATAAATGTTAGATTTCAGGAGGACTTGAGTTCAAATGCAGACTCAGACACTTCCTAGCTGTGTGACCTAGGTGAGCTCCTTAACCCTGATTGCTTAGCCCTTGTCACTCTTCTGTCTCAGAATTGATTCTAAGAAGAAGGTAAGGGTTTAATAAATAAATAAATGCTAGATAACGGACTAGGAAGGGTGGCAAGAAGGCCATTTTCCCCTAGTGTACAATTGTGAATAGCCACAACTGGGCTTCCTTTTGGTTCTTCCCCAGGACTTTGCCCATTTGTCCCTCTAAATGGATTATTTATTATGCAGTACACAAAAATTTTGAGATAAGGAAATACAATATGGGCATGATGGAAAAATAGTTATTTATAGACTAGTTGAAGAAGAAACGTCTGAAGGATAGATTATTCACAGGAGAGGTTTCTTTTTTTACTGGAGACTTTCTGGAATCTCTTGAAAAATCCAAACATGATTTGTTAGGTGAGGGGCAGAATAATAATAATGAAAATAATAATGATAACTGTGGTGGTGATAATGATAATTGGCCAGGCATTTGAGGGATACAAGTGGTGAAGTAAAAAAGGCATTAGAATTGACATCAAAAGACCTGGATTTGAATCCTGACCACTGTTTTACTGTTTGCCTTGTAAAATAGTGTAAGATGCTTTCACTGTTGCTCTTTCAGAATTGTTAGAAGGAAAGTTCTTTGTTTCCCATAAAGCCTTACTTAGATGTTAGTTATTTTAGTTATTTTTAAGAAGTAGCATGATGGGGTAGGAAGAGAACACTGATTTGAAAATCAGAAGAATTGGGTCCAGGTCCTGGCTCTGACCCTTACAACCAGTGAGATCAGTTTTTGCATTTGAAAGATGGACACAGTAATCATTTTACTCCCTACCTCACAGTAATTTGACAAAAGTTGCTATAAGTAGCAGCTAGGTGGCTCAATGGATTGAGAGTCAGGCCTAGAACATGAGGTCTAGAATAAAAGACAGGAGAACCTGGGTTCATATGTGGTCTCAGACACTTCTTAGCTGTGTGATCCTGGGTAAGTCCCTTAACCCCATTACCTAGCTTTTACCACTCTTCTGCCTTGGAACAAATACCCTGTACTTATTCTAAGACAGAAGAATTGATGCTAAGTATCAGTTCCACAACAGAAGAAAGGAAAGAGCTGAACAATTAGGGGTAAATGACTTAACCAGGGCCATTAAGCTAGGAAGTATGTAAAGTCACATTTGAACCCAGGTCCTCCAGTCTATAGTCAGGGTTCTCAATCCACAGAGCCACCTAGCTGCCTCTAGAAGCACGGAATTCTAAAGGAAGATGGACACCAAGTACTCATGTTGGAGGTGTAAAAATGGTCATTACACAAATTTCCTTCAAAATGTTTAGCTTTTGTTGCTAATTTTGTTTGAAAATTAACTATCTCATTTGGCAATTATATTTCAATAAGGAAAAGGTTATCCTCTGCTGTAGAGATAAATGATGGGGAAAGCACTCACTCAGCCTCAGTGCTATCATTTCAATTTATCCACCGCTGCAGCTGTATTGCCAATTACTTGTTGATTAAATATCAGACAGGCACTAACAATACATTGCATCTTCCTCCCTCTCTCCCTCCTTCTTTTTCTTTTTCTTCTTCTTCTTCTTCTCTCTCTCTCTCCCCCTTTTTCTTTCTCTCTCTCTTCCCCCTTTCCTTCTCTCTCTCTTTCCCCCTTTTTCCTTCTTCTCTCT
>NC_058132.1:102536478-102566392 GCF_016433145.1 Gracilinanus agilis
CATAGCTTACATTTATCTGTTTCCTGTTTATTTATTTTATATAACATTTATTTTATGTGTTTATTTTTATTTATTTTATAAATATTTTTTATTTTATAGTTTATTTTATATAGTTTATTTTATCAATATAGTTTATTTTATAAATATTTATTATTTTATGACATTTATCTGTTCCTAATCAGATTCACAAAACAAAGTGGCAATTGCTATGTGAGAACCAAAAGGGAAAGGTCATTTCTGGCTCAGAGGAATCAGGGAAGGCATCATGGAGGGAATGGCACAAAAGTGAAGTCTTGAAGAATGAGAGTCAATGAACTAATCAATAAGAATTTCTTAAGCATCTCCTATGAGCTAGGGACTATGCAAAGGCCTGGGAATACAAAAGGGCAAAAGGCAGTCTCTGCCCTAGAGAAGCTTACAGGATTTCAAAAGGCAGGGATGGGAACAGGAAACATTTCTGATGAGGAGTGTAGTGTGAGCAAAATCACAGAGATGGAAAAAGGGAGAGTGAGTTTGGAGGCAGGAAAACAATTTGTTAGTAGAATATTTGAAGAAATTTGGTGAGAGGGAGAGCTCAGCCAATTAATTGGAACCAGGTTCTAATTAATCAAGGCTTTGAATGCCAGGCTAATGAACACTTTCAAAGTACCTTTCTTCTAACAACCTAGTGAAGTAGATATTTCAGTAACTATAAGCTCCATTTTACAAGTGATAAAATTGGGACTTGAGGGAATTTAAGTAACTTTCTTGGAGTCTTATAGCTTTTACAAAAGTGAATTTGGTACTTGTTTATAGTATTCATTGGAGAGGGTAGATGCTGGGTAAGAAGCACTCCAGGAATCCTGTTAAGAAGGGATGTCTCTATAGATAGAGAATAAGTAGAGAGACAGAGGCAGATTGCCATAATAGGAGAGGAACTGGATTCTGAGTTGGGAGGGATTTTATTTCAGCTTCCTGTTGCCATATTCAAGTGACCTAATCACACCTGAGACTCAGTTTCCTGATCTGTCAAATGGGGATAATGTTATTGTTCAGTTGTCTCAGTTCTGTTCAGTTTCCATAAAAATGGGAAAATCACCAATCTGCATTGGTAAAAAGCATTTCCTCACTGGGAGTTCCATATAAAAATTAAATCCTAGATATGAGTAACAATAAACTGGCCTAGCCTTTTATCCTCAGAAATCAATGCCTCCAACTTAGGCATGCCATCCATGTGGCAGATGTAGCTGGATCCATAGAATGAGTTGCCATATATGCTAAATGGTAATAACCTGAAATTACTTTGTCTACATTTTGTCTCGCTCTTTATGACCCCACTTGTTTTTGTTTTTTGGCAAAATTGGTGCAAAAAGTACCTGTAGCTTCTACTCAGTAAGTTATTGTGAGGATTAAAGGAGGTAATGCTGATATATATATATATATATATATATATATATATATATATATATATGATGGGGTGGTGGTGATAGTATTGGTGGAGAATGTTGATGGAGGTGGTAGTACTAGGCAGCATTGATGACATATATCAATGATGGTGGTGATGAAAGCATTGCTGGAGAATGTTGATGGAGGTGGTGGTAGCACTGGCAGTGGAATAGATAAGGAGTAATAATGGATTGTTTTGGGGTTTGTTTTTTGGTGGAAGAGAGGAAAGGAGGGAGACAGAAAGAAGAGGCAGAGAAGGCTGGAGTTTCTAGGCAGAGTGATGGGAAGGAAGGATGATGGTGCCATCAACAGAATATATATAGTCATTGAAGTGATAGGATGAGTGCTTCTTGGCCCATGAGTTGAGAATGTGAAACAGACTTCCTGCCTCTGGGTCCAGCCTTCCCTGCCTTTCCTTCCCAGCTCCTGACATGGTCTCTCCTTTGCTAGCTCACATGTTGAGATGCTCACTTATTGCCCCAAGTCTACTTACTGACTTTTTGGACCACAATCGCTACTCCTGTTGCCAGGTATGTAAAGTAAAAACTGTTCTTTTCAGGACAAATTCAAATGTACTTCTGAACTGAGATTCTGCTGAATCACAGTCTTAGATCTGGAAGGAGACTCAGAAATCAAGTGGAATGTGTACATGAAGCAGTAGGATGCTGGAGGGGCAGATTAGAAGAGATGTGTACTATGTAGCTCAGACCATCACCACCATCTCACTTGTCACCTCTCCTCAGACACTGGAGGAGACCAGTCCAAGACCCTCGGCCCAAGAGCTGTGGGAAGAGCAGCATCCTTCAGGCTCCTGGGTCTGATTCCAGCCTGGCTCCTGAGGCCATCCCTCTGGGAGCAATCTTTGTGGAGAAGAGAGCCACCATCCCCACTGTCATAAATACCAGCCACTGATGAGTTGTCAGTCATTCACAGGTAGGTGCTAGGGCTCTGTGAAAGCTCTATTATCGTTTCCACCCCGCCACTTCAGAACACCAGCTCTGTTTCTTCAGAGGAACTTCACTACCTTCTGAGGCAGCCCATTTCACATTAGGGCAGCTCTGATCACTATTAAGGTTTTTTTTTATGTTGAAATTTTTATATAATCTTAAAAATAAAGTTGGATGTAATAAATTCTTTGTTTATATACAATCTTTTTTCAGGTTTTTTTTCTGGATATGGAAACATACATGCTTATTTTTTTATTTGAAAACTTTAAATTAATTAATTAATTAAGAATATTTTTCCATGGTTACATGATTTATGTTCTTTCCCTCCCCTCCTCCCACTCCCTCCCATAGCTAACACACAATTCCACTGGGTTTTACATGTGTCATTGATCAGGACCTATTTCCATATTATTGATAGTTGCACTAGGGTGATCTTTCAGAGTCTACATCCCCAATCATATCCTCATTGACCCATGTGGTCAAGCAGTTGCTTTTCTTCTGTGTTTCTGCTCCCACAGTTCTTTCTCTGGGTGTGAATAGCGTTCTTTCTCATAAGTCCCACAGAATTGTCCTCGCTATTAAGTTTCTAACACATCATGCTGAAATTGGCTTCTTTGAGACAGTGCTATTACCAGTTCAATCTCCAGGGCTAAGAAGAACAAGTCTTCAAACAGGTGAACGAGGCTCCCTAAATCTCACAAAATCTTCCCTTTTGCAATCTAAACATTCGGTTTCTTCAAATGTTCCTCTTATAGCAGGAATCGCACACCCTCCATCATGTTAGCTGTCCTTTCTTGTCCTCTGGCTCATCAATGCCATTCCTACAACTTAGGTTCCCAAACTGAACAACATGCTCCAGATGAAGTTTGAATAGGGCAGAGGCCAACTGTTCTATCACTTCCTTACATCTGGATGCCATGCCTCCTAGTGGAGTCTGTTTCTGTATGAACTCCCTTACATATCATCTCACAGTTATGACTGATGTCAAGCTTTTGACTGATTAAACCCTCTCATATATATTTTTATAATCCCCTCACCTTCAATCTTAGAATCAATATTGATTCCAAGTCAGAAGCGTGGTAAGAGTAGGCAATGAGGGTTAAGTGACTTGCCCAGGGTCACACACAACACCATATTTGAACCTAGGACCTCCCATTTCACAGGCATGGCTCTCAATTCACTAAGCCACCTAGCCGACTCCCCATTCCACATATTTTTTAGACATATTGATGCCTATCCATATCCCTTCCCCCAGTGTTATAACACTGAATTTTTGAATCCATGTGAGATATTCTATATTTATGCCTATTAAATTTCACCTTACTTGATTTGGTCCAATGTTCTAGACTATTAAGGTCTTCTGTAATCCTCTTATCCAGTTTTCAGTTATTAATTCTAGCTACTTCCCAGTAAGTTTGAAAGCAAGCCATCTTTATCTTTAACCCGAGTCATTGAAAAAAAATGTCAAATGGAAAAAAGAGAAGCAAAGACAGATCTCTGGGACACTCTACAGGAGACCATAGGATCACTCAGACTAATTTTTGGATTTGGCCAACTGGTTTCAAATTTGTTAAACTGTACTACAATCTAGCCTGAATTTCTCCATAGTTTCTAAAAGGGATAAATGAGAGATTTCTTATCAAATGCTTTACTAACATCCAGGTATGCTATTTCTAGAAATCAATCATTTGGACAACTCTGTTGAAAAGGGAACTAAGGTTAGCTTGTCAAGACTGATTCTTGATGAAGTCATCAAGAAAAGTCTGTGCCAGGCTAACGAGGGAGTCAGCTTAGTTCCATCAATTGCAGCCATGCATGATGATAGAGTATTTGTTGCCAACCACAGTAGTCAATGGTCAAACTGTCTTCCATGCAGGCCAGGGGGAAAAGCTGGGTGTATGTGTTTTGGTAAAGTAATTTCTGATCAAATTATGGTTCTATGGTTCTACTACTTATGAACTAAGTGATCTTGGGCAAATCAACTTTCTCTTTTCAAGGGTCAGTTTTCTCATTTGTAAAAAAGAAAGGGTAGCACTCAATAAAGATTTCTTTTCTAGGATCTGAATGATGCATTAAAGAATTGGTAATTCTATGTCAATATAATTGATTTAATTTGTAATTATGTATTTCATTTTATGCATTTAAAAATATGATTCTGATAAAAAATATGATTGGCACAAAAAAGGTAAAGAATCCTTGAGTTAAAATATCTCTAAGGTCTCACCCAACTCTAATATTCTATACTTAAAATTCTTTTTTAGGTCCAATATTTTATGTTATAATGTTCCAATGTCTTTTTCACTTCTAAGATTTTATATTCTAAATTCACATTTAGCTCTAATGTTCTATGCTCTATGGAATTAATAGCTGATAACAATTTTCCCAGCATTTTAGAAAGAATATCTCATAGGAGGAGGATAGTGCAGGTATTAATCTCAAATTGTAGATTCAGAAATTGAGATATAGAATTGTGCCTGGTTCAACATCTCAAAGCTAAGAAGTGTCAGTACCAGGATGCAGCTGCAGCCTCAGCCATGCTCACCTCCCTCACTTCACTCCTGACTGGTGAGCTTTCATTTAATTTAACCCTGAGAAAAGCCACTTTCCAGGCATCTAGTCTATACCATGCTGACTCCAGCCCAGGATCCTTCTCTTCCACTTCTACCAAGAATTTGGATTCCTACCCCTGGACTCTAGGCTGTGATTAGTGGACTTTTACCTTATCAAGTCCTGTCAATCTCTCCCACACTTTTCCAACTCTAGCATATACGTTGTTTTCCTCTATTAGAATATAAGCTCCTTGAAGGCAGGGGCTATATTTTTATCACCAGTACTTAGCAGAATTCCTGGTACATTTATTGTTTAATAAATGTTTTCTTTGATTTTTTTGGTTGTTTCTTCTTCCCTTCCCCTTCCTTCCTTCCTTCCTTCCTTCCTTCCTTCCTTCCTTCCTTCCTTCCTTCCTTCCTTCCTTCCTTCCTTCTTTTCTCCAAACCAGTATACTCTCTGCTATCTATAGTTATACCTCACAAAATTGCCAAAGATACTGCAATATAAAGTCTGATCCAAATATGTGATCTATATTTTATGTTCCAACAGCCTATATTTTAAGGTCTTATCTAGCTCTAACATTCTGATTCTTTATCCTGTCCTAATCTTTCAAAGTTAGTCCTTCCAGCTTTGAAATTCCCTATTCTGTGCTTGAAAATTCTATGATTCTTAGGTGTTTTCCAAACCTGATCATTTATATTTAAATGTTTTTTTAGCTAGGTGGTACAGTAACAGTTAGGTGGCACACTGGATCAAGTGCCAAGTCTGGAGTCAAGAAGACCAGAGTTCAAATTTTGCAAGAGACATTTAATAACTGTGTAACCTTGGGCAAGTCACTTAACTATGTTTGCCTCTGTTTCCATACCTGTCAAATGAGCTGGAGAAGAAAATGGCAAATCATTTAAGTATCTTTGTCAAGAAAACTCCAATGGAGTCATAAAGAGATGAACACAACTGAAAATCTTCTAAATAACAACAGTGGATAGAGCCCTGGACCTGGAGTCAGGAAGACCTGAGTTTAAATCCTGCCTCAGATACTTAACTGACTGTGTGACTCTAACAACTGGTTTAACCTCTCTTTGCCTCAGTTTCCAACAGAGATAATAATAGCATCTACCTTCCAAGGATGTCATAATGATAAAATGAGATAATATTCATAAAGAGCCTTGTAAACCTTAAAATGTAATATGTTAACTATTATAATTATTATTCCCACATAGCTCTAACGTTGGGGAAAAAAATGGCAAACCACTCCAGTGTCTTTGCCAAGAAAACCCCAAATTGGGTTACCAAGAGTCTGACATGACTGATAAATGACTGCACAACAACAAACTCGAATATTCTATACCCTTGAAAGAAAAAATTTGCTCAGGGGTCCACAGTGATTTGGATCTAGTTTTGCCTAAAGCAGGAGGTGGATGCATCTAGACTGGATGTTTCTAGAAAGTGCCTGAATTTTCACATTAGTGACAAATTAAAATGAGTTGGAATTACATTAAAAACAAGATTTATCACAACAAACTCTCCTACGACCAACGTGAAAAGAACGATTAATGGTTTTTCAGCTCCTGTAAGCTAATGCCAATTATCTGCTTCAATGTTAATTAATCTGGCAGTAAAAAAAAAAAAGCAGCTTGGCAATCAGATACTAACTAGAGGGGATGTCCTGCTTATTAGCACAGCCCTAAGCTTGGAGGGTGGGGGGTGGGTGGGATGGATAATCGCCCAGGATCTCATTAATACCACAAGCACTTTCTAATGATGGCTTGTGCTAGGGAGATATTTTTGAATCGACTGGGATATCAGAAATGGAAGAGATATTAAATGAGGTCATTTAGTCTCATTTCTTTACTTGACAGATTAGAGATCTGAGTCTTAAAGTGTTCGAGTGTTAGATGTTAGTCCCAGGGCCAGGACTAAAACTTGGCTCTCCTGGTACCCAGTTCAGGGCATTGCTCCACCCGGTGAAGTGAATATGCACTGCTGAATCCCTGAAAAATACTATTGGGGTTGACCTGAAGTGCTCAACATGAATGTAGACCTTTAGCACTATGGGGGACCAAAAGATCACCCAGTTTAGAGGCTCTTAACTTGCAGTCCATAAATTTATTTAAAAAATATAAATATATTTAAATATAACTGGATTCCCTTTATGATTTAATAAGTTTTGGTTTTCTTCATTTAAAAAAATTCTGAGAAGGAGTCCAAAGGCTTTACCAGTTTGCCGAAGTGGGCCATGACACAAAAATTTTTAAGAATCACTGTTTTACTTAGATTGGAAATTCGAAGAGAGTATGGACTTATCTAACCTATTTTTATATATCTAGTTCATTTACCACTTTGTTTTTTGGTCCTAGATTATCTAGTTGAAAAACTGGGTCTAAAATTGTTCTTCAAAACTACTAAATCTTTAACTTTAAGTTTAACAGAAGTTTCACTTTTCTGAGACGGGGCTTCCTTTTCTGCAAAATGGGATAATGATAATAACAAGAGTGATAATAACAAGAATTATGAGCTCATTTCTTGCCTCAGAGAGGTATCAGGAGGATCAAAAAGAGAGTGTGGAGGCCAAATATAATCATCTATATTATCTTACTGGCCTCTTACCTAAATTTTGTCCATCTTCTAATACTTAGAATAATGCTCTTCATCTGATAGATACTTAAAAAATGTTTTTTGAATGTGAATTGTTGGTGTAAAGGGCGCAGTGACTCTAAGATCTTGTGTATATATCAAGCATCCATATTGTTTCAAAATTTAATAATAGCTAGTATTTGAGTAGCCTCAAAGGTTCACAGACCAGCTTATGTACTTTATCTCATTTGAGCCTCATAAAAATCCTGTGAGGTATATGTTGTGTGATTATATGATAGTCACACAACTATTAAATGTATAAGGGAGGACTTGAATCCGTGTCTTTCATGACTGCAACACCATCATTCTTCCCACTATTCTTTGCTCCAAAACAGCAGGCTCATATCTTAATTATCTTTGCCTCGCCTTTAGTGCCTTGCCTAGACTAAAATAATAAGAAGATAGAACAAAATAAAATAATAATAAAGTAGACTAAAAAATGCATTTTGAGGAGAATTCCCAGCCTTCTTTTCAACATAAATCTTCCCCTTTTGTCACTGGATCTCCCTGCACCCACGCTGACTCCCAGATCTCCAGACTATCCCTCCCTGCCCTGATGCTCAGGCCGTCAACCTCGCTGCAGATTTATGCATGTGGAGGATTTCTTCCTCCCTTTGCTTAGCCAAGTTATACATGCCTATCTCCTCTTAAATCAGTTCCTCCCTTCTCCTCAATGATCTTTTTTCCCCCCATCATTCTTTTTGGCCTAACCTTAGAGGAGACCCACATTCTTTCCTCCTTGGGATACTTTCCCTAGTCTGCAATGGCTTAAAATAGCTGAAGGGTTGTCATGAGGAAGAGCGATTCCATTTATCCTTCTTGGCCTCAGAGGGCAGAACGGGGGGCAATGGGTGGGGGCTTGAAGGAGGCGGGTATCCATTTAATACAAGGATGAATTTCCTAATAGGGAGAACCATTTCACGATAGAATGGGTGACTTGGTAGGAAGTGAGCTCCGCATCTCTAAGAGTCTTCAAGTAGGGGCTGGAGACCATGTTGGGGATCTATATGTTCCAAGGGGTTGGCATTCAGGTACAAGTTGGACTAGGGGACTCCCAGGACTTCTTTCATCTCTGCAATTCTACGATTCCATGAAAATCTGCTTCTTGAAATTGAATCCCCTTCCTTCTTTGGGGATCCGTAAGCTCGCTTTCCCAGGGATGAATCTAAAGAAGCTCGTGCTCGCTATTACAAACTGGTCTATTATTCATTCGCCATCCTCAATCCATTTCTTCCTGTCACGGCCAAGTATATATCTGGTTTAGCGTCGCCCCGTTTGTGTTCTTTGCTTTCTGGATCATTAAACTGTTCTCTTCATAACGCAGGAGCCTATTTAATCCTACATGTTGGCTTGGATTGGAAACCCAAGGGGCATCTGAGCCGTTCTCTACCCTGGAGTACCTCATGATTTAGGATGCCTCTAGAATGGGTCTAAACATTTTTCATTCTCTTTCCCCAGCAGTCCCAGCGGGGTCCTTGTAGTTGGAGTCTTAATTCAGAAAGTGCTTTCAAAGTTGGGAGGAAGAAAAATAATTTTTTGGGGGAAAGAGGTACCAAGGGATGTTGTATTTACAGCGAATAAACATTTCTATCTATGTGAGATACTTTCTTCCAGCCTGTGGGAGAGGTATCAGTTCATGTCAGGAGGTTCAGTTTGTTTTTTTTAGTATAAGCTCTGCTAGGACTTGACTCACTGACCCTGAGCAAGTCACTGTCCCTCATTGAGAATATTTGAGCTTGAAAAGTCATCAGCTGAGCTCCTTCATTTTTCAGAAGAGGAAGAGAGTTTCAGAAAAGGAAAATAATTTGGCCAAAGTCAGAGAACAAACGAGTGGAGGGAGCTAGATTGAACATGAGGCAGCAAAGTGGCATACTATATAATATCCACTCTGGAGTCAAGAGGATCTGTGTTCAAATCTGACCTCAGATAATTACCAGCTGTGTTATCCTGGGCAAGTCACTAATCCTATTTGACTCTTTCTTCATCTATAAAATGAGCTGGAACAGGAAATGTCAAAACACTCTTTTGCCAAGAAATGGCAAATGGGGTCATGAAGAATCAGAAAGGACGAATTGATTAAACAAGGATGAACATTCAGGTCTTTTGAGTCTTAGTTTAATGCTTTTTCCATATTATACCAATAATTCCATTGTCATTTTCTGGTTTCCATAATCTGTGGCTCCATCTTACCTTCTCAACCTTAATTTACAGTAACTACAAACCCAGCCAAAGCTGTGTTCTTGTGGCTCCTCTGCACAATACTCAATCTCCCATCTCTTTGTCTTCTCACTGGTTATCCCCATTTCTCCCATTTCTTGGAATGCACTCACTCTTCCCCTTTACCTCAGAGAATCCCTATTTTCCTTCAAAGCTCAGGTCAAACATCATCATCTACCTGAAGCCTTTCTTGATCCCCCCAAGGAAGGAGGATGTTTTTCCTATCCATCCAATAACCTTTTATTCTACTTGTAACTTTTTTTTCCATATTTATACATGAGATACTCTCCTTTCATGAATATGCTTTCTGTGTGATTGATCCCTTTTTTTGAGAAAAGAGAAATGATTCTGGATTTAGGGGAGCCGCACTCAAATCCAAATCCACATTATCTGTGAGACCTGAGATGAACCATTTAGCTTTTCCTGGCCTCAGTCTCCTCATTTGTAAAGTGAGAGAGTGGGACCAATTGACCTCTGAGATCCTGCCTCACTTTCTATCTGTGATCCTCTGTGAGTAAACACCAGCCTCTTTCTCTTCTCCACGTTTGTTTTGGTTGACTTCATCAACTCTTGCTGATTCAACAGTTATCTCTGTGCCAGCAGGTCCCATATCTACTTAACCCAGTCTTAGTCTCTCTTCTGAACTCCTATTCCACATCTCCAGTTGCCCACAGCACAGTTCAACCTGGATGCCTTGACGACATCTCAAATTCCATCTGTCAGAAACAGAACTAGTTATCTTTCTCCCAATCCCTTGAACCCCTATTAACTTTCCTGTTTTTGTCAAAGGTATCACCCTCTTTCCTGCCACGCAGGCACCAAACAATGAGTCATCTTTAATTCTCTACTCTCATACACACCTCATATCCAATCAGTTGCTTCAGGTTTCTGGATTCTATCTCATCAACATCCCTGATACCCATCCCTTTCTCTATTTCTAGCTTAGGTCCTCATCATATCTTCATGATCATGACATCATGCCTCTTAATTGCACTCTCTGCCTTCGATTTCTCTCTTCTCCAAATTATCCAACCTGAAAAATGGATATTTCTTTTTTTTTTAACCCTTAACCTTCTATGTGTTGGTTTCAAGGCAGAAGAGTATTAAGAATTAGGCAATGGGGTTCAAATGATTTGCCCAGGGTCACACAATGAGGAAGTGCCTGATTTCAGATTTGAACCCAGGACTTCCCATCTCTAGGTCTGGCTCTCTATCCACTGAGTCATCCATCTATTTACTGAAAAATGGATATTCCAGCACAGGACTTACTATATCATTCTCCTGCACAAGAAGCTCTAATGGATCCCTACTGACCCTAATATAAAATAGGAATTCATTTACATTAAAGCCCTTCACAATCTAATGTACAAAAATCCATTATTTCCACTCAGACATCTACATCCTAGCCAAAATGGCCTTTTTGCTATTTTTATAACATTTGTTATACATTTATATATAATATATATTTATAATATTTGTTATATATATTCCAATATATAATATTCTATCCCCTGATTCCATTGTCTGTGCCCAAAGGTACTTTCCTATGCCAAGAATGCTTTCCCTCCCTCTTGACCATCTACTCAAATTCCTCTCGAGACTCAATTTATTCACAACCTCCTGGACGAGGTTTTCCAGGTTTCTACCATTGGTTCTTCCTCCTTCCTCTCTCTACCTCACATTCCCAAAGCTAATTTGGGCTAATTTTAAATATATTTCATTATATTTATATTTAATTACCTGTTGTATTACTCTCCCCTAGCCAAATATAATGTCAAGTCCTCGAAGGTAGTAACTGTCTTGTTTCTGTATTCACAGCACCAGATTCATTGATTGGCACGTATTTGGTATTTAACAAATAAATACTTGGGAAATAGAGAAAAGAATACTTTGTACTATCTCCCTAACAGAACTGTTCGGAGAAAAGTGCTTTTTAAAACTATGTGAATATTGATAACCCAAGAAAAGAACTGCTTTCCTACCATAGGGTAAAGATAATACAAATTCATTAAAAAATAATACTTTAAAGTTTATCCACCAAATCCACAAATCAGGAAATGAAAGTATTTTACTACCCATTTTACAGATGAAGAAACTGATTTGCACTGAATCACAGAGTGTCAGATACATGTATTTATTCTGATTCTGAATCTAATGGTGTTTCAGTTCCTTTCAAAGAACAAACATTTATTAAGCTATGGATCAGAGATTCTTTTGAGAATGTTCAATTGTTCCTCTGGGAAGCCTAAAACTTTGTCACTGGTTTAAAATCAGAAGACATTGGCTTTTAAATTTAGCCTTGCTGCACATTACCACTCTGAAACTGGGCAACTCATTAAATCTTTTGGGCATCCATTTCTTTCTTTGTAAAATGGAAACAATACTATTTGAATTACTTACCTCAAAGGACAGTTGTGAGGAGATTGCTTTGTAAACTTAAAAAATTATAGAAATAGGAGTTATTCACAAAAATAAAGAGAAGAAGAAGAGTTAGAACAGCTAGGAGGCCACCACCGAGTCTGAAAATGCAGTGGTGGCAAAATTCTTGAAACAAGAGTTACTTTCTTTCCAAATTAGGTGTCTGTCCAGAGTTGAACCTTTCGTGGGTGGGTGGGTGGGGGGCACCACAACCTGCCTCTTTGTGACTGTAAACACAATCCCTTTTCGTTTCTTTGAATTCCAGTATCAGAGTGGACACACGTGCAGCCCAGCCTTCGTTTTTCAGGAGGATGATTTATGTTTCTCATATAGTCTTGCCATTGAAAGGAAGGAGTGATCTTTCTTATTTACAGCCTATCCCAGAAGGCTCCTGTCAAGCCACCTCCACAGACACCCCTAAACAGCCGTAATTCTCCAACTAAGAGGAAGATGGAGTGATACGTTTTTGATTGGGAAACAGCACAGAGTTGCAGCAGGCCTCTTGGCAGATCCCACTTCAGCGACTCAAAGGGAACCTGACAAAAAACTGCTTCAGGGCTCCCTAGTCTATGAAGGATGGATAATAATAATCACTCAGATTTATAAAGCATTTTATGGTTACAAAATGCTCAATGTACATCATCTGGTTTGATCCTTACCACGAGCCTTCAAGGTAACTAGGATGAGGATTATTATTTCACTTTTTTAGATGGAGAAAATGACTCTTGCTGAAGCCAAGTGACTTGTCCAGGGTCGCATAATGAATGAACCAGCCAAGTTAGAAAATTATCTTCTTAAGGCACAAGTCTGAACATATTCATCTTTTTCTCCTTTGCATCAAATGAGATAATATTTGTAAGGCACTTAGCACAATGCCTGGCACATGGTAGGTACTATGTAAAAATGTTACTCATCATTATTATTTCTAATTAAAAGCCAACCATGCTTTTTACATACATTCCAAAGTTCCTAGGCTGGATTTTTAAAATTCAATTTTATTTTATTATTTTTTTCATTTTCAAATTCTCTCTTCTCCCTCTCCCTCCTCTTTACACTAAGAACTTGAAAAAAAGGCAAAATGCATTACAACATTTATAGTTTTTTAAGAAAAATTCCACCTTAGCCATGCCCAAAAAAGAAGAGAAAGAAAGGGAAGAAAATTTTGATCTGCACCTTGAAGTCATTAGCTCTCTCTTGGGAGATGGATGGTATGTTTCATCATAAGTCCTTGAGATTTATAATTAGACACTATGTTGACCAAAGTTCCTATGTCTTCAAAAGTTATCTTTACAGTATTGTGGTTACTGTATAAATCATTCACCTGATTCTGCTAACTTCACTTTGTATCAGTCCTGGGAAGTCTTCTCAAGTTTTTCTGAAATTGTCCCATGTCCCTTTCATAATTTCTTATAGTACAATAATATTCCATCATATTCATTTACCATAATTATTTGGCCATTCTTCAATCAATGGGCATCTCTCCAATCTCCTATGAATTGCTACCAGAAAGATGCCTGCTCAAAATGTTTTTGTACATGAGTATAGGCTGGATTTTAAAACTTTTCACCTTTTGCCTTTAACTTTCCTTTCCAGACTTAGTTCACAATATTTGCCTTCATGTACTCTAATTCCCAGCAAAATTTGTCCAGTAGCTTATTCCCTGATTTAGTCCCATTATCTTTGCTAAGATTCTTCTCCTTTTTTCAAAACCTAGTCCAGGTAATGGGTACCCTCTCCTCCTTGATGCCTTGCTTGCTCTCCCAAGGAGAAAGGCATGTCTCTTTTCTCAAATGTTCCTACACTACTTTTCCTAGACAGCTCCTTTGTAGCAATCACAGAATTCTTTGTGGATATATTGTTTTCCTCTCTGACAGGCTGTTAGCACCTTGAGGGAAAGATTCATTTCCTTCTTGAAATCTCCCCTGATCCAAACAACCAGAAGTGACTTCTCTTTCATTTGGGGGTCTTCATCAACAGAGGTCCTCAAAGGGATAGGATTCGATCCTGTGATTTCATTGGTTTAAAAACTCTTAGGAAATAAGACACTTCTATCAATCCAGTCATTTCTAGTTTTAGTGATTCACCTGGAGCACAAAATAGTTAAATAACACCCTCAGAGTCACCTACCCAGATGTGTCAAGAGGTAGAACTTAAACTCAGGTCTTCCAGGCTTTGAGATCAGATCTCTCTATCCACTACATCATACTACCTCTCATGGGTCTTTAGCTAATATAAATATGTTACCATTTATAACAATAAGAGCTATCTAGGGGTAGAACAGGTTGCCTCAGAAAGTAATGCAGTTCTCCAAGGCATGGCTAGATATCCATTGCTGTGGGAGATTATAAAGAGAATTCCTTTTCATGTACAGGTCAAAAAACAGCGCAAGCACCGAAATCCTTTAATCCTGAGATTCCATTATCCCTTCCCCTTGTAGTACCTCTGCATCTCTCTCAACTATCAGCTTTATTCTAATTTGTACTTGAATATATTTTTCATCCGTAATACTAGATAATAAGCTCCTTGAGGATAGAGACTATATCTTATCTCTCTGCCATCATCATCATAATCTTTTACACTAAAGTAGATAGTTCAAGCATTATTGTCTCTTTAGGGTAATTGAGGAAAATGAAATGATAAGACCTGAAATGGCTTGGCTAACGTTATATAGGAGGCAGATGGTCCACTGGCCAGCTAGGTGGCACAGTGGATAGAGACCTGGGCTTGGAATCAGAAAGAGTCACCTTCTTGAGTTCTGATCCAGCCTCAGACACTTACTAGCTGGGTGACCCTGGGCAAGTCACTTAACCCTGTTTGCCTCAGTTTCTTCATTTGTAAAGTGATCTGGAAAAGGAAATGTCAAAGTACTCCAGTACCTTTGTCAAGAAAACCCCAGATAGGCTCACAAAGAGTCGGACATGACTGAAATGACTGAATAACACCAAGATGGTTGGTCTGGGATATGAAATCAGATCCCTTGAGTTGGAGCCCAGGACCCTTTGGGTAAACTCTACAACTTACAAAGGTCCATGGCGACACTGGCTTCGTCTGATGCTATTTGGTCAAGTTTCTCAATATGTATTTTTTAATAAACTAATTTACTGAAATACTATTTTTTCCCTTTAGTCCCTAGCACCGGACTTTACACACAGTAGGCTCTTAAGAAATGTTTATTGAATGAATGAATGTGTTAACAGTGAGCTTGTATCACTAAAAGCATTCCAGCCTTTCATAGACTCCTTCTCCTCTCACTATGGGCAGACCTTTGTTTATTAGACAGCAGCCACCCAGGCCCAGGCTTGCTTGAGGCAGGTACTGGTGTATTTCTGTAGCTTCGCCTGTTAATTCATTTCAGACACTGAGGTAATTCCTTACAGATGTCCTTAAAGAGACTGCAAGGGTGGGGGGGAGGGAAAGGGAACCCAAACAGACAGATGACATTATAATAATTTAAGGACTCCCCCCCCCTTTCCCCAGTACCCTGAGGGTGGGTCGTACCAGGAAATAGAAAGATTAGCACAAAAAATAGTAATTGATATTTGGCTTTTGATATTTGTGGTTTCTTCCCCTGGCCCCTGTAATTTATTTTGATGATAAAATGCTGTTACTGAACCGCCTCGGGACAGCATTATAGGGGACTCACTCACTCAGAATGAAAATTAAAATGCACAGGCAGAGAACAAGAGGCAGGGCCTTTCATTAATAATAATAATCATGATAGTAGCAACAATTCATATTTATTTAGCATTTTTAGGTTTACAAAACTCTTTTCCCTGCAAGAGTCCAGTTTGGTTGACAGATACAAATATTATCCTTGTTTGGAAGCCAATCAGTCAACAGACATTTATTACACATTAACTATGTGCCAGGCTCGATGCTAAATGCTGGCGATACAAAATTTAGGCAAAAAACGGTCTTTGCTTTGCTGCTGTTGGTTAGTCGTTTCAGTCATGTCCATTTCTTTGGGTCCCCCTTTGGGGTTTCCTTGGCAAACATTGGTCTGCCATTACTTTCTCCAGCTCATTTTACAGATGAGGAAACTGAGGCAAACAGGGTGAAGTGCCTCACCCAGGCTCACACAGCTAGTAAGTGTCGGAGGCTAGATTTGAATTTGGGAAGATGAATCTTCTTAACTCCAGGCCTGACATTCTATTTACTGTGCTACCTAGGTGCCCCTTCATGAGCACCCAGTAAACACCTAATAAATGTTTGTTGAATGATCTTGAATCCAAAAGAGAACTTAGTAAGCATATTTAAAAAAAAAAAAGAAGATGCAAGCAAAGTACAGTGAAGAAATTAGCTTGTAGAAATGATGACTCACTGACTCAGAAAAGAGTGGGGGATGTTTGAGCAATGATGGATAGTTCAGGGGTAGCTAGATGCCTCCGTGGATAGATAGCCAAGCCTAGGGACCAATATGACCTTAGACATTTTCTAACTATGTGACCCTGGACAAGTCACTTAACCCCAGTTGCCTAGCCCTTACTGCTCTTCTACCTTGGATCTAATACTTAGTTTTGACTCTAAGATTAAAGGTAAGGGTTTTATTTGAAAAAAAAAAAAAAGATGGATAGTTCAGTATAAGTAGAACATATAGTACCTATTGGGGAGTTGTGGGAAAGAGACCTCAAGAGACCTGCTGGCCTGGGTCAAACAATAAAGGACGTTGAATAAAAGCTCGAGGACATTAGACTTCCTATGGGGGAAGCATTAGAGGAGGCAGAGACATCGGTGGCGAGGAGGCTCGCTGACCCCAGCCCTCCAACTTTATTGGCAATCAATGGCAGATCCCACTTCCCAAGGAAGGTTTCTCAAAGGAGGAGATACTGTCATTAGCTAACAGCTCTTAGTTCAGTACCCCACGGAAGAGAAGAATTCTTTGTTGATATAGATAAGCTGAGGAGATAGAAAATACATTTGTTTATTTTTAGTTCCAAGACCTTTGCCCGTAGAGATCAATTTTGTCTGTCTTCTATTATCACTTTCTAGGGCAAAAGGATTGGTCACAGATATTTGGGATTGGGAGGACTGTAGAGCTCATTTATGGGCAGCTAGATGGTGCAGTCGATAGAGTGTCTGGTCTGGCATGAAGGAGACTCATCTTTCAGAGTCCAAATCTGGCCTCAGACACTTGTTAGATGGCTGACCTTGGGCAAGCTGCTTAACCCTATTTGCCTCAGTTTCCTCGTCTGTAAAGTGAGCTTGAGAAGGAAAAGACAAACCACTGTAGTATCTTTGCCAAGAAAAATTAAAAACGGGGTCACAAAGAGTCAGACAAAACTGGACAGCAACAATAATAATACTCATCTTGTTCATCTCCTATCTTAATAAAAATTCTATTTATTCTCAACAACTGACCATCGAGTCCCTGCTTAAAAATCTGGTGACAGAGAGGCCCTATCTTACAAGGTAACCTATTTGTCAGCTGAAATCATTCATTGCTAGTATTTTTTTTTCTTTACTGTGAGCTAAAAATTAAACTCTGAAAATTCCACTCATTAATGTTGCTTTTGTCCTGTGGGGTTGAGGAGAAGTAGTCAAATCCTTCTTCTACCAGAACAGGGCTGTGCTTGTAAATGTTTAACAATTAGCCCTCAAAAAAAGTATGCCTCATAGTTTTATTTTTTCCCCTTTGTACTTTGAGATTGATTTTTCTTCATATTTAATAAAGAAATGAGTTAAACTTCACTCCTTTCATCTGCTCAAACTCTTTAAAAATATTTTATTTTACCAATTATGTAATAATTTTTATCATATGTTTTCTGAAATTATAAGATCCAAATTGTTTCCCTCTCTCCCTTCCTTCCTGCAGATTATGAGCGATTTTATTTGGGCTATACATGTATTATTATGCAAAACTTATTTCCATCTTGATAACTGTTGTAAGAGAATACACATATAAACCAAACCCCCAAAATGAAAAATAGTACACGTTGATCTGAATTCTGAACCCAACAGTTCTTTTTCTGGAGGTGGATAGCATTTTCCATCATAAGTCCTTCAGAATTGTCCTAGAATCTCAGTGGTTCCCAAACTTTTTTGGCCTACTGCCCCCTTTCCAGAAAAAATATTACTTAGCCCCCTGGAAATTAATTTAAAAACAATTTTAATAGCAATTAATAGGAAAGATAAATGCACCTGTGGCCATCACCACTCCCCTGGATTGCTGCAGCACCCACCAGGGGGTGGTGGCGCCCACTTTGGGAATCACTGATCTAGATCAATGTATTGATGATAGTAGCTAAGTTTTTCCTGGTTGATCACCATACAGTATTACTGTTACTGTGTATGATGCTCTCCTGGTTTTGCTTATTTCATTCTGCACCAGTTTTTGTAGCTCTTCCCAGCTTCTTCTGAAATTATCCTGCTCATTATTTCTTATAGTATCCCATCACCACCATATACCACAACTTGATCAGTCATTCCCCAGTTGATGGACATCCTCTCAATTCCCAATTCATTGCCACCATAAAAAGAGCTGCTATAAATATTTTTGTACAAGTAAGTTCTCTCCCCTCCTTTTTTATTTCCTTGGAATATAGACATAGTCGTATTATTACAAGATCAAAGGGTATATAACAATTTATAGCCCTTTGGGCACAGTTTCAAATTGCCCACAGAATGGTTGGATCAGTTCACAACTCCATCAACAATGCATTAGTGTGGGGGCAGCTGGGTAGTTCAGTGGATTGAGAGCCAGGCCTAGAGACAGGTAAATCTGGCCTCAGATACTTCCCAGCTGTGCGATCCTGGGCAAGTCACTTAACCCTCATTGTCTAGCCCTTAGCACTCTTTTGCCTTGGAGCCAATACACAGTATTGACTCCAAGACGGAAGGTAAGGGTTTAATTTAAAAAACAAACAAAAAATACCCCACAATGCATTAGTGTCCCAATTTTGCCACATCCCCTCTGACATTTATCATTTTCCTTTACTGTCATATTGGCCAATCTGATAGGTGTGAGGTGGTACCCCAGAGTTGTCTTTTTTTTTTAACCCTTAACTTCTGTGTATTGGCTCCTAGGTGGAAGAGTGGTAAGGGAGGGCAATGGGGGTCAAGTGACTTGCCCAGGGTCACACAGCTGGGAAGTGTCTGGGGCTGGATTTGAACCTAGGACTTCCAGTCTCTCCCAATCCACTGAGCTACCCAGCTGCCCCACTCAGAGTTTAATTTGCATTTCTTCAATCAAGAGTGACTTAGAACATTTTCATACGGTTATTGATAGTGCACCACATATTTTTAAGTTGAACTGACATTGCCACCATTTTCTCCATTATTTTCTTAAGTCTGGACCATCAACAAAATGACAAATCATTCCTTGATTTGTAGCAGTGGCTAATTTATGAAGTAGAAATGCTCACATTGTTTAGTTTATCAATAAGTTCAAGAGAGAGAGCCACTATGATATGGTTCCAGCACTAATCTGTGGTTGTGTGATATGTTGAGTCATTTCCAAGCATGTCCTACTCTTTTTAAGACCCATTTGTGATTTTCTTGGTAAAGATACTGGAGTGATTTATCATTTCCTTCTCCAGTTCATTTTACAGATGAGGAAACTGAGACCAATAAGGTTAAGTGACTTGCCCAAGGTCACACAGCTAGTAAGTGTCTAAGGTTTGGTTTGAACTCAGGAACATGAGTCTTCCTGACCCTGGATCTGGTACTCTATCTACTGCATCATCTGCCTGCCCAACAGACCTACAGGGCGCCCTTCTGATACTTGAAGACAACCAACTTGATTCTCTGAACAGACTGGTCTCCTTCACTGATCCTTGCCTAGTATGGTGGCAATACTCATTCCCCAGTGTCCCATTTCAGTTATTTTCCCATCATTCTGCACATTGTCTCTCCTCACTAATTGGACAACCTTGGATAAGTCACTTAACCTATCTGATGTTCACTTTTTTTTCATTGGTAAAATGAGGAAAATAATCTTTTGAGATAATGTATGCAAAGCACTTTGTAAACTGCAAAATTCTAGGCAGCAGCAGTTCTTAATATCATCATCCAAGGAGAAACAGGTTGTAAAGCAGGGCTGCTGCTATTAACACAAACTTCCTCCAGAATGATGGGATTTCTGACATTCTGTCCCCATCTACAAGCTTTAGAAATGGAAGGGACTTGGGAGATCACTTTGACCATCTCCTTTCTTCTACCAATGGAGAAACTGAATTCCAAGGAAATTAAATGACCTTAAAAAATAGCCCTTATCTTCTGTATTAGTTCTAAAATAGAAGCGTGGCGAGGGATAGACAACTGGAATTAGATGACTTGCCCAGGGTCACACAGCTGGGAAGTGTTTGAGACCAGAAACGAACCCAGAACCTACTGACTCCAGGTGTTGTGATTTATCCACAATGCCACCTAGTTGCCCTGAAATGAAATGACTCAAAAAAAATTACCCACTATGTGTAAGACACTGTACTAGGTTAGGAGCTGGGGATAAATAGAGAAAAATGTTCTTAGGGAGCTTACATTCTATAATAAATATAGAATGTACACAAATAAGGAAATACAAAATATAGACAATAAAACAGAGTAATTTTAATGTTAAGAAGACTTCACAACCAGAGGGATCTTACGCAGGAGCCTTACCAAGTATGAAGGTACTGTCATCTTTCTCCAGATTTTTCTCTGATGGTGGAAAATCTTTATGGTAAAGATCTTTATTAACCTAAATAATCTGGGGCCAATTCTAATGGGTAACTACAAGCCCAGGTGATCTGATCAGATTGGAGAAGTACTCTCTTCCTTTGTATTCTTCAATGACATACACAAAAGTCCCTTTTCCGGGAAGACTCTATTCTTCATGGAATACCAAGATAGGGCACTACACCTCTCTAGTACAGTTCCAGATGAGTGGTTCCAAAGTGTTTTAATCTCCTAATGGGGGGACACATGGGTTCTCCAAATCAGAATTTCTAAAACACAAAGATTCACTGGGGCACAGATCTAATTCCTTGACCATAATATCATAGCATGCCATGTTTTAATAATACCTGTGTCCGTTATGTTAAAAGAATTGAGTAAATTCGTATCACTAGCACCCAAAATATCTCTAATATTGGTTTTGAGAGACTAATGTTAACAATCTCCAAAAGGGGTAGTGATTAATGAGAATACACCATGACCATGAGCCCCAGGGCATATGTACTCCTCTTCCCATATATGACTTCATATTAGTTCCTTTTAAAAACGTGATGAGGTTGGGTTTGATTACTTCCTCTGGGGATATCTTTGGTCCAATAGGACCAACAAAACAAAACAAAACAAAACAAAAACCAGAGCAAGCTAAAGATACAAAAAAAAAAGTTAAAAGCCAAAAGTCAAAAACAACAATCAAACAAAGGAAACAAAGGAAAGGGGGCATATTTCTTAGCAATCTCAGCTGGTGAGCTCTGCTTATTTTCCAGTGCACATCCTGATAAGAAAAACTTGCAATTTAGAACCCTGGATCCCATCAGTAGAACTACTCATGCTATTCTAGCTTATAATGTAGGTCTAATCCTCTTTAACCTTCAGGCCCTCAGATACGCATACATTGAGTGTTCAGATCTCCTTTGGGGGTTAATTGTAGTCATTTTCAACCCTAGAAATTTCTTTCAAGGTAGAAAAATCCCCAAGAAATTCTATTGCCAGAAAAGAGAAAATGCTATGGAGGTTAAATCACATAATACAAGAGGAATAAGGATCTTTTGAGATATTCTTAAATCATATTCCATTGAACCCTGGGGTTCTGCAAAGCAGTTTCAGGGGTTCCTCTGGGCTCATTAGACTTGTGAAGGAAAAAAAAGGTGTCATGGATGACAAACAACATAGTGAACCCATATGCTATTTAACGTGTGTTGGTCCTGCATCATGTATGTTCAATCAATGCAGAGAGCCACTGGAAATTGTTTAAAATCAATCACTTGAGTAAAAGGTAGGCTTCTTACTGGCCTAGAGGCATCTCTGTAAATGCCCAGGAATATATTATCATCATCATTATTATTATTATTTTAAAATGCTTGCCTTCCGTCTTAGAATCAATACTATGTATTGGCTCCGAGGCAGAAGAGTCGTAAGGGCTATGTAATGAGGGTTAAGTGACTTGCCCAGAGTCAGCCAGCTAGGAAGTATGTGAAGCCACATTTGAACCCAGGACTTCCCATCTCTAGGCCTGGCTCTCAATCCTCTGAGCCACCTAGCTGTGCGCGGGACCCTCCTCCCATCCCATAATATATTATTAATTATTAGTCTGTCTTGGAGGTCTTTTGTAGAATAACTCGTATTCAATTATATCATTATGTTAAAATTTACGAATATATAGATATACAAATTCATACTAAAGTATATTAATTAATGGTTAAGTAAAACTAAAAAGTTTGAAGAGGAAACCCAAGACATACATCTCTTCACTTCCCCAATGTGTGTTTCTCCAAAGTGCCCTCCACCATGCTCTAGGAACTTTTTCATCCTAAGAGATCACATCATTTCTAAAATTCATATCTTGGTATTGTTCCCTCATTTTGGAGGCTAGAGACCTTTCCTCCAAGAATCTTAATTTAAGGATGGAGTGGGCCCAGGTCTACCACCTTCTCATTTACTACCCAGCTGCTTTGTTCTAGATTTCTTTATTATACTCCCACATGGGATATTTTCCTCTCCTCCCTTTGTTTTTCTGTTTCCTTTGCAATGTTGCCTTTCCCCATGAGACTATGAGCTCCTGGAGGGCAAGGACTGTCTTTTGTCTTTCTTTATATCCCAGTCTCATACTTTCCAGCCTAATAAGACTTGCCAATACTTTTCCTCTGCAGATCTAGTCTTTAAGAACCCAGAGTCACTTCCATAAAAGAGTAAAATATTTGAATAGGATTTTTGTGAAGTGAAACTACCATAGTCAAAAACACACACACACACACACACACACACACACACACACACACACACACACACACACCCCTTTCTGCATAGCTATTGTGTCATCTCACATAAATGTGTTCTGGGAGGACCATCACCTCTCATGTGAAGGCTTGCTGAGTCCTTTTCAGGGCTGCTCATCCATCTTTGGCGTCCACTTGCCACCTAACTCTCAGGTGTGGCTCCAAGAAGCTGTGGCATGCACAGTGGTCATGCCTTGGTAAAATCATCTCAACAGATGGGCTAAGCCAGGTTCAGAATAATTGACAGACCTCAAACTTGCCCTTTTCCTGACAGAATGGGTGAATGAGAACAATTTGTGGCAGTAGCCATGAAGGCAGTCAAAAAAGGCACTATGGAATGCTTAGACCTTAGTCAAACATGGAAGACACCAAAGTCATCCACTGCTTCCTGGGCCATCCCCAGTGTGAAAGGAAATTCTTGGTTCTCTTTGTCTATTCTGAGTTTGTACTTGTGAAAAGAGAATCCTTTATTCTCTTTGCCTAGTTGGAGTTAAAACTTTGGTTAACAACAACTTAAATACCCCTACTTAGTACCTCACAAGATTGTGAGGACAGGATTAACTCTCCTTTGTCTACCTTTTGATTGAATCAACATAAGCTTGAACTAGGTGGAGGAGCTCAAAAATCACTTAGTGAATTCACACCCTACTTAGTGCTAGGTGAGAAGCCAGTAAGATACTTGGAAAGCTCCACCCTTTTCTCCTAACTCAAATAGCCAGAAACTTTTGAATTCTTTTAAGAGTTCACACCAGTCATACTGACTTTTGTCTTGCCACAGGACTGTGATGACTGTGGAAGAAATAGTGAGGTTGATGACTGTGAATAACTTTGCCTTACTTAAATACAATTCATGCTTGAGTTGAGACATTGCCCCACAAAGTCACTGTTGTTCTTTGAAAAATGAAAGATAAGCATCATATGCTTAGCACTAAGCATAGTGCTTGACATATAGTAGGTGTTTAATAAATGTCTATTGATTGACTGAAGAGGCAAGAAAGCAAAAGCATCAATATACAGGACTATGATGATGAAATGAACATTCATCAATCTAGCTGGTACCAAATTCCCCAAACAGAAGAAATGCAAATATATTGATATCTATCTTGAATTTTGACTTCATTTTGTTGATTCTGATGTATAGTCTGTGTTCTTTAAGGAAAGTTGTGAAAATAATTTCATGGTTCTAGCAAAATTATACAGGCATTTACTCCCCCCAAAGCACAACAAATCAAAGAAATTAACCCTCTCCATTTTAAAAATGAAAATGTGATGAGAATTAAAACAATATTCCAGAATGTTGGCCCATGCAAAGAGGAAAATAAAACTATTGTGAAGCATTCTTGTTTCCTTCTATATAAAATGAAGAAGTAGGATGAGATGATCTTTAAGGTTCCTGTTGATCCTAAATCTAGGATCCTACGAGTCCATATTTTTACCAAGTCAACTATTGGATCCAGAATTGTTCTGTGTCATTAAAAAATAAAAACAAACAAAGGAATACTCTTTTCTTACCAAATTGGAAGAAAATTTGTGGACATAGTGAAAAGAATAAAGGGAGTATAATCAAGAGACCTGAGTTCACATTCTGCCTTTCCCTGCCCCAAGCCTCTTCACCTTCCAATACATCCTCCAAAGTGTTTTTTCTAAAGGGTAGGAAAATTCTTGTCTTTGACCCTACTCAACAAACTCCAATGGCTCCCTGACTTGAAGATCGAAGGTCACTTTTAATGACACTTAAAGATATTTAAAAGCTTGCCCCTTCCTAATTTCCCAGTCTTTATGCTTTATTCCTGTGATCCAGTTGAAATGGCCTTTTTGCTGTCTCACACACAGGACATGCCTTTTCCTATCTCTGTGCCTCTACCTTGTTGTCTCCCATGACTGGAATGTCTTGTCTCAAACTGCTGGATTTTACAGTTTTCTGATTCAAGACAACTCAAAATAGTTTCTTTAGAAAATGCATCCTCTCCTAATATTGCTTTAGAAGTATTTCGTCTGTATAGTTAGATTTGTACATTTTGTCTTTCATATTAAAATGTAAGATCTTTGAAAACAGGGACTGAATCATTTTTGTCTCTGTATTCCTAGTGTTTAGCACAGTACATGGCACACAGCAGGTGCTTAATAAATGCTTATTTATTGATTTATTGACAATCTTATCTAAGGACCAGCTTAGCTAACTTTGGAAAGGCTCATCACCAGAAAATTTGTTCATGAGATTTATTCTGTATTTTTTTCAAGAGCAATTTATGAAATTGTCAATTAAGACATAGAATATTTTCACACTACATTGGTGGCAGGATGCACACCAATGGGATCGGGGTTCCTTAAAGGAATAAAGTGAGTCCAAGACATCAAAATCACTTTAAAGGATTATGTATCCATATATAAACTTCATTCTAATTTTTAAACCCTTATCTTCTGTCTTAGAATCAGTTCAGTGTATTGGTTCCAAGACAGAAGAGTGGTAAGAGTTAGGCAATGGGGCTTAAGTGACTTGCCCAAGGTCACACCATCTGGGAAGTGTCTGCGGTTAGATTTGAATCTATGACCTTCCTTCCCCAAGCCTGGCTCTTAATCCATAGAGCCACCATGCTCCATTCTAAGTTGAAGAGCTCTTCCTTATTACTGTCTGAGAAACAATGTTCCCTTCCTTTTATAGATGACAGATCTGTGGCCCAGAGACGGCAAGTGATTTGCCCATAGACCCACAATGGGTCATTTGCACAGCCAGGACTCCTGTCTCCCAGTTCTTTCATCTTTTCTCCAAACCATTACCTTCAACCCTTCTGAATCAAGGATATTTGACAATCTGGAAACCTGAGCTCACTCTAAGGCTATATACATAAGAAAACCAGAAAGGAGGGCTCAGCCTGGACAAAGGCAGGTGGGAAATGATCCAATAAATGAATCCTAGCTAAGGTTCATTTGTTTTTATCTGTTAATAGCACACCATCTTCCCAAAATAGGAGCTCTAGCTCTTATTCATTCTTTCTTACTTCTACAAAGATAAGACCTTTCTGCTATCTTTAGAATATAAAAAATGTATATATAATAATATATATAATATATATGTATAAATATATATATTTGCAGGTATCAGCTAATTTAGATAGGATGTTCTCTAATACTCTTTTCAAAGAAGATTTCCTCTTCTTTTCACCTTCGGTTCTGTGCTTTTCCTTGAGATTTTTACTCTTGGTCCTTCTAATCTAAATCTAAATACTTATCTGGGTGTTATTTCTGTAGCTACAAAGGTTTCCAGAGATGTTTTGCCCTTCCCTTTCCAAAGCCTTTGTTATACTAAGTGCTAGATGCCTCCTGATGCACATTTTTTGAGGAACAGGATAGGGGTCCTAATGAACTATCTTCCCTTCGAGACCTATTTTCCACACTACAGGTTTTTCCATGAACTATCTGAAATCCGTCTCTCTGAAATCTAGCATAATTGTCTAACTATTTCCAATGTTCTTATCCTTGCTGATTATGAGGTCCCAGAGGAGATGTTCACCTCCTTCCAAGGATGCCATTGTTCTTACATCCCCCCAAAATCCTTTCCTTCTTAGACAGAATGAAATGAATGCAGCAGTTCTTCTTGCTGATTCTAATACTTTCTGCCCTATCTCCATGTACTCAGATAATCCTTTCCCCAAGTTATTACCATCACTTGTTGAAAATCTTCTTTCTTCGGTGTAAACAGAATTGTGTACCTCAGGACTATGTTCCTGAGAATTCCTTTAATATTTCCCAGAATTTCTTTCCTCTCTCCCCCATGTTGAGTCCTTGTGTTTTGTTTATAAGTTGGTTGTAACCCCACCTTTGTGCCCTGTTCTCTCACGACTGAGGCTGGGTTAGCTCCCTCTTTACTCTAGCTTTTTATTTTCCTTTACTTCAAGTTATTATTAATAAATATTATAAAATATAATACTTGGAGTTATTGTATATTGATTTTGAAGCTTACACTTCCATGGCCCAGCTCAGGAGGCATCTCCTCTCTAGGGAGCTCGACCCAATTCCTCCAGTTAGAAGTGATCTCTCCTTTTCCTCTATCATTTTCTTCCTCAGATCATATTTATTTTTGCATATGCCATATTCCTGTAAGATCCTTGATAGTGGGGGCCATCTTGTTCTCCATCAAGAGAGAGCATGGTACTATTTATGTCAGAAGGTCTGGGTTTAAATCTAAGCTGCTATTTGCTACCTCTGTAAATCTGGGGAAAGTCATTATATCTTTTTGCATCCTGTGGTCCTCATCTGCAAAATGAGTTGATTAGCTTCTATGGTCATATCCAACCCTAAAATTCTGTGTGTTTTTGAAGTAGAAATCACTTAATAATCGAGAAATATTGGATTAAAATTTGATGGCCTGAATTCAAATCCTGACCATTTACTTTTGTTGTTACTGGTGTTGTTGTTCTGTCATGTCCTACTTTCTGTGATCCCTTTTGGAGTTTTCTTGGCACAGATACTGGGGTGGTTTGCCCTTTCCTTCTCCAGCTCATTTTAGAGATGAGAAAACTGAAGCAAGCAGGGTTAAGTGACTTGCCCAGGGTCACCCAGCTAATAAGTGTTTGAGGCCAGATTTAAATCCATGAAGATGAGACTTCTTGGCTTCAGGCTGGGCACTCTATCTACTGTACCATCTAGCTGTCTAACACTGAGAAAATCACAGCCTCTTCAGGCTTTAGCTCCTCTTCTGTAAATTGAGGTCATTTAAAAATAGGTGACTTCTAAAAACATATCACATGGCTCAATGGGATATGATTGGGGTTTTGATGTTAAAAGATCGCTCTACTGTAAATATGAATAACATGGAAATAGGTATTGAGTGATAATACATGTATAACCCAGTGGAACTGCTTGTCAGCTCAGGGAGTGGGGACGGAAGAAGGGAGGAAAAAATCATGAATCGTGTAACCATGGCAAAATATTCTAAATAAATAAAAAAGTACCATATAAAAAATAGGTGACTTCTAAGGTCATTGTGCATTATCAGCCTATGCTACTATAATCCATCTCCACTGCTAAACACATAGTTTTCCAACAAAGTAACAGCTGTACATAGTAAATGCTTATTTAATTAAATTGGATTGTATTGAATTAGGAATTGAAATTGTCAACAAGGCAAAATAAGAATTTATCTGATATGTAGCTTTTAGCTTTCTACTGGGCATCCCAGTGCATATTGGGAGGTCTAACGTGTATGAGACACAATGATCTTAGTAAAACAAGGGCCCTAGAAACACATTCTTCATGATCCATACAGTTAAACTGACCGTATATCATAATTTTTTTTTCAAATTGTTGGCTCTCAGGGAGTGGTTTAGGTCCAGCCACAATCTCAGAAAAATAATCTCCCCCCATAGACCACCAGCACATGTATCATATTTCCTTCCCTGATGTCTGGGATACTTTTTTGCTCTGATTTGTATATAAATACTGTTGCCCCCTCCCCGAAAAGTCAAACATACCAACCATCACCAATTAAAACTCCCCCATAGCATTTCCTTCTAAACATCATGAAATACCCAAAGCCAAGAGCAGAATAAAAGGAGGAATTAGACACATATTTCCAACAACCCTTTTATTGAGTTGCATTCAAGGAGACTGGTAAAAAAGATTGGGTTTCTTCTATAATCAGGGCTCGGAGATCGGCCAAGGCAGGAATCACCCCTGGAACTGATGGAAACTGAAGCGGGGTGTCCTTGAGCGTTCGTGTCTGACAGTCAATGTCAACTACGATACCCCTTTCCTTTGTGGAACACCTCCAGGAAAAACAAATGGCATATGGCGATGGTTGTTAAGCTTGGAGCGAGCCTGCCAAGAGAGACTCCCATCCCAGTACCTGGAAAGCTGCATCTCAAGCATGAGAAAATGACTTCTCATGAAGGTGGACCCCTCATCTCTCTGGCCCTTTTACAGCTCGAGTGGGTCAGGTCGAGAGGCCACCGGTCAGTCACGGAAACCAAGGGGTCCGGCGTTAAGGAGGACCAACAAGTCCTTTCAGGGGCAAAAGGGAAACCTTGGGATTTCTGAATCAGAAGATCTGAGACCCGAGTCCTGGTCCTGATACTTTTTTAGTGGTGTGGCCTTGGGTGAATACTGGGGGAGACACTGTCTCTAGGGTTAGAGAACCTGGGTTCAAATCCTACTGCTGAAACTGTATAACTTTGCACAATGTCATTTAATTTTTCTGGGACTCAGCATCCTTATTTAATAAAAGAAGTGGGGAGGATGAGCTAGATGGCCTCTGAGTGGGTGACAGAGTCAGACCTGCGCATGAGAGTGATGGTTCTAGTAGCACCCAAGTGGTGCAGTGGATAGAACAGTGGGCCTGGGACAGGAAGACTTGAGTTAAAATCAGACACTAACTGTGTGACCTTGAGCAAGTCACTTAACCTCTGCTTGCCTGGGTTTCCCCATCTGAAAAATAAGGAAAATAATAGAATAGAACTCCCAGGGTTGCAGTGAAGATCAAATGAGATAAGAGTTATAAAGCATTTGGTACAGTGTGTGCCATATAAATGTTAGTTATTACTATTTTTATCAGTAGTATATATATGTATACATATATAAAATATATTATATAATATATAAATGTATGCATATGTTTATATATCTTATAATACATAAACTTTAAATTTTATATCATATATATAAATATAGAATAATATAATAAATGCAAATGTCATTGTTATGTTATTATATATTATATTTATTTACATTGTTATATTTATATTTACACTTATTATAATATAGTATTATATATTTACACACATAATTTAAAGTTTACTATATATG
>NC_058132.1:102566546-102584896 GCF_016433145.1 Gracilinanus agilis
AAAGAGAAAGACAAGGAGAGAGACAGATAAGGGAAAGGGAGAGGGAGAGAGGGAAGAAGAAAGAGAGAGAGAGAAAAAGAGAGAGAGAGAGAGAAAAAGAGAGAGAGAGAGAGACAAGGAGAGGGACAAGGAGAGAGACAGATAGGGGAAATGGAGATGGAGAAAAGGAAGAATGGAGAGAGAGAGGAGGATAAAGAGAAAGACAAGGAGAGAGACAGATAAGGGAAAGGGAGAGGGAGAGGGAGAGAGGGAAGAAAAAGAGAGAGAGAGAGAGAGAAAGAGAGAGAGAGAGAGACAGAGACAGAGACAGAGAGACAGAGACAGAGAGACAGAGAGACAGAGAGAGATGGAAAGAGAGAAAGAGTGTGTGTTGTGTGCATGGTAGCTCCTGTAGAAAGCTTTCCATTGGTACATAGGTCAAGCGCATATGCCTACTATATTCTTGTGGATGGGAAAACTGAGGCTCAGAGCAGTTAAATACTTGCAATGGGTGAAAAATATAATAAACATCAGAGCTGACATTCAAATCCAGGACTCTGGACTCTCCGTCTAGCTCCCTACCCCTATATGACATTCATCCAATCAACAAGCATTTACGAGATGTCTAATATGTCAAAAAGTGATAATACAAAGAATGAAATAATCCCTCCCCTGGGGGAGACAATGTGTACTCATATGAGTATATCCAGAATAAATACAGACAGAATAAAAGTAAAACAAATACACAGTAGATAAATAAATACAAGGCAGTGAAGGATGGAGGAAACTAGTAGTTGAGGGAATCAGGAAATGCTTCCCCACAGAAGAGGCTGCCTGAGTCGGCTCTTAAAGGAAGACAGGCATCTGTGAGGTGGAGGGAAGGAGGAACACCATTCCATGCACTGGAAGCAGCCATGCAAAGGAGTCCAGATTGGAGATCAAGGGCCGCATTACCAAGAAGGATCAGAATTGGGTCATGGACCCACAGCTTAGGCTTTTATGTCCAGTCCTTTGTCCACTACACCTCAGCCTGCCTGGTCCTCTTGGAGATTTCATTTTGCTCTCCCCTCTCCTCAAAGCTGTTTGGCTTCAGATAAGAGCTTGGACGTAAGCCTGCTCTGACAGTTGCTTAATGTCTAAGACATCCCAGGACCTAAAAGCGGGTGGAGGTGGGGGGGGGGGAACAAATGCCCGAAATATACATAGATTCAGGCCAGTGAGGCTAATTATACTGAATAATAATTTAATTTAAAGCTAGAAGGGTCTTTAGAGAAGCACGAATTTCATGTGCATTATTTTCCAAAGACCTCCGCCATCTGGTTTGACCTCTCCTGGCAAATTTCTCTAATGTCATTTCACAGATTCTATGCTTTTAATGAAAGTGGGCTATTGGGTGTTCCAAAAAGTTATCCTACAGCCTCTGTTAGATCATTCTCTACATGTAGAATGCCTTTCCTATGCCCAACCACATGAAATGTGACTTATCTTTGACACAGTCAATGGCTGCCTTGCCCATGAAGACTTCCTTGATTTCCTTCATCAGAAAGGACTTTTATTTCTTCCGAACTCTCACAGAATTGTGTTTCTCTAACAGGAATATGTTTTACTCTGCACTGTGTTTATTTGCAGAAATGTCATCTCTTTCTGGTAAGATTGTAAATTACTTGAGGGGCCAGATCATTCGTGCTTGCATATTTCCCAGAGCTTGGCATAGGCCTTTGCAGATACTGTACTAAGTACTTTAAAAATTGTTTTAAATCCCAGAATTAGTAGGAGGATCACCAGGAGGAAGTCAGAAAATGGAGATGAAAAGGGCCTACAAAGCTAAAACTTTCATTCAAAATAATTTGGTACAATTAAATGTTATCTTTAATAATAATAATTAATAATAGAAAAACAAAGTGCTAAAAAAGCTTTCCATGTACTTTACAAAGATCTCATTTTATCCTCAAAACAAACCTGGGAGGAAGGTGCTACTTTTTACAGATGGGAAATTAAAGAAGACAGGGCTAAAGTGACTTGCCCAGAGTCACACAGTTATCAAGAAAATGAGGACATATTTGATCTCTGTCATATTTGATTGATTTGGGATCTTCACGATATCCATGTCCAGTACTCTAGCCATTTTGCTACCTAACTCCCATTGCTTCTCTCATCTCTAAAAAGGAGGGAATTGGTTATCTTTACAGGATTTTCTTCTGAATTTCACATTGTATGTATTATATTCTAAGGTCTCCTTTTCTTCTTGCATTTTTTACATTCCTGTTTTGTGCTGTAATGTGTCTTCTGCCTCCAATGGTCTATGTTTTAAGATCTTTCTCAGGGGCAGCTAGGTGGCTCAGGGGATAGAGAGTCAAGTTTGGAGATGGGAAGTCCTGGGTTAAAAACTAAACTCAGACACTTCCTAATTGTGTGACCTTAGGCAAGTCACTTAACCCCTAACTCTTACCATTTTTCTTCCTTGGAATAGATAATTTGTATCCATTCTAAGATTAATAAAAAAAATTCTTTCCCATATCTAACATTCTAGGCTCCCTAGTTCCTCCCAGCTTAGACATCTTTGGTCCTCATGTCCATCTCAGCTTTGGCATAGACTAGTGATTCCCAAAGTGGGCGCCACCGCCCCCTGGTGGGTGCTGCAGCGATCCAGGGAGGCAGTGATGGTCACAGGTGCATTTATCTTTCCTATTAATTGCTATTAAAATTAAAAAAATAATAATTTCCAGGGGGCTAAGTAATATTTTTTTCTGGAAAGGGGGCGGTAGACCAAAAAAGTTTGGGAACTACTGGCATAGATCCTCAAGTCCATCCCATGTCTGACATTCTAGGTCCTTAAGTACCTTCAAGTTCTGACATCCTAGGCTCTCTGGTTTCCCCCAGTTTGTATATTCTAGGCTCTCAGATCCCTTTCCAACTATTATTCTATGAAGGAATATCTCCCTTAAAAAATTATATATATCAACCTTCAAGTAATCTCCGCTGGTATCTCCCTGCTTTCTTCACAGGACCTTATTTCTCTTGCCCACATTTCAGCCCTGCTGGTGCAATTAAAGTCCAGTTCCACTCACGCCACTTCCCAGGTGGAGATAAGAAAGGCCAAGAGACTTTAGAAAATGCTGAGCCCCTTCTCTTCCCCTGATTTCTGCCCGTGCTGGGGCTCTGAGTCACAGCCGCTTGTCTCCCTGATCCAGCTGAGTTTTTACAGCTGTAACAACTGCCGAGTTAATAGTACGGAAGGGCAGGCCAGAGCCTAGCTTCTGTCATGCATCATCAACAAGACTGTCAGCCAGGCTCTGATTGCGGAATCTTTATTACCGGTGAAGATGGAAGCAGCAAGAAAGAACCCAGCATGACTCCCCGGCTCCCGAGGAGGGGAGAGAAAACATCTTTTGACTTGTAAACTGAGCAAATTTGATCTGAATGTGGCTGGGTGAGGACGAATCTGGGCTTCCACAATGCCATTTGCACACACTCCCTGGAGAGAGAATAAGTCTGTTATCCACGGGGAGAGGCAGGAGGCTTCTAAAAGTTTGGGCCATCCTCCCCTTTGGGGTAAGGCATCTTTGGCACAACACTAACCTGATGGCCATTCCTCATGCCCAGTACGCCTTGCCTCTGAATTTTCTCTTGCTGAAATCTCTTTTATCCTACAAGGCTGAGCTCTACTGTTCTTCCAGCCAAATGGGACTTCTTCCTCCACTTTTCTCATAGCACTCGATCTGGATTTCCCCTTGTTCTTGTCACATTCTGCCCTGTTTCACATTCATTGTGTCCATGGTATGTTCTTTGTATTCTCCAGGGCCTAGCACAGTATTCTGCATGCAGTGATGATTACTTCATAGATTTACTGAATTGAGCTGGGCCAGGAAATTCCCTAGTTTTGTTTTTAGGAAAAGGAGGACATCCAGAGTCCATAGCTAAGGCCAGGGGCAGAACCACTAACTGGAATGCTTTTCCTTCTTATCTCTTGGCTTTCTCCAAGAATCAGGGAAAATTCTATATTTAGTAGTAGACCTTATCTGGTCCTCTCCTTCCAGCTACCTCCCTTATCAGATCACCTTCTATTTCTCTTTCTCTTCCTCTCTCTCCTCTTCCTCTCTCGCTCCCTCTCTCCTTCTCTCTCTTTCTCTTTCTTTCTCTTTCTCTCCCTTCCTCCTTCTTTCTCTCTCTCTTCCTCTCTCTCCTCTTCCTCTCTCGCTCCTTCTCTTCCTCTCTTTCTCCTTCTCTTCCTCCCTCCCTCTCTTTCTCTCTTTCCTTCTCTTTCTCTCTCTTTGTCTCTGTCTCTCCTTTCCTAACCCCCTTCTCCTCTCTCCCTCTTTCTCTGCCTATCTTTCTATAATCTATCTATGTGTCTATCATCTGTCTATATCTATCTTTTTCTCATTTACCTATATGTCTACTTTTCTATCATCTGTCTATCTGTCTTTCTATCTATGTCATCTCTCTCTATATCTTGTCTCCCCTACAAGACAGCAAGATCCTTGAAGGCAGGAATTATTTTTTACCTTTCTTTGTACCCATAGTGTTTAGCACATTGCTTGAGAGACAATGTGTTTAATAAATTCTTCTTGATTTATATCTATTTTACAGAGAAGGAAACCACAGGGGAAAGAGATTTTTTTTGATCAGTAGGAGACATGGATTCTTTTCCCAGAATTCTCATTTACCAGCAGTGTGACCTTAGGAAAGTCACAAGCTCTTCAAGTTTCTGATTTTAAAAAATTTAGAGGGGTGAATTAGATGAAATCTGTAGATCTTTCTAGTTCTGAAATTCAGTAATTCATCTAGGGCAGAGGTTCTTGAAATTTAGGGAACACTAAGGTGACCTGTATCTAGATTTTAGGGGGTTCATGATCTTGAATAAAAAATACTTTTATTTTTACTAATCTCTAACTGAAATTTAGCTTTGCCTTTAATTACTTGAAAACATGATTCTGAGAAGGGATCCTCAGGCTCCATTAAATTGTCAAATGGGGTCATGACACCAACAAAAATGTTGAGAACCCCTGATCTAGGTCTAGGAAAATGAAGCCAGATAGAGACAATGAAATTAGGAACCGCCTTTCCCAAATCAGGAGAACTGGAACAGGGATGCATTGAAAAGCCGAGTCCGGAAAGACATCCTCTTTCTATTGAGTTTTGAGTGGTGGAAGGAATAGAAGACTTGACATCAGAAACCTCAGTTTGGATCTTGGCTCAAACCCACACTAGATGTGTGACTGCAGAAGTCATTTACCCTCCAATCTGTCAAAATGGCAATAATATTACTTGCCCAGCCTACCTCCCAGGACTGTTTTGAGGATCAAGTAAGATTATGTATGTAAATCCCTTTGTAAACTGTAAAGTCCTCTACTGTATAAACGGGAGTTATTATTTCTAAAGTTGGCTTGGGGCATCTTGGCTCCCGAGTTTATAATACCATGTACAAATACGTATGTCATTTACAACACCCAAACAGGAATCTTATGGGAAATCATCTTTTGTTTTGAAAGCACTTTGAAGATGAAGAGGTGCCAAATGCTTTAGAGACCATACGAGTACAAGTTCAACCAAATGTTTATTTTAATTTGGTGAACTGTAATAAAGGTTTTTGGAACATGGAAATATCATTTATGCTCACTTTGGGGGCCTGAGAGTTTTTAGTGGTAGCCTTTCAAAGTAGCTTGGTTGGGTCCAAGGTTAAGTTAGAGCTGGAAGAGGACATTCAAAAATTGTCTAGAGAATGTCAGAGTTGGAAGGTGCCTTGGAACACAGAATGTCAGAGCTGGAAGGGACTGTGGGAGATGGATTATTAAAAATGGAAGGACATATGGAATGCTGATTGTCAGAGCTGAAAGGTATCTTTGGGCACAAAATGTCCAGAGCACAGAGAATAGGATATGAGAACAGGAAGGGACCTTAGAAAACAGAATGGTAGATTACAAAGAACAGAATGCTAGAGATGGAAGAGACTTTAGAAATCCTCGAGTCCTGGGGTTTTTAACCTTTGTGTGTGTGTATGTGTAAGTCATGGACTCCTTTCACAATCTGGGACAGCTATGTCAGAATAATGTTTTTAAATAATGGAAGAAAATGATTCATTTCAGTAGGAGGTTAGTGAAAAGAAAATAAATTTTTTTTGCTCTCCAAATTCGCAGACTTTCTGAAATCTTTCTAAGGATCTGTTGGTTGTCCTCAGACCCCATGTTAAGAATCTGTGCTCTAAGTCTGACCCAATCATTCTATAGATAAAGTAAATTATACCCTTTTGAATAAACCTAGGATTAAATACAGTATTGCTCAAATTTGGACCCCTTGGGAATTTGTGATCATATGGAGCAGAATGGAGGATGAAAATGGCCCGAGGTTTCATTGCATAGAATTTTCGAGATTAAAGGGCACATAGAAACCAACAGACCCAGTTTCTCCATTTTAGAGAGGTAGTAATGGTGAATAGGGCATGAAGTGATCTGCCCAGTCATATATCTAGTTAGAGGCAGGATTAAAATTAAAGCTCAAATTTCCTGATTGTCGGTCTATTGTTCTTTCTACTGTCCGTGGCTGAGGTCCATTCTAAAAGATGGTTTACGAGGCACAGAAAGGTACTTTAGAGGCACCCATTTATGTACAAACAAGTGAGATGCACAATAAATTCATGTTCACAGAAAATAGTGTGGGAATACAATATTCTGGTCAATTGAATATTCTAGTTAATTCACCATTACCATGCAGATCATACATGGATCACTGATTTTCAAATACTACAAAAATACTTAAAATACAATTTTATTCAACATAACTTAATTGCTTGCTAATATCTCATTTGTAGAAGAGGTTACCTAGGAGGAACACGAGAGCTATTTTGCTTGAAAGGGCTATCTAATAGAAAAAGGTTTGTTTTTTTGACCCTATTGGGCAGATGACTGGGGCAGTTAGGTGTTGAAATGGATAGAAAGCCAAGTCTAGTGTTATGAAAACTTGAGTTCAAATCTAGCCTTAGATACTTCTTGGCTCTGGGACCCTGGGCAAGTCATTTAACCCCAATTGCCTAGATTTTACCACTCTTCAGCCTTGGATCTGATACTTAGTATTGGTACTAAAAAGGAAGGTAAGTGTTTAAAAAAATTCCTATAAGACTCAGCAGAATCTAGCCCTCCTAGGGGTTTGGGTCAGATGGCCCTTGAGGTCTTTAGATGGACTTCTTGAGATCTCTGTTATCAGAAGAGCTTCTTAAATAGTTTTCACTTCTTAACTCCTCATCCAGCCTGGCCAATTGAAAACCATCCAATGCAGTATTAGGGTCTCTGAAGATACCCGAGCATATACTGAAATGGTCTTTTAAGGAATGATTTATTAGAGCAGAAAGAGAAGCAAGTTTCCTTGGGATCATCTCCTAATGAACAACCACTAACTACTAGACTATGCCTATTTTTTAACTCTTCCCTGACAGAAAAAAATAAGGCTTCACCTGTGGCCACAGGCCAAATTCCAGCTTCAAAGAGTTAGATTTGCATCAATTTCCCTTTTTATCTTCCCCTAAACTCCAACCCAACCATGGATGCCTGTCCCAGATGGTAGCTGGCTATCAGGAAAGGTAAACATAAAGCCTTGTTTTCTACCAAATAGAAGAAGAGGGTGGGAGAGATTGAGGGGCTTAATAACAGGCTGGTGATAGCAATTACAAGAGGTTTGGGGGAGGGTGGGACAGAACTCTGCAGTTTTTCTGAGAAACTATAGAAAAAGGGGCAGGTATGGAATCAGGAGACATAGTTAATAGCCTAGTTTCATATCCCTTAGTAACACGTGGCCCTAGGTAGGTTGCTTTCCCACTCAGAGCCTTATTTCCATTGTCTATGAAATAGGGATTATAAAACTTTGTCCTAGCCACCTTATAGGGTTGCCATGAGGAAAAGGAGGGCAGCTGGGTAGACCAACGGAGAGGATACTGGGTCTGGAGTCAGGAAGACTCCTCTTCCCAAGTTCAAATCCAGCCTCAGCTACTTCCTAGCTGTGTGACCCTGGGCAAGTCACTTCACTCTGTTTGCCTCAGTTTCCTCATCTGCAAAATTATCTAAAAATATGTTAAATTATTTAAAAAATGTATAAAATTCTTTCTAAAATGGCAAACCACACCAATATCTCTGCCAAGAAAACCCCAAATGAGATCGTGGAGAGTCAGACCCAACTGAAACAATTGAGAAAAAACAAAACGAGGAAGGACATTTGTATATTTGAAAGTGTTGTACAAGTGAGAATTGCTCTTTGTATTTTGAGGGAAGGGGTAGGGTTGTGAACAGGAGAGCAGCTAATGCTTGAGTTTGTCTACATTCCCTGCTTTAGTGAATGACGAATTAGAGACCGTGTGGCACAGTATAGAGAGTACTAAAGCAGGAGCCAGGAAGGCCTGGGCTTGAATCCCATCTTCATCACTTATTAGCAGCTTTATGCAGAGTTTGGCATTTAAGAAAGGCTTTTTATAACTTGGCCTTTTTCTGTCCTTTTGGTGTTCCTCCATGCTGAGGCCCTTCCGTAAACTCTGTGATCCACTAGACTGGCCTGCTTGCATGGAACATGTCTTCTTTCCAGGGGGCTGGTCATCTTCCACTGTGGGAGTGCTCTCTCTCCTCAGCTCTTCCTCTTCTTTCTCTGGCTTTCTTGGAGGCTCAATGCAAATCTGCGCTTCAGGAGGGGGCCTTTCCTGGCTGCTTGTGTTTTCTCTGAGATTTCCCCCCAAATTCCTTTGTACGTGTCTTGTACAGATATACTGCCTCCAATTATTGTGTAAACTCCTTGAGGACAGAGTTTTCATATCTATCTATCTATCTATCTATCTATCTATCTATCTATCTATCTATCTGTCTGTCTGTCTGTCTGTCTGTCTGTCTGTCTATCTATCTATCTATCTATCTATCTATCTATCTATCTATCTATCTGGCTGTCTATCTGGCTGTCTATCTATCTATCTATCTATCTATCTATCTATCTATCTATCTATCTATCTATCTATCTCTCCAATATGNTCTATCTATCTATCTATCTATCTATCTATCTATCTATCTATCTATCTCTCCAATATGCTAAGACACAGTGCCTGTTAAAAAGTTGGTGCTTAATTAATTCTTTTTGAATGATTGTGTGATCTTAGGAAAGTCACTTAACCTGTGCCTCAGTTTCCTCAACTGTAACATGGGAATAATGGTAGCACCTACCGCTCAAGGTTATTAGGAAGATCAAATGACATAACATTTGTAAGCATTTAGTTTGGTAACAGTAGGGTGAATTCTAAAAAATGCTCACTTGCTTCTTTCCTTCCTTTGCACTATACATTTGAGGCCATAAACTCCTAGTGGGCAATGTTTGCTGAATTTGTTTTCCATCTCTCTCACACGATGACTCCTATGGGCATAGTATTTTCAAATAATTAGGTGCAATCATGTCTGTTATCTTATAGGAACTTCAAAATAGCCTTTGAGGTGGGTATAAGTTATTCTCGTCATTGTTCAGTACTGTAAGCTGTATACCTCTCTGTGATCCCATTTGGGGTTTTCTTGGGCAGAGATAATAGAGTACTTTGCCATTTCCTTTTCTAGTTCACTTACAGATGAGGAAACTGAGGCAAATAAGGTGACATGACTTGCCCAGGGACACCCCACTAATAAGGGTCTGAGGCCAGATTTGATATCAGGCCTTCCTGACTCTGGCACTCTATCCACTAAACCCTGATCACTATTGCCACTTGACAGATGAAGGAACTGAAGACAATGGGAGAGGGTGGGATGGTGATTTTTGGTAAAATGATTTACCCAAGTTCACATGGCCAGTAAGAGGGAGAATCAGGGTTTCTTTACTTCTAAAGTTTACTTCTTCCACTGGGCACTACTTGCCCCCTGACCCTAATATTTCCATATGTTTGGTGCTCTTTCACCTATTATCCCACTTAATTCTTGAAACAACCCTGTGGAATGGTAAAGCCAGTTGAAACTGAAGCTTAGAGAGGTAAAATGATTCACCAAAATACTTCATAAATCCTTTGGGTGAGGATGTTTAAAGAACCACAAAATGTTAGAATTTAAAGGCAAGTTGGAGATCCTACAATGTAGATTTGTAAAAGGCCTTCGACTATGACTAGTCCAGCTACCTGATTTTAAATATGAAGAAACTGAAGCTCTAAGAGACTGTGACTTAACCAAGATCACCCAAGTAGTAAGTGGTAGGGATTGGATCCATTGAGTCCAAGTCAAACATTAAAAAAGAACACTTACCTTCTGCCTTAGAAATGTTTTCTGTTCCAAGGTAAGGGCTAGGCAACTGGGAGTAAGTGACTTGTCCAGGGTCACACAGCTAGGAAGTATCTGAGGCTAGATTTGAAACCAGGACATCCCTTCTCTGGGCTTGGCATTCTATCTTATCTATCTATCTATCTATCCATCTATCTATCTATCTATATATCTATCTATATCTATATCTATATCTATATCTATATCTATATCTATATCTATATCTATATACCAGCTACCTGGCTATTCCCCTCCTATTAGTATCATTATTATGATGAAAAACCCTTACCTTTTGTCTTAGATAGAAGGTTAAGGTTTTTAAATAATTATAATAATAGTAATAAAAATTTTCAAAAGGATTGGTTTAGGGGTAAAGGGAATTAGTTTTGTTTTCTTATTAAGTTTGAGTTGACTACCTAATATGTAGGTGGTACAATGGATAGAGCACTACTTCTAGAGTCTAGAAGACTCTCTTCCCAAATTCAAATCTAGCCTTAGACTCTTATTAGTTCCGTGACTCTGGGAAAGTCACTTAACCCTCATTGCCCAAGGGTCACATAGGTAGGACATTTTTATTACTATTATTATAATTATTTAAAAACCTTAACCTTCTATCTTAGAGCTGATTACAAGTATCAGTTCTAAGGCTGAAGGGTGATAAGAACTAGGTAACTGAAGTTAAGTGACTTGACCAGGGTCACACAGTTTGGTAGTATTTGAGGCCAGATTTGAACCCAGGTCCTCCTGTCTTTAGGCCTGGAACTGTGTCCACTGAGCCACCTAGCTCCCCCTAATTTCTTACTATTATTGAAGACAGTAACCTTCCTCTACTCATTCATGCTCAAAACCTTGGCAACATCTTCAACTCTTAATACCTCACATATCCAAGCAGTCACCAAATCTTGTTATTTCTCTTTTCACAACAGTTGTCACATCTATTGTCATCTGTGTACTCAAATTGCCATCCACCCTAGTTTAAGCACTCATCATCTCTTGCCTGGATCATTTTGAAAGCCTTCTATCTGGTCTCCCTATCTCAAGTTTTTCCTCTATCCCAATCCTTCCTCCAAAGAGCCACCAAGGAGATTTTCCTCCAGTGTAGTTATAACTATACCACCTGCCAACTCAATAAATTCTAGTGTATCCTTATTTCTATTAAGATCAAATAAAATCTCTTCCATCCACCATTTTAAATTCTTAAAAACATTTCATTTCCTAAAATATTTCTCAACTACATTAAAAAATGTTAACCTTCATTTAAAAAAGTTTTGAGTTCCAAATTCTCTTCTTTCCCCACTCTGTGAGAAAGTAATATAATATCAATTATCTATATGAACTCATGCAAAGCACATTTCCATATTAACCATGCTGCAAAAGAACATACAAATAAAATTAAAGAAAAGTAAAGAAAGTGAAAAAATGTGCCTCAGTTAGCACCCAGAGTTTATCCGTTCCTTCTCTAGAGGTTGATAGAATTTTTCATAAAGGGTCCTTTGGAATTGCTGCGGCTCCATTTGAAATTCTTTACAATCTGGTCCCTTTCAATCTTGCCAGTCTTCTTACAGCATATTCTTTGCCATCTACTTAGTGGTTCAACCGTAGTGGCCTATTTGCCATTTCAGACACGTACCACACTTTTGCAATAGCTATTTTCTACGCCTAGAAGGAACTCCCTTCTCACCTTGGAATCCCCAGTTTTCTGCAAGGGTTGTCCCAAGTTCTGCCTCTTTACATGACTTTCTCCTTCTCTGATGCATGGAAACCAGCCACCGTGTATCCCACGTAGGTAGTCTGACACAATGCTTTATAACTTCCAGGGGTCTGTTTTGGGTTGATGCTCTTTATTTCCTCTGTTTTGAATAAAACGTTTTGTTGTTTCTAAAACTCTGCTCTCAGAGTTTATCCCTTCCCCCTCTGGAGGTTGATTACATTTTTCACCAAGGGTGCTTTGGATCCATTTAAAATTCATTACAACCTGGCCCCTTTTGGTACTACTGCACTTTAATTCCAAACTAACTAACTTATGCTCATTTTACATTGATTCTGTATGCACTTTCACATATCCATTCTGTCTCTACCACTAGAATGCAAGCTCCCTGAAGGCAAGCAAGGACTATTCCACTTTTGCTTTCATTTCCCCAGCACTCTAATCTAAAGAAATAAACATTTGTTGACTAATTGAAAGTCAGTCTTTCTCCATGTAACTTCCCTCCAGTGTTCCCAGTCTTTCACTCTAGACCAGTGGTTCCCAAACTTTTTTGGCCTACCGCCCCCTTTCCAGAAAAAATATTACTTAGCCTCCTGGAAATTAATTTTTAAAAAATTTTAATAGCAATTAATAACAAAGATAAATGCACCTGTGGCCATCACCACTTCCTGGATCGTTGCAGCACCCACCAGGGGGCGGTGGCGCCCACTTTGGGAATCACTGATCTAGATCCATGCAAACTTGTTGCATTGCTCTTCTATTCAAAGAATAAATCTAATCTCTGTCCAACCTTCATGTATGTATGTGTGAGTAGGCATGTGTGTGTCCTCAGAGCCCTTACACTCTTAGTCAACAGGGAAAAAATATCAACATAGAGTTAAATAGGCATTGGTTCCTATAATGCTGTCTTATTACTTTGTAACATTTTCTTAGCCAAGGACAATCTGCATTCTCCCCAGGCTAGTTCCTGGCTGGACTCGCTCTAAATGACCTTAATGGCTTTTGAATGGGGCCAGGCAAAATGAAGCTGGCAGGGCTTGGCCTGGCACCCACCCCAGTTCCTGAAAGCACTCTTCAGCTCTAGGGCTCTTTCTACCTCCAAGAAGACAAGAAAAGTTTGGCAGTCATCATATCTGTGATTGAAGGGACTTGGTTTTTCAGGATTCCCCCCATGCCCAAATACCAAATTTGATTCTCTCCCCAGTTTTGATCATCTAAAATTTCATAATTTTATAAATGCTGTATCTCAAAGATTGTATGAGAATGGTGTAGTGCCTAATCCACAATGTGCTTTATAAAAAAAATTTTTTTTTAATTTTAAACCCTTAACTTCTGTGTATTGACTTATAGGTGGAAGAGTGGTAAGGGTAGGCGATGGGGGTCAAGTGACTTGCCCAGGGTCACACAGCTGGGAAGTGTCTGAGACTAGATTTGAACCTAGGACCTCCTGTCTCTAGGCCTGGCTCTCAATCCGCTGAGCTACCTAGCTGCCCCCAATGTGCTTTTAATAAATACCCAATTCATTGACTGACTGTTAGAATAAGATATTAAAATAGAGCCTGTTTCCTCCTAATTCCCCTCAATTATTGACATATCGAGAAGAAACAAGATTGCTAGAACTTTTCATAAGAAAATTAAAAGTCACCAAAGTGAAAATGATCAAAATGCACACCTCAGGAACAATGAGATCTCCAAGTAGAAATAGCAGAGGTAAACTCATCTGAAGAAAAGCATACAGGAACAGCCCCAGAAACTGTAATAATACTTAACACAATCTCAAGAGAGATGTGATTAAATCTTTATTTTTTTAAAAAATCCTGACTTCTGTCTTAGAATGAATGCTGTGAATGGGTTCCAAGGTAGAAGAGTTGAAAGGGCTAAGCAATGGGGATTAAGTGACTTGCCCAGTCACAAAGCTAGAAAGTGTCTGAAGTTGGATTTGAACCCACATCCTCCCATCTCCAGGCCTGGCTCTCCATTCATTGAGCTATCCAGCTATCCCCTGAAATGTGTTTAAATCTTAAGGGAGACAGTTAGATAGGTAGATGGCCTAGTGGATAGAGCAAAAGACCTGTCTTAGCCTCAGATACTTGGAAGGTGTGCAAAGCTGGACAAATCACTTAACCTCTTATTACCTCAGTTTCCTTATCTGTAAAATGTGGATCTTTTTTTTTTTTAAACCCTTACCTTCCATCTTGGAGTCAATGCTGTGTATTGGCTCTTAGGTGGAAGAGTGGTAAGGGTAGGCAATGGGGATCAAGTGACTTGCCCAGAGTCACACAGCTGGGAAGTGTCTGAGGCCAGATTTGAACCCACGACCTCCTGTCTCTAGGCCTGGCTCTCAATCCACTGAGCTACCCAGCTGCCCCCTAAAATGTGGATCTTAAGAACATCTGCCTCTGAGGGTTGTTGTGAGGATAAAACAAAGTTCATATTCCTAAAGCACTTTGTAAACATTAAAGTATTATATAAATCGTAGCTATTATTGCTAATTAAATGTATAACAGGAATTATATATATGTTAAGAATTATATATATATATTAGGAATTAAGTTACAATAATAAAGCGTGTAACAAAGAAATATATAACAAATACAATAAATAACAAGGAATTAACCAAAACTAGAAAGATTGTGGATCTTAGATCTAGAGCTTGAATAGACCTCAGAAGACATTTAGTCCCAATCCCTCCTTTGCTATAAAAGGAAACTGAGGCATGGAGAGTTAAGTTACTTGTACTAGGTCACACAAGTGGGTTTGAATCCTGGTCTTGTACCTGGGTCTAGTGTTCTTTATAATGTACTCTGCTTCCTCTCAGTAGCAAAAATAAATAGCAAAAAAAAATCATAAGAAGAACTAAAAAACCTACCTAAAGCTGCAAAATGTCAGTAGATGATGAAACTCAGCAGACCAGAAAATGGTATAAATAATTTTAAAATATCAATGGAGGCAGCTAAATGAATCAATATTAATTAATAAAGTAATACAGTAAAAGACTGAATTGCAAAAATACTGACTTGGAAAAATAAGATCATGAAACAATTAAGAAAAGAAATAGATCAAGAAGAAATATAAGCCAGGAGGCGTGGGGGAGGCGTAGAGGCGCAGGCTGTAATCCCTGCTGCTGCCCAGGTTGGGGAGGCTGGTGGATTGCTTGAATTTGGGAATTCTGAGCTGTCATGAGCTAAGTCAGGCATCAATATGGTGTGCCCTCCCTGAGGATTGCAATGAGATAGGGAGTCAACTGAAGAAGCTGGAAGACAGATCAAATAGGGGGAAAATCTCAGAATTCTTGGGCTTCCAAATATATCCAGAAAAATGAATCAAAGATGCTTTTATTTCAGGAAATTGTACAGGAACTCTTGGCTTGACTATCCATGATACAGACTTGTTTGAATAGATCCCTTCTCCCAGAGGAGAAAGGTGGGACTTGGTGATAGAAATAGCCAGAAAGACTGATGAATCTGAGCTTGTAGCATCTGACACCAAAGCAATTCTATTAACACCTGGGATTATCCTATCTAGTCTATTCATGATCCCTGAATTCAAAGATGCCAGAGGCCTGCTTACCATAGATTGGTACATTTGTAAAGGGATTCTGTTCCTCTTGTCTACCAAAGCATAAAACCACATAGACCCCCAACTCCCTCAAGCTATTCCAATCACTATGTGATTCCAAGTAGGGTGGATTTTCTAAATTGCAGCTCCATTTACCTGAACCAGAAAATACTAGAGCCCTAGGATGGCAACGAGGCAAAAAAACACCATGTCTCTTTTTGTGAATGTTGCTTCTTGGAGGGTTTGTATGTTAGGAATAAACAGGAAATTCGATTAGAGATGGTTTGGGCTGTGTTGTGCTTCAGTTCTTAAGGTATAAAAGAAAAGAAATGAAATTCTGTAAAGGGAAGGATTTCACATGATTTTAAAAATTTTATTTGATTTTTTACCAATTACAGGTAATAAAAATTTTCAACATAAGTTTTCTGAAGTTATATGATTCCAGGCAAGAGAGAATTCAAAATTCATCTCACTCAAGGATAACATTATCTGACCTCCAAATGATAACAATAAAGAAAAATCCTTTCTGCTGCTGAAGGAAGAAAGCCTACATTAAACAAAGATGATCAATTAGGGACTCATTCAATTTTTTTCTACAGAAAAACTGAAATGCCTGAAGAAATTAGAATATGAGAGATATGTATAAAAAGACACACATGTATATAAAATGATGGACCTTGATCCCAGAATCAATTTTGCACAATAAATCTAAGTCTTTTTTTTTTTTTGTAGGAAAAAGGAACAGAGATAGATATTTAAAACCAAGAGGACCTTAGGAAATAAAAGACACATTTCAAAAAGATCTTAAAACTGTGCTGGAGAAGCAATCGCAAAGTTGAGTATCTAGTAAAGCCTGGGTCTATGGACTTATTGATGTGGGTAAATCAGGAGGGGACAAAGCAGATCTGACCCAGGACCATATCAATAGCCACACACACCTGAGAAGGGAGAAAGCAGAGCTACCATAAAAAAGCAAAGCAGTTGGGTTGCAGGTTGAGTCTGCCAAACAATCAGTTCCCTGACAATCCTTATATCCACTTTCTAGACCTAATATTGATCTCCTTGTTCAAATCACTGCCTCTGTAGCTGTTTTCCCCCTTCCATCTCTCCACTTTGGATTATGGAGTTCTAAAGAAATTCAAGTACAAACCTGGATGGTTCTTTTCTTTTGGGTGGTTTGATTCAAGAACCATTTCTCCCTCCTAAAGAAAGAGCAGTATTGTGATAGAGCTCTGGTCCTGGAATCAGAAAGACCTGCATTCAAATCTTGCCTCAGATACTTACAAATTATATGATCCTGACACTTGAAGCTTTGCCTCAATTTACTGAACTATAAAATAGGAATAAAAATAGCACCTACTTCCCAGACTTTTTTATGAGGACTGAAAGAGAAAATATTAGAAATGTGCTTAGCACACCACCTGGCACATAGTAGGTACTTAATAAATTATATATGTAATCTATTAAGTTTATTAATATATAAATTTATTAGTATATAATAATATATTATTAATATATACTATGTATTAATATATTATTAATGATATTTAATAACATACAATATATTAAATTATATATAGTTTATTAATATAGGTGTTGATATAATATGAATATGATTATATACTTAATATAATAATTATATAATATGTATAATATATTATATTATATTCCCTCTAAGGGAATTGCCTGTTCCATCTCTGCTATTTGTCCTAATCAGTGGCATGTGTGTTGCCCTTTTTTCTAGGTGGAAATAACAATTAGAACAGATGCATCCACATTTTCCCCAAAATGGGCATAATCGTGACACATGATCAGAAATCCATTTTAAACAGGCAGCATGAAATTTTAAAATTACAATTACTAAGCAATTTAAATTGTAACTTGATATCTGTAGCAGGTGTGAAAGACAGGAAGTTAGTCTTTAACAGCTTACTAGTTCAAGTTTTCTAGCTATTTTAAAATGATGGATTTAAGAAAACTAACAAAATCTAGGATTAGGCTTATTTATTCTCTGGCCATATGACCTGGGACTCAGAGTAATAGAGACACATACTTAGAAAGGAGGAGAGCTCTTATTACTGAATGACAGAACAGGAGCCAGAATGATCTTGAGAGGTTAAAATGGTGATTTACAATGAATAAATGCAACTGACTGGAGATGAGTGTTCATTTCTAGATGACGTCACCAGAATTATCTTCCTAAGGATAAGTATGGTGAGGTAGGGTTAAACGAGTTCTGAAATGGATCTGGAGGTCTCCATAGACTACAAACTCAACCTGATTCAGAGCAACAGGGCAACAACAAAAAAGGAAAGGGATGAATAGTATCTACATCGGTAGGACCACTAGGTGGCGCAGTGGAGAGTGACAGGCCAGGAGTTGGAAAGACTCATCTTTGTGAGTTCAAATCTAGCTTTAGATACTTACTAGTTGTGTGATCCTGGGCAAGTCACTTTACCCTGTTTGCCTCAGTTTTCTATTCTATAAAATGAACTGGAGAAGGAAATGGCAAATCATCCCATTATCTTTTCAAAGAAAACCCAAAAATGTGCTCATAACATCTACTTAAATTTAAATGATAGCCCCAGGGTATGCTGTCCTGGTCAGATCCCATTTGGAGCATTGTATCCATTTACTGACATCACAATTTTAAGAAGGACAAAAAAATTCATCAAGCTATATAGAATGCTCAAAGGAGGGCATTTGAAATGACAAGGGACCTTGAGAGCATGACACATAAGGATAAGTTGAAGGAATCAGTGATGTTTAGCCTGTATTAGACAATACTTGGAGGGGAGACGATAACTTTCTTCAAGTATTTGAAGGGCTGTTACACAGAAAAAAGATTA
>NC_058132.1:102593514-102609725 GCF_016433145.1 Gracilinanus agilis
TTCCTTTCCTTTCCTTTCCTTTCCTTTCCTTTCCTTTCCTTTCCTTTCCTTTCCTTTCCTTTCCTTTCCTTCCCTTTCCTTTCGCTTCCTTTCCCTTTCCTTTCCTTTCCTCCCTTCCTTCCCTTCATGGAAACATAAGACACTGGCGGGAATTATTGGGACCCTTCACCTGCAAAGGTTCTGGATATCTGCTGGAACCTGGATGACAGCCCACTCCTGATGATACTCATGATGAGATGAAAATTACATGATTGGGGTAAGAGGGAGTGGAGCAGAGGTGCTAGACCTCATAATGACAGACAGCAATGCTAACATTTGGCCATGAGATGATATTTATTCCACTTTGAAAGAGGACCTTTTGCTTCTACCTCTTAATATCAAGGTGCACAGGCAGTGATGGACTTAGGAAATCACAGCCAAAGTCACTTCCAAGAAATGACATGCTGAGATACCCTTTCAAGCATCTTCTACTGAAATGTACTTAGTAAAATTATTCTGCTAATGAGCATAGTTTTTTAACATCCCAATGACAGGGGTGGTAGAGATAATCCTGAAGTTAAGTTTGAATATTTCTTTCCACTCTTCTTCCTTTTTATCCTCTGATTATCATCTTAATGCATCCAACTTTGAAGGGAGCTCCAAGGGCATCTATTCCACCTTCTTGGACCCATGTAAGAATCTCCTCTGTGGCATCCCTGGCAGGTCTTCCGGACTTTGCTTAGACACCAATGATGCTAGGTTAGATTGCCAGAGGGGTCCACTACATAGAAAAGTTTAGTAATCACTGGTCTAAACTGTCCCAGTCCTTTTGCAGATGAAGGAAACAGATCTGGAGAAATGAACTGAATAACTGTCCTCAAGGTTACACTACAAATAAGTCAAGGTAGCAGCTTAGCCATTCTGAACAAAACTCAAAACCATGTTTTCTAACTTCCAGTGGAACATGAATTTCTGGAGGTCAAAGCCTATTTTCGATTTTGTTCTAGTATTATCAATACTGAGCTGAGAATCTGTGCCTAGCAGGTGCCTCTGAGAAATGCTTCATGAATTGAATTCACTTTAAATTCAATGCTTATTCTGCTGTGGACCGATTACCTATTTAATTTATCATGATGTGGAACACAAAATGATTTTTCCCCTCTATAAAAAAAAAAAAAAGATGAATCTTCTTACTTTGGGTCTTTTGTTGTTGAGTTGTTTCAGTAGTGTCTGAATCTTTGTGACCCCATTTGTAATTTTCCTGACAAAGATACTGGAGTGGTTTACCATTTTCTAATTAGCTTATTTTACAGATGAGGAAATTGAGGCAAACAAGGTTAAGTGACTTGCCCAGGGTTATACAGCTAAGGGTCTGAGACTGGATTTGAACTCAGATCTTCCTGACTCTAGGTCCAGCACTCTATCCACCTATAGAGTCACTTAATTTGCAAAATGAGACAGCTGGTGTAAGTTAGATATAGCCAACATGGTTCTTTCCAGTGCATATCCTTTATATTTCCTGCCGGAGGCTGATACTGTTCCCTTTGCCTAAAAAAAAATGCTCTCTATTCTCCTTTCTTCGTTTGAAATCCTTCTTTTTATTCAAGACCTACCTAAGGTCTTCTCTATGAAGGTTGCAAGATCTCTACAGCTGGAAGGAAAGCCGTACTCATCTGACATCATAATATTTTAGTCACAACTTCTCTCAGGCCAAGTTTCTTCATCTGTAAAAATGGAAATTACCATAGCAACTAACTTGTTGGTTGTCTCAAAGCTCCAAGGAGACTGTACATGTCAAACATTTTGCAAAACATAAAGTGCTATGTAAATACCAGCTATTATTGTTATTGCTATATGTATCATTCCTCTTTTCTCTCCTCCTCTGTGAAGGAGTATGGTTAGGAGAAGGAAAGAGCCTAGGATAGGCACTAGACTTCCACTATGGCCCTTTACCCAATTTAATTCCACTACTTCCTACTCTGAGTTTTTTTTCAGCTCTAGTGACAGAAAGCCCACTGCAGGAGATTTTATCCATGTAGAAAGATGGTACTATCATTGGTGGGGGGCAGGATCAGAGACCAACCGCACACCTGTAGCCCTGGGTTGCTATCAATGAAATACTTAAATCCTTTAAGTAAATTCTAATTTATGTTATGCTCATTTGAAGCCTTCCATTTGAATTATTTCTTCCTTCCTCTTCTCCTAGCCCCAAATTCTACTCCAGTGTGTCCTCATGACATGAAATGATCCTGAACTTTTCAAAAAACGAAGTCAATAAAATTTGAACTCTTGTAGTTCTTACGAAGCTGTAAAACACTTTGAATGATGAATGATGTCCATTTTCTGAGGACTCTCCTAGCTAAGTTTCAAGACATGAGCAAGGTGGTCTTTGATTTTTCCAACCACAACCACTTTCAAAGGTCCCTTAGTAATATCAGAGGTATTGCCATCTGCTTTGGTGGAAGGATTATCCACAAAGAACAAATTAAAGATCTTTGAACCTACTAGTGCCATCAATCTAGAATAGTGGTTCCCAAACTTTTTTGGTCTACTACCCCCTTTCCAGAAAAAATATTACTTAGGGCCCTGGAAATTAATTTTTTTTAATTTTAATAGCAATTATTAGGAAAGATAAATGCACCTGTGGCCATCCATCACTGTCCTCCTGGATTGCTGCAGCACCCACCAGGGGGCAGTGGCACCCACTTTGGAAGTCACTGATCTAGAAGAATGGAAGTTTCTTGGGGACAGGAACTGTGTGATTTCTCTTGGCATCTACCCCCAAATCAGCATGCTGATCTGTATGCAATAAGCATTCAAGAACTATTTCTGGATAAACTAATGAACTGATCTCACCATCCCTGCATATAACCCTAGAAATGGAAAGGAATCCCTCAATTGTCCTCAGAAGTCTTTTTTCTGCTTGTTCACCCTTCACAGTAATCAAGGCATCCTGAAGCAAAGAGGTGAGACAGCTTGATAATTTAAAGGTGAGCAGCTGAGATTTATAGACAAGGAGGAAATCACGCTGGAAAGCAAGGCTGCTATTGACCTTGTAAAAGGTGAGAGTGACAGGTTAATATGTGCAACACAGCTAGCACTTACTTGAGGGGTAGCAGGCTGGCACACGGACTAGCTCTGCAGTAAACCACAACAGAAACTGCCACCATTTCAAAGAATGTTGCTCAGCCTCTTGGAATACCTCTAATGCCAAGGAATTCACTGTATGTATATACCATCAAAAGGAAATGTTTTTTATTTGTCGTCCAGTTGTTTCGGCCATGTCTGACTCTGTGACTCAGTTTGGAGTTTTCTTGGCAAAGAAGCTGGAGTGGTTTCCCATTTCTTTCTCCTGCTTATTAGACAAATGAGGAAATGGAGACAGGATGAAGTGACTTGCCCAGGTTCACAGAGCTAGTAAAATCTAAAGTTGGCTTTGAATTTAAGGCTTCCTGACACTGGAGAACCAGGTGCTCTGTCCATGCTGCCACCTGGTTGCCACGCACACCACCTAGCTATAAGGTGTTCTTCATATTTCAGTTATTTCTTTGCCTCTGTTGGATTCTTCCATCCTTCTGAGATGAGGGCAACTCAGATAAAGCTATCTGGATTGGCTTTGGGAGGAATTGTTCTCCATGAAGTGACCCCCAAGTGGTAGCTATTGGCTTTGATTCCTCACTCAGTCCACTTACACAACCCCAAGTTAGTTAAGGAGGTCCATAGTTTCTCCCTTGCTGGACGGACGTCTTCAGGTAGGAACTGAGTGACCGTGCCACCACTATGTTGTAAACAACATTTGTGATCAGGTCTTGAGGTTTGAATAGTGAGAAATTCTTGTATCTCCCCAAATTCCTTTCATCTCCCAGCATCCTTTTTCCTTCCCTCACGTTTGTGTCTTCATGTATTATTTACAAGTTCTGTAACTCCTCCCTCTCTCTTTTTTTCTTGTGATTAGGGCTGGGTTAGCTAGCTTTTTTACTTTAGTTATTATTAATAAACTTTATGAAATATAATAGTTATTGCATATTAATTTTAATCTTAGATTCCTTCCAAATCTGAGATATGGAACTCCAAAGCTGTGTGTCCATGGTTAAAGTCATCAAACCCTTTTTTCCCTGTGATTGGGGCTGAGTTAGCTAGCTTTTTAACTTTAGTTATTATTAATAAACTTTATAAAATATAATAGTTATTGCATACTAATTTTAATCTTAACAGGTTCCTTCCAAATCTGAGATATGGAGCTCCAAAGCTGTGTGTCCATGGTTAAAGTCATCAAACCATACCTACTCACACTTTCCTTATCACTAAAAAGGAGATTAGAATATTCCTATTCTTGGGCAGCTGGGTGGTGCAGTAGATTGAGAGCCAAGCCTAGAGATGGGAGGTCCTGGGTTCAAATCTGGCCTCAGACACTTCCCAGCTGTGTGACCCTGTATAAATCATGTAACCCCCATTGCCTGGTCCTTACTACTCTTCTGTCTCGGAACCAAAATACAGTATTGATTCTAAGACAGAGGTAAGGGTTTAAAATAAAAATAATATTTGTATTCCTCTTTCATAGAATTGTTATGAGGAAAATACTTTGTGAACTTAAAAGTGCTATGTGATAATAATTCACACTTACATTACCTCTCCCTTTCTCCTAGTGAGTTTAGAGGACTGTATTATAGTTGCTAATTCACATACTCTAGAGAGTCTTTGTTTCATTTCCAAAATCTGGAGGCTGGGGATATGGCCCCTAGCAAGGAGGAGTTTATTCTAGCATAAAAATGGACATACCTTGTAGAAGTTCCAGTATGTATTATGTAGAAGCTATAGTATGTGTGTATACATACATACACATATATATACAGACACATATATGTTATGTATATATTACACTTATAAAAATATGTATGTGTATATATCTATTTCTAGTATATAGTGAAGTGAAAATTGAGCTAGAAAAGAGGTTAAGTCACCTGGCTTAAAAGCCTGACTCCTACATATCTTAGCAATAAGACCCACAACGAGTCACTTTTGTCATCCATAAAAGGATTTCAGGGAGATGAGGTAAAGAAGGTGCTTTGTAAATCTCCAAGGGCTAGGATTAGGGTGGAATTTTACCTGCCTTATCTTTATCTTCTCCCATCTTCTTTACCTAATGAAAAATCTTTTCAATAGATCCCTTGTTTGTTAGAAGCCTAGCCATTTCTTAGTTTTAGTACAGAATCGGTGAATTGGATCTTTAAGTCCTTTGGGGGTTCAGGGACTCATGGTTATGCCTCTCTTCCACTTATCCTTCTCCACTGACTCCCCAAATTTGCTTTTGGTCTACACTTAGCAATCCGCCAAACTGAAGCTTAGGGGTATTTTCTTCCCTGGACTGGCTTATAAACTACGCTTTCTAGTTACTCTTGATATTTGGGAGATGGCCTCCATTCTCTACTGATTTGGTTGGGCATGTGGTGTTAGAATCATTTGGCTTTGACTCAAGAATTTAATTATCCAGAATTCCTCGGGGTATTTGGCTCCCATGTTCACCCCATGTCACTCTATTTACAAAATATGTCAGCTTCTGGTCTTCCTCTAGGCTTCTATTCTGGACATTTGGTGATATACCCCTTACATGCCTTCTTGTGACAGAGTAAACAGAGAGCTGACCTCAGGGAGGGAAAGATGTAGAGTCTGAGGTCTTCTTCTGACACATCGAGTTTATATGGTCCTGGGCATGTCATTTAAGCTTTCCGTGTTCCAGGTAACATTCTAAGATTATAAATTGCAGACAAACTACTGATCTATAGTGGGATGGGGAATTTTATTCCTGGCTGCTTCTTTCATAAGTGAAATAACGGGTCTTGTTCAAATTAATGCCCCTGATAGAGTTTTGGAAAAAAAAAATGGATGTCTTTTGTTTTAATATTGTCTTCAATTCTGAATCTATCCCTTCCTATTCCCCTATCATTGTAACAATGAATAAAAAAAAAAAAGAGGGGGAAAAGCATTTTAGCAAAACCAATACATTAGCTGAGTTTCACAGAACAGGTGATATTTTACACTTACGGTTCCCTGATTCTGTAAAAAAGGTACGGAGATGAATTTCCTTCACCCTACTCTAGGGCCAGGCTTCTGGGTCATTATAATCACATTTCCATTTATATTGTTCCTTCCATTTATATTTTAGTCATGTAAATTTCTTTCTATACTTTCAACAAGCATTTTCTGTATCTCTTTGGGAGCCCTGGAATACTTGTCCACTCCTGGTATCCATTCATTATTCTTCTCTCGGATCCCTTCCATATGCCCCCACTGGTACTGATTTTGTCTCCTCTCCTCTCCTCTCCCAGGACCTTTAATAGGACAGAAAGATTACTCAGCTTCTGTCAAGGAGTCCTGTGTCCGACTTATCCCTGGGTCACCTTTCAAGACTTCAGTTTTCTTAATCATAAAACCAAGGGGTTGGATGAAATGATTTCTAAGGTTCCTTCGGGTTCTGATGTTCAATCTTCTGGGTTCTGACATTCTGAATTCTAGTATTCTGTGTTCTAAAGGCATCTTCTAGTTTTGACATTCAACTTTCTAAGGTCTTTTCCAACTTTAACATCCTGTTTTTTTTTTTTTTTTGGTGCAGTTAATTTGTATTATTTTTATTAGAATGACCTGCCCATGAGTCTTATTCCTCTAATGAAAGCTCTCTGAGGGCAATGACTTGTCTTTCCTAAATCTGAAAATGTCCTGACGCTGAGCTCACTACTCTGCACACAGTAAATGCTGACTAACTGACAAGTCAAACTTTTCAAGTTCTCAAGTGGTTTTTTTTTTTCTCTTTTTTGCCACATTTGGAGAATCCATATCATATCTTGCTTCTGGGTATTTGACCAAGTCCAGCCCAGCACAAACTCAATTATTCTTGGGATTTGAATTGCTATTAAATGAGACCCTGGGTGAAACAGGGAAAGATGGAAGGGGCGAATGTAATGCAGCCCCATTTGCCCCATGTCTAGAGGAACAAGATGGAGATGATAATAATTACTCACATTTTTATATCAGTTTAAAGTTTCCAAAGTATTTTCCTTACAAGAGCTCCCATTTCACAAATGAGGTAGAAAGATGTTAAATGGCTTGCCTAAGGCTGGCACCTTGAGTCTGACATGCTTCCCATGATATAATGCAATGTGACCCTACTTGGATTATCTTCCCTGTTCCTTTTTGTAAAGAAAGGGCTTTAAACCTCCAAAGCACTACAGAAGTGGGAGCTCTTACACAGACATTGTGTCTAGTTGGAGTTCCCGAGATCAAAGGTTTTTGAACCGGGAAGAACCCTAGAAAGCACTTAGTCCTCTATTTTAAATATGGGGAAACATAGTTCTGGAGATATAACAAGTGCCTTTCCAGCACCTAGGTAGCAAGCTGTTTTGCAGGGAGGAGAATAAGAGAGAGACAGAGACAGAGACATGGAGATGAGAGAAGAGAGAGAAGTAGAGATAGAGAATAGGCAGAGAGAGAAAAAGAGGGCCAGGATTGGGGTCGAGCCTTACTAATGAGTGGCATACATAAAGAGTGTCACAGATTTTGTGCCAGAAAGAATTTGAGAAGCATTTAGATCTTTGAATTGGAGAAGGTTGACATTTAAAGAACAATTCATTTCTCTAAGGGAAAGAGCTAGGCATCTGCCCTTGGGGCCACCACACATTTTATTCAACAAACATTTATTAAGCATTTCCTTTATGCAAGGTCCTGTGTGAGATGCTAGAGAATATACAAAGGTGAAAAATGACCTAATATCTGTTCTCAAGGAGGCTATGGGGTGGGCATGGGGTGGGGGTGGGGGGAAGGGGAGACAAATACATAAAGGACTTTAATATAATTGAGTGTGATAAATATAAAGGAAAGAATCATCAAAGGGGGAAAGACTAGAGAGTAGGTTCAGAAAAGCTTTGGAATGGACCTTCCTCCCATACCCAAGGCTAAATCCATTGAAATTCTCTTTTTGTTTCAAAGCCCATCCCAGGTGCCATCTCTTCCAGGAAGTTTCCCCAAAAGGAATAAAGATACTTGAGCTTCAGGTGAAGGAAGAACTTGGTAGGATTCCTGGAGCAGGTATTACTTGGGCTGGGCATTGAAGAAAAAAGAGAATTTCAACAGATGTGCCCTGGAGAGGGCTTCATTCTGAGGATGAGGAGCTAAGAGAGAAAATACACCGACAGGAAAAGCTGGAGTAAGGCCAGGGAACAATGAGTAGTACAAAATGGCGGAAAGTTGAATGAATGAAATAGGAATGAGATGGAATAAGGTTGTAAAGATGATTTGGAGAAAGGACCGTGAATACCAGGCTAAGGAGTATGTAATTTTTCTGTACGATGAAGCACACCTGAATGATTTTGAGAAGTCCTAAGGACGAGGGTGATTATTTGGACCAGCAAAGTGAAGGATGGATTAGAGAAGAGAGCACAGAAAGGTAAGGAGAATAGTTAGGAGACTATTATATTGGTGCAAGTAAGCAATGATATGTCCTGGCAAGGGTGTAAAGGAAGGGACTACAGGAGCAGCCTGTGTTCTTCTGGAAACCCCCCAGTGCCTAAGCATCCCAGGCAATGGCCCTGAGGAGGTTATTCCACCCTCCACCTTGACCTCAATTCCTTACTCTGCTCAGACTGCTGTACACAGAAGGTTTCCTTCACGCTCTGTAAAGCTGTTGCTGCTACTTTCTTGATGGTCACTCATGGAATGGAAAGGGAACTGCAGAGCCAGTCTTGCCTCCAAGAGCCTTCTGTAGAGCACTGAACTCAAAGGGGAATAAATTTTCCTTTAGGAGGACCATAAATTAGAGCAGAGGACAATAGTGAGATAGTCAGAGAAGCATTGAGGTGAGTGGTATGTGGAGCTGTCATGAAGGAAAGCCTCATAGGTGCAACAAATGAAGTACTTCTCCTCCCCTGCTTATTGCTCCATTTGATGAAAACTGCTAGGAATTTGGAACTGGCCTGCCTGAGATTTGCATTTGACATCTCAGATAATTAATGAAATCAGAAGGACAAGTAGAATTTGAGGTATTTCCTCTTTGAAGCTCCCAGGATTTCTTGGTGAGGACTTGTAAAACCTAGGGACTGGGGTGCAGTGAGGGGGCTCAGTGGATTGAGATCCAGACCTACAGGCAGGAGGTCCTGGATTCAAATTTGACCTCAGACACTTATAGCTATGTAATCCTGGGTAAGTCACTTAACTCTCATTTCCTAGTCCTTACCACTCTTCTATCTTGGAACCAAAACAAAGTATTGATTCTATGACAGAAGGTAAGGGTTTAAAAAAAGCTCCAGGGACTGATGGGGGAGATACTCTGAAACTTGCTGAAGAAAGGAGAATTTCTGAGAGGGGAACTTTGACTCCTGCTAACTCCATTCAACAAACCTTCATTTATGAAGAAACGGCTACTTAATAAGGCAAGGTTCTATGGATAGCATTTAGGGGGACACAGATCAATAAAAGGGTCTTGTCTCCAAGAAATTTGGAATATAGTCATAGAATGTATAAATGAGGAGCCTATGAGACAGACTATTAGAGCATGGAAGCCCTGGAAAGAAGGCTGGAACAGAGACATAACAGAGATAATTTCAAAGCACAGAATGTTAGGGCTGGAGAACATGAGATGGGAGAGCAAGAAAGAACCTGAGAACATGGAATGTTCGAATATAGACAAAGGAATATTTGAATTAAAAAACCCAGCTGGAAAGAACTTGAGATCATTTAATTATATTCCTTAGTTTTACAAATGGGGAAGTTGAGGTCAGAAAATGAAAGCGGTTTGCTCACCAATGGAGAGCCACAAAGATCTCGTGATAAGACAAGTACAGAAATAATATAAAAATATATAAGAAGAACAAAGTGGTTGAAGAGATTGGAAGAAGGAGAGATTCTTCTATCTAGAAGGATGAAAGAAAGCTTCATGTAGGAGGAAGCATTTGAGATGGACTATAAAGGTTGGATGTGGCTGTGATACAGAAAAAAATGGCAGGAGGAGAATTCTTAATGGAGGAGATTGATTTGAGGAAAGAGGTGGGAGAGGAGGGGAACAATTTCAGAAGATGGTCAATAGTCCAAGATGGCTAAAATGGAGGTTATGTGAGAGGGAATAGTATGAGATATGCCCTGAAAAGTGGTTTGGACTCTAGCTGTGGATGAACTTAATGGCAGCTAAAGAGTTTGGTAGACCACCGGGAGCCACTAGAGGTATCTGAGCATGCTATATAACCTCACGCTCGGGTCAGTATGTTAGGAAGATTAATATGGCTGGGATGTCAGCTCCCTGATCTACAAGGAAAGGCATAAAACAAACTTAAGATTTTTAGGACCAGGATTCTGTTAGATCTCACTAATAGGCAGAGGGAGGTCTGAGTGTCTCAGTGGTACACAAAGTAGGAATTAAAGCTAACCTCGGAGAGGGACATAGTTAAAAAAAAAAAAAAGTTGTTCTTTGTGTTAGGACCCTGCAATCCTACCATAATAAGATGTGACATTAACCCAATATTTAGTACTTGATATGTGTTGATATACTTTCACCAATAATATCCCATTTGAGTCTCAGACCAGTCCTATAAATAATGAAAGAGTTTGGCTGAAGGTGGGATAGAGACAGAGAGAGAGGTTGAATTAGTTGTTTAATTAAGGTCATTTGGTGAGATACTGACAAGAACCCAATGTAACTTGGGTCTACTTTCATTCTATTTATGCTTTCCTTTATACTCTAGTCCCACAGCAGAAACCCCATGTGGAAAGGATATAAAATAGGAGGAGAATCCTAGAAAATCATGTATTCCTGCCAGCAGGAACAGCATTGAATGTCAGAGCTGGATGAACCCCAAAACATTTTTATTTTATTTTATAAACATATTTTATATATATAAAACATTATTATTGGAGCTAGAAGGTACTTTAAGACCAAAAATGTGAGAGCTCAAAAACTGCTTATTGGAGAACCTGGACTGTTAGCCCACAGAATCTAGACATTTAGAGCTGGATGGAACTTGAGGATGCTGAATGTTGGAGCCAGATGACCCTAGAGCAAACAATGGTCAGACTTGGGGGAAAAAAAACCTTTCAACCACCTAATGTGAGAACTGGAAAGGACATTAGGGATTACTTAGTTCAGTGTTCTCATTTGACAGAAAAAGAAGACAAAGATTCAGAAAGTCACTTATTCAAAGTGTCACAGCTAGTTAGTGGCAGAACTAGGTCTAGAAAGAATCCATATTTCTGAACTCCCGGCTTAATTATTTCCCACCACTCTATGGCACTTTCTGCTTATATGCTAGACACTTATATTGACCAGTTTTTACATCTACCAGTTTGCCTGAAGAGCATTCTGATTGGCCTTTGGGACTTAAAATTAACTTTCCCTTAGACTGATCAAATTCATGCTTTCCAAAGATTGCTACCGAGGCGAAAGAGATAAGAATTGTCTAATTAAAAGAAAAAGATCTTGGACCTTAAAGGAGACATTTTCTCCATTTTTATAAAACCTTTTTTTAAAACTCAAGCAGTAGAGTTTATTGATTTGTTAAAGTACAGTAAATTCCACTAAAATGAATCCAGAAGCCTCTCCAGATGTGAGGCAAGCATGTCTGCGAATTAAAGGGTTTGCCAGAGAACCCTCATTTCATTAAAAGAGAAAATGTATCTCTGTGTTCATGTTTATATAGGCCATGTGACTTGGAGTCAGGAGATCTGGGTTTATGTACCGGTAGTCATTTTTCCTCTTCTTTACAATAATAATCATAAGAGCTAGCATTTATATAGAACTTTAAAGTTTGCAAAATTCCATACATATATGAGTATTTACATAGCCACATATTATATAGAAGACATTCATACCTCCCTGGTATGCAGTTTTCTTTGACCTTCACAACAACCTTATCAGGTAAACGCTTTATAATCTCATTTTTTCAAATAAAGAAACTGAGGCTGAGAAAGATGAAATTGACTTGGCTTGCGTCACACAGTATCTGAGGTTGGATTTGAACTCTGAATTTATCACCTCCAAATCCCTTGTTCTGAATCCATCTCATAATGTTTTATTGTTGTGCTTTGCTTACTGAATGAGATAATTTATAGGAAGGGGCATGGCTTCATCAAATCATTGCCTTAGGGCTAAAAGGAATCTCAGACATCAAATTTCTCCTCTCTGTTTAATTTTTCAGAGGAAGGAACTCTAGCCCAGAGAGGTATAACATTTTGCCCAAGGTCACACAGGGTATAGATGTAAGAGCTGAGATGTGAACTTGGGCACTTATACTCAAAAATCTAGTGCTCTTTCCACTCTGCCACACTGCTTCTAGCATAATGCTCATTATTATTCTCCCAAAAGATGTCACAAGGTTTATGAAGGGATCCGATAAAATGAGATCATATATGTGAAACTAGGAGGTTAAAAGTGACATAAAAATATAAAGTATTAGGGTGTAGACATATGTGTCTCTAGCATGAGAGCTGGGAAATTAGAGAGGTGATTTTTTTTGGAATCCAGCTTGAGAGGAAAAAAAGTTCCTTAAGATTTTTTCCCCCAAATCAAATTCATTTTTTCATTACAGACCACTTTAGTAATTCAATGAATAAATGCATCAGAGTAATAGATAGGGTTTGGGGTGGGGAAAGAGCAAATCTTTTTCAATTCAGATAAGTTTTCTCCATTCTTGAAAGAGGCAAGAAGACATCGCTCATTACTCCTGAGGGGAAGAGTATCTCTTATGGCCCTTGACTTTTAATGGGATATCTAATTTCTTACTCTTCAATGCCATTCTCATTTGAATGGCCTGCCAATTGAAATTTCCAAATCCTCTTTCAAATCAGAGCCCACAAAATCGGCACCTCATTTTGGCTCCCCCCAATTGCCACCCCACTTCCATTCTGAAAACCTATTCAAATAGTGAACGCTCTCTCCTACTTTATTCCAGTCTTTAAGTCTTTTAAGGCTCCACGTGCAGACTTATTTCTTTTCCTGAGATGCATTCAGAAAACCAATTTGTTTTTGTAGCTATAGGATGAATGGATTGGCAGCAAACTCATTTCACAGAAGCACAGAATCTCTGTTGGAAAGGACCTCAGAGGTCATCTCGTCCACCCTGTACCTGAGCAGGAATTCCCTCTGCAACATCTCTGACAAGTACCCTCCCAGGGTTTGTTGTGAGGATCAAATGAGATAACAAGAGTAAAATACTTTGCAAACCTTTAAGTGACAGCTATTATGGCCTCCACTTGATAACCTCTAAGTGAGAGGCAGGGATATATGGTAGCAGAAATAGGAGAAGAGAAAAAGGATTTCTTGAGATCCTCCTATGTGCCAGGCACTGTGTTCAGCATTTAATAGATATTCTCTCAAAATAACCCCTTGAGGCAGGTGCGATTACAATTGCCCCACTTTGCAATGAAGCAGACAGATGAAGTGACTTCCCCAAGGTCATACAGCTAGGAAGGGTCTGAGGATGGATTCTAACTCAGGTCTTCTTGACTCTGGGTTCAGTGTGCTACCATGGTACCCCCTAATTGCCTAAAGGAGTGCAGATTCTACGACTTATTAGTGAGCTCGAGAAAGTCATCAGGACTCTCGTTATTTACTTTTTTATTTATGTTCATTTATTTGCTTGATAATCTCCTGTGAGGAAGAAGCTATTGTCTGTCTAGGGAGTCAATTCCACTTTGGAAGGGACCTCAAAGGCCATCTTATTAGTGAGTTTTTAATTGTTATAAAATTTTTTTCTTTATATTAAAATGATGCACATAGATCAACAAACATAAGTTGATTTGATTTAGCTGATTGTTGGCAAAATGAGAGAGAAGAGTTCCAGTAAAGTATTAAGTTCAGAAGGCAGATTGTAAAGGGTTGAGAAATAATTGGGAAGCCAGGAATGTAGATGGCTTCTTAATAGGGTTTTACAGGGGGCAGCTGGGTGGCTCAGTGGATTGAGAGCCAGGCCTAAGAAAAGGAGGTCTTGGGTTCAAATCTGACCTCAGATAACTTCCTAGCTGTGTGACCCTGGGCAAGTCCCTTAACTCCCATTGCCTAGCTCTTACTCTGCCTTGGAACCAATATATAGTATTGATTCTAAGATGGAAGGCAAAGATTTAAAAAGAAAATAGGACTTAACCTGTGAAAAAAAGGAGAGATCTAGGCTGGGAGAAATTATAGGTGACAGCAAAACTCAGAGTTTTTAAGGATCAAGGGGTCCTTGCCTTGTTGGTAGGCAGCAGGGAAGAAGCTAAGAGGATAGGGAGGTCCAAGAAGGTTAAGAGATGGGTCCAGTGGCATGAATAGAAGGGCAGACCTTTGCTAAGAAAAGGGCTATCTCTTCCTTGGAACCATAGTAAAGGAGGGAAAATAGATGTTGAATAGCTAGGTAGTGCAGTGGATAGATGGCTGGATCTGGAGTCAGAAAGAACTCATCTTACTGAGTTAAAAACTGGTTTTGGTTGCTTATTATCTGTGTTACCCTGGACAAGTCATTTAACCCTGTTGGCCTCAGTTTCCTCATCTGTAAAATGAGCCAGAGAAGGAAATCGTAAACTGCTCTAGTATCTTTGCCAAGAAAACCCCAAATGGGGTCGCAAAATACTCAGACACAACTGAAAAACTGTAAAACAACAGCAATGTTGAGGGACTTGGAGGCATGCAAAATAAGAAGAAAAAGGGGAGCTCAGGGCTGATGGCTTTCATGACAGAAGACGTAAAGCCATCTGCTAGAAAGAGGAGGTGGGGATGGTAAAGGAGACTTGAGAAGGGAAGAGAGGGTTTGTAGTGTAATGAAATTCAGAGTGGCATAGTAGACTTTTTTTTTAACCCTTACCTTCTGTCTTAAAATCAATACTGTGTATTGGCTCCAAGGCAGAAGAGTGGTAAGGGCTGGGCAATGGGGGTTAAGTGACTTGCTCAGGGCCACACAGCGAGGAAGTGTCTGAGATTTGAACCTAGGACCTCCCTTCTCTCTATTCACTGAGCCACCCAGCTGCCTCCTACTTTTAAAGGAAGATCTGAGTTTGAACCTTACCTGAGCCCTTTACTAGCTATGTCTCCCCAGGTGAGTTCCTTAACCTCATTAGAACTATTCTCATTCATCTACAAAATGGGGAATTTGAACTTAAATGACCTCCAAGGTCTTTTCCAGTACACAATTCTGTAACCATGATCCTCCAATGAGGAGAGTAGGATGGATGCCTATTTTTATTTTTTAACATTTCTATGATTCTATGATGTTTAGCTGCTGATACCTGAGAGCTCCTCCTAACCATACTGGACTATGAAGGTTTCTGATCTCTCTGTTATTTAGTCATTCAGTTGTGTCAGGCTCTTTGTGACCCTACGGACCATACCCTCCAAGGGGTTTTCTTGGAAAAGATGCTGGAGTGGTTTGCCATTTCCTTCTCCAGAGGATGGAGGAAAACAGAAGTTGGATTACATGTCTTGCCCAAGGCCACACAAATCCAGATCTGAGGACAAAAATGAACTCACAAGGATGAATCTTTATGATTCCAGACCCAGTTCTCTAACCACTGAGCTATGTAGCTGCCCTACTGGATCTCTAACTTTTTTTTTAACCAACATCCCCTTCTCCCTCAATGCTTGCTGCTCTAGAGTTTTGACGACAAATGACTCTCATAGTATCATCCTTCATGAACAAGTCCATGTCATCCATTAACAACCTTCTTGGGAACTAAAAACCTAAATCAGGCAGCCTCTCAGCTCTCAGGATCTCAGCCTTGTGATAAGTAAAAGAATATTCTTCAAGAAAGCAAGAATGCTTCAGAGGGCTAGATGGACAATTAATGAGGATACCTGTGATTTAAATTTTACAGTGAGGAAACCGAGGCCCAGAGAGGAAAATCTTCTTGCCTATGATAAAAAAGCAACTTAGTTACTGAGATGGGTTTAGAAAGATTAGTGTTCTTACTAAACTATTCTGTAGAATGCAAGTTAGACCAAAAGGATGCCCCCCCTCTCTTTCTCTCTCTCTCTCCTTCTCTCTCTCTCCTTCTCTCTCTTTCTCTCTCTCTTTTTCTCTCTCTCCTCTCTCTCTGTCTCTCTCTTTCCCCTTCTCTCTCTCTCCCTCTCTCTCTGTCCCTCTCTTTCCCCTTCTCTCTCTCTTCCTCTCTCTCTGTCTCTCTCTGTCTCTCTTTCTCTCTCTCCCCCTTCTCTCTCTCTTTCTCTCTCTCTCTCCTTCTCTCTCTTTCCTCTCTCTCTCTCTCTCTCTCTCTCTCTCTCTCTCTCT
>NC_058132.1:102609792-102625287 GCF_016433145.1 Gracilinanus agilis
TCTCTTTCTCTCTCTCTCCTCTTTCTCTTTCTCTCTGTTCTCTCTCTTTCTCTCTCTCTCCTCTTTCTCTTTCTCTCTGTTCTCTCTCTTTCTCTCTCTCTCCCCTTATCTCTCTCTCTGTCTCTCTTTCTCTCTCTCCTTCTCTGTCTCTGTCTCTCTCTCTATCTCTCTCTCTCCCTTTAATTCTGTCTTTAGAATACTGTTTATTGGTTCCAAAGCAGGAGAGTGGTAAGGATTATGCAATGGGAGTTAAGTGACTTGCCCAGGGTCAAACAGCTGGGAAGTATTTGAGGCCAAATTTTAATCCAGGACCCCTATCTCTAGGCCTGGCTCTCCATCCACTGAGCCACCTAGCTGCCCCCACCACTTAAAAAAAATTCCTTTTTTTTGTGAACAAATTTTATTTTCTCTTCTCCCACATACTCATGCTCCCTTTGGAAAACATAACCCTTGTAACCAATATGCATGGTCAGGCAAAACAAATTTCCTCATTGGTGGTGTCCAAAAACAACTATGTCTCATTCTTTCTCCCAAGACCATCACTCCTCGGTAGGGGTCGGTGGCATGATGCCTCTCCTCTTGGATGACTTTTTCCCAGATGTATTTCTACCTCAGATCCTCAGAATGGTGGAGTTGGACAATAATTCCCTTCTTTCCCGGATTCACCTTGGGTTCCAACTCCAAAGTTGCCCGCTTCCACTCCGACATAATTTGTTGCCTCCACCCAGGCAGCACCAACACATTCCTCCCACAGCCCATGGAAATAATAGATCTTTCCGTATGGCTGTCACAGAGCTCAGGTTGATTAGCGTGAAATTAAATTTACGATAATTAGCCGGAGGTTGGGTAGGAGCGCAAAATTAACGTGACACGTTAATTTCTAGTTGTGTGTGTGTGGGTATGTGTGTGCTCTTCCCCACTCTGACCACCTTTTTTCTCCATCTACCAAGAAAAGCCAAATAATGGACAACCCATTCCACTCTTCTATTTCTTTCTGGCTCAGCTTCTCTTCTTCCTTTGAAGTCTTAGACAGCAATAAGGTGGCCTCACAACCCTTTCCAGAATTCCCAGTTCAAATCAGCAAACGATTAAGTGGCTACTGTGTGCCAGGCCCTCTGCTAGGACCTGGGGATACACATGTGACAGAATTCCTGCCCTCAGGGAGCTTACATTCCATTGTAGAGAGTAAAGAACTGATGGGTGGCACCGCGGACAGAGTGCTGGGCTTGCAGTCAGGAAGACCTGAATATAAATCCAGCCTCAGGCTCTGTGATCCAGGGAAGTTGCAAGTCACTTAACACTGTTTGGCTCAATTTCCTCATCTGTAAAATGAGCTGAAGGAGGAAATGGTAAACCACTCTAGTATCTTTGCCAAGAAAATCCCAAATGGGGTGAGGTCAGGAAGAATCAGACCCAACTGAAAAATGATGACCAAAGCAAGAGTACTGAAAGAAGCGGGGAAGGAAGGAAATAAAGTACTAAACTGGAAGCAGGAAACAGGTTCAAATCTAGTCTCAGATACTTAATAGTGACTTTGGACAAGTTACTTTTTCTTCCTGGATCTCAGTTTTCTTATCTGTCAAATGGACACACTAATATTTTTCCTATCCAATTCCCAGAGTGGTTGTGAGAAAAGCACTATAGGAATGTGAATTATTATTATTGGAAGCATAGAATTCATTTTCAAATAAGATGTGTGGTTGAGCAAATCCCCTTAACTTCTCTGGTTCCCATTTCATTATCTACAAACTGGGAGAGTTGTACTATTTAAACTTAAGGATCCCTCTAAGCTTTAAAACTATTATTTACTGTTACTCAATATTTCTTGGCTGTTCGAAGCCCAGAAAATTCTACCGTGTTAGAGATCAGGTGCATAGGAGTGACGCTAATAATAACTAACAATTACTTCAGGGTAGGCGAAATACTTGAAATGTTCTATCATTTCATCCTGATGACCATGCTGGTGGGGTGCTATTACAGGCATATCTTGCTTTACGGGCTTCTCTTTAATGTGCTTTGTAGACACTATGGGTTTTGTTTTTGTTTTTTTGTAATTTGAACATTTGTGGCAATCCTCCGTTGATAAAGTCTACTGGCGCCATTTTTTTTTTCCCAACAGTAAGTGCTTCCATTGTGACTTTGTGTTTCATTTTGGTAATTCCTGTAATAGTTCAATCTTGTTCATTATTATTATGTCTATTACAGCGATCTGTGATCAGTGATAAGTGATATTACTACTGTAATCGTTTTGGGGCTTCATGAGCTACTTGCATAAAAGTTGATAAATATTGTGTGAGTTCTAACTGCTCCACTCACTGGCCTTTTCCATCTCTCTCCCTCTTCTTGGGCTTCCCTATTCCTGAGACCCAACAACACTGAAATGAGGCCAATTGATAACTCTGCAAAGGCCTCAAAGTATTCAAGTAAAAAGAAGAGTCGATGGAAAGGGCAAACTTCATCGTTGTTTTATTTTTAAAAATTGTCATAGCCACCCCAGGTTTCAGCAGCCACCACCCTGATCAATCAGCAGCCATCAACACTGAGACAAGACCCTCCACCAGCAAAAAGATGATATCTTGCTGAAGGCTTAGATGATGGTTAGCTTTTTTTTTTTTTTTTTAGCAAGAAAGAATTTTAAAATTAAAGTGTAGGCAATAGTTTTTAAAAGAAACAATATGATTATATACTTAATGGATCAAAGTATAGTGTAAGCCAGTGGTTCCCAAACTTTTTTGGCCTACCGCCCCCTTTCCAGAAAAAAATATTACTTAGCGCCCCCTGGAAATTTTAAAAATTTTAATAGCAATTAATGGGAAAGATAATGCACCTGTGGCCATCACTGCTTTCTGGAACACTGCAGCACCCACCAGGGGGCGGTAGTGCCCACTTTGGGAATTATTGATGTAAACTTAATTTTTATATGTCCTAGAAAACTAAAGCATCATGTGATTTATGTAATTAAAATATTTGCTTTGTTGCAGTGGCCTAGAACTGAACCCACAATATCTTTGAGGTATGTCTGTATTATCTCTACCTTATAAATGAGGAGACTGAGGTAGTTAAATGACTTGCCCAGGGCAACAATGAGAGTATCTGAGGCAGGCATTTAAGTTAGGAAACTCAGGTATGTGTATTCAAAGAAAATTTAAAACACAAAGTAGCAAAAGCAAATCATAATATTTATGATTAATGTAATAAATATATAATATATAAATACTATATGATATATAAATATATATCATATAATAAATATATATGATATCATATTTATGATTTTATACACATTTTTGTATGATCTAATAAGGCAGATAATAAAAGTAAGATTTCCATTTCATAGATCAGGAACCTGAGGTTCAGAGATTTAAAGACACGACTCAGCCCAGGTCTTGAAGAGTCTAAATCCAAAGTTCTTTCAAGTCCACCTTCAACTATTCCATCACTTTAGCACAGTACCTGGCACATCGCAAGCCTTTAATAAAGGTTTGTTGATGATTAACTATACTAAAAGAACTTAGAAGAGGAAAGGCTCACTGTGGCTTTAGTCAGGGAAATTCTCCAGGGAGAGGGATCTCTTGAGGTAGGCTTTGATGGAAGGGAACTTTGGATATCACCAATGGGAAAGGCTTGGTCAATCTGTCAAAAAAACATTCTTAAGCTTCCACTGTGTCAGGCTCTGGACTAAATGCTCAGGATACATAGAAAGACAAAACACAGAACCTGTTCTTGAGTCTAATAGGGGGAGACAACATGCAAACAACTGTGTACAAACAATGTATATATAGGATAAGTGAGAAAGAATTGACAGAGGGAAGGCTCTAGCATTAAATGTGACCAGAAAAGGGTAGGTGGGGAAATCTAGAAGGTATCGTGGATAGAGTGCTGGTTCTGGAGCCAGAAAGACTCATCTTTCTGAGTTCAAATCTGGCTTCGACATTTATCAGTTATATGAGCTTGGGCAAGTTGCTTAGCCCTCTTTGCCTCCGTTTCCTCATCTGAAAATTGAAATGGAAAGGGAAATGGCAGATTGTTCTAGTATTTCTGCCAAGAAAACCCCAAATAGAGTCACAGTCAGGCACCACTGAAAAATGACTAAACAATAACGAGGTAGAGAAAGCCATTTAACACATGGAAATGCCATGAGCTGGTTCTATCAGAAAGATAGTGGGATCAGTCAATATAGCTCAGTGTAGTAGGGAGGAAGAACAGGAGATAAAGTAGGGAAGGGAATGACCAGTCTATTGAAGGATTGTTCATTCCATGAATAAGGCTTACTTACTGATTTGTTTAAATCACTCATAATTCCACAGGAGTTTAGTATTTACAAAATAATCACTTCATATGATGGAAAGTGCCAATATTTTAAATCTTCATTTGACAGATAATGGATCCAGATTAGGAAAGGGACTTGCCCAAGATCACAAAGGATGAGTGTGAATTTCCTCCCCCATTCCCTCTTTGGTTAGTCTCATTCTGGGTTTGCTAAAAGCTGAAGGTAGCCCTGAAAAGTCACCCTTTGAAAGCAGAACAGAATTACCCAAAGTGGGGAGGAAATGAATTTAAGGAAAAAAAACAACAACAATAATAACAAAAAAAAACCCCCCTTTTAACAAGACTGTGTCATTCTACACACCATCACTTCTGGAATTGCAAGATGTGGATGCTTAAATTAAAAGCAAACCTTGTTTTTCTGCACCTCTGCACACAGCAGGTCTTAACCTAGTTTTGAAAATGCAATCCATCTTAAATTAGCATAGCTTCCAGTCCCGCCCACTCCCTCTTCCCTCCAGTTTTAAGAATAGATTCCTAAGATAGAGCCTGCTATTTACTATGAAAGAGGAGGGTAATAATAGGGAAGGCAGGGGACTGTCCAAAATGCCCTGAATCCGCATTCCCAAGATGTGGATTCAAATTCTAACTCTGATGTTTCCTAGCTGTGGGATTTAGGACAAGTCTCTTAACCTCTCTGAACTGAATTTCTTCAGTAAGAGAAGAGAATTCATCTTCTGCTTTTGTTCTCAAGATTAAGGGGAAAGGATGGAAGCACTTAGAGGTAAACTTAAGCTGAACATAAGGGAACATTTCTCACCAATTAGAGCCATCCAAAAATGTTCTGCCCTGCTGGGGAGGGTAAGAGAGTCCCTTTTACTAATGTTCTTCACACAAAGGGTCTCTTGTCAGGAATGTTCCATGAGGGACCCCTGTAGGGCTACAAGAAGAGTCTGAGATCTGATTCTGTGACTTTGAAAGTGAAGATGCCCAAGGTCTTTTCTAGCTTCACATGTTATGATCTATTACATTTCTACAGAGGTTACAAATTGCTTTTTCCTACATTGACTTAATTTTCTTATTTGGAAAACCCTTGTGAGGTAGATGGGACAAAGATCACCATCTCCACCTTACAGATGGTGGCAAATGCTACGAGCTCTAGCTAGTTAGAGACCCAGGCAAGATGGCAATCCAGATCTCTGGACCCAGGGTAGAAGCTCTTTTTTCTCCATGGTATTGTCTCCGTGACGCTGTGATGGGTAGCAATCACAATAAGAACTCACACTTAAATAGTGCTTTGGGAAGAGGAGTAATAGTAACAATCATAATAACGATAATTATAGCAGGCATTTAAAAAGCCCTTTAGGTTTTAAAAAACACTTTAAATAAATTTATATAAGTTGTTGTTCAGTTATTTAAGTCATGTCTGACTTTGTAAACTCATTTGGGATTTTCTTGGCAAAGATGCTGGAGTAATTTGCCATTTCCTTCTCTAGCCCATTTTGCAGATAAAGAAGCTGAAGCAAATAGGGTGAAGTGGCTTGCCTGGGGTCTCACGGCTAATAAGTGTCTGATACAGATTTGAACTTGAGACTTCTTGATTCCAGGTCTAGGGCTCTATCCACTATACCACCTAGCTGCTCGTTATAATATAACGTATGCTATCCTATCACAGTCTTGTGAGGAAAGGGCAATTATTACCTCCTTTCTGCAGACAAGGAAACAGAATCTTGGAGGGGGTAAGTGAATTGTCACTCACACAGCTAATAAGACATCTAAAGCAGGATTCAGACTTATGTCTTCCTTCCTCCAGGTCTAGCACTATCCATTTCATCCTTAACTTCCTTTGAGTTTTACAAAGTGCTTTCTTCACAATGGCCCCAGAAGGTGTGCCATTCAGGGATTATTCCCATTTTACAGATGAAGAAATTGAGGCTCAGATAATAACTAATTTGCCATAGTCAAACTGCTAGAAATCTGTAGAAACCAAGTTTCTTAATTTGAATTCTGGGACTGTTTCCCAGTTGATAAATTAACTGTACTTGGAAATAGAGTTTGACTATAAGTTGGTGGGTTACAGTGGTCTTACTATGATGCCACAATTTAATCTTAGAGGAGTTGTGCCTCTCTTGAAATAACTCTTAAAGGCACAGGGATGTTTCCCTTTTGGAAAGAACCTATTATTCTTCATTTTTCATTTTTTTAAAAAACCAAGAACACATTTGTAGCTGGTTGCAAACACCCAGCAACCTCTCTCAAGTCAAAGAATGTAGGAATAGAACCATCTTCAATTTTGCCATGCCACAGTTGTTAGCATGATAGTTTCTTGCCTTCAGAGAAATAGTAGGAAATGGCATTTGCTTTTTGAAGAGCACTTAGGGGAAAGAGAAGTCGTTCAAAAAACTCCGTGCTTCCTGACCGGTAAATAGTCACAGCCATTAGAGGACCAGGGATGATCACCAAGGGAACTAACAGTAGCTTTTCTGCTCGTCCTTTTACTGTCGAATCAGGCCCATCAAGTCAGCTTTATTCCTTTCCCAGAAAAGGGTGGGCGATTTCTCCCCTCACCACCAATGCTCCCATGTATCAATGCAATGTGTAATGTAAAGGTCATTGGATTTACAGTGTGAAGACGTGAATTTGAATTCCATCTCTGTATTTGATGGGCAATAGGAAACCCCGAAAATGATCGAACAGAGGAGTAAAACCCAACGGATCTTTTTTTTTCCCTCTAGGCAAAATTGAACTTTATTCACTGATTTCTGACTTTATGGCATATGACTTTATTATTAATAATCTAAGCAGAATGATGTCTTTTTTTGGAAGTTTCCTTTTTTCTTTTTCTTTTAAAATATTTCCCCATAGTTACATGATTAAAACCCAGCAGATCTTGCGTAAGACTAATTAGTCTGGTAGTGGTATGAAGGATAGACTTGGCTAGGGAGAGTATAAATATGGAAATACCCCTTTGGAAGTTATCTGAAGAGTTCCAGTGGCTGACAATGGTGACCTATAAGAAGGCAAAGAGTATGAAGGGGAATAAAGCAGAGGAGACCATGAGAGGAGATAGTATGGGTAGGAAAATGGCGCGTGGTAAGTGATTGCATATAAAAAGTTGAAGGAGAGAAAAGATGCAAAGCAAAGACCAAAAGATTTCAAACACAGGAGGTTGGGTGAGAGATGTAAAAAATAACTAACGTTTATGTAGTATTTTGACATTTACTTAGGCTTTCTCATTTCATCTTCATGAAAACCATCAAATTGAGTGCATATATTACATACCTGATTTAACCTAAGAGGAAACTAAGGCTCGAAATTCTTACTTTTTTGCCCAAGGGTTCCTATGTGGGAAGAGGCTGGGTCGGTATTTGATCTAGGCTTTGAAGGATGGGTATGATTTGGGTCAGTGGCTCCTAGGTCCCTAGTGCTGGAAATGACCTGTCTCACATTTTACAAAGGGAGGAGATTGGATCACTGAAGAGGTAAAGTGACTTGCCTAAGGTATATACAGCAAACAATGTGCTGGAATTGGGACCTCCCAACCATCCAGACTCCTACATCAGTGTTCTTTCCACTGCACCACACTTCCCTCCCTGATATTTGAACATCACACTCTTTTGGATGCCTCTCGCATGACACATCTATATATTTTTTCATTCTCCTTTATAACAAATATTGATAAACAACTGTACAATTTGGTACGAAAACTGTCGGTGTATAGTACAGGAAAGAGGTGACGAGGGTCTGGAACAAGGTTGGTGGTAGTCAGAAGAGTGAAGGAAGGGGCTGCATGCAAGAGATGTTACATTAAATGGCTGCCCTTTCATCGTGGCTCAAATCCTTCCCAGAAGATGAAGCTGTAGACTTTTAGACCAGTTAAGATCTATATTCTGTCCAAAGCCTGTCCTCTAAAGATATCTTCTTTTTCACTTTCTAGCTTGTTTTATTTTTCACCATAGAGCTTTAAGAGTTTACAAAACCAAGTCAATATTATATTTATTTTGGATATTAAACACTGACATAAAAGTTGCTGACATTAACCTTCAGTAGAAAAATTGGCTTTAATAGAGCCCATAAAAATTATTATTTATGGTGGCTTCATGGAATGTCCACATTGACCTCAGCTAAAGGCACAGAGTCTATCAATACTGTTGACAATTATTATTGAATAATGCAATTATACAGCTTGGCAGTAGAATCAAAGTCTCTGTTGATGTGAGCTGCCATTGTTCATGTTTCATAGGCCTCCCAGAAATGAATCCCAGAAGTTGTCTAGGAGATATCGAGAGGCCGTGTGATGTAATGCACTTGGAGTCGGAAAGATCAGGGTCCAAATCTAGCTAGACACTAACTGTAGGATCCTGGGCAAGTCATTTACCTTTCTGAGTTTCAGTTTCCTCATCTGTAAAAGGAAGAAGTTGGCCTCTATGGTCTCTATCCTCCCCTTGAGCTCTAACTCTATTACCCTATGTCTTAGATTTTAAGCTGAATACACCAATTACCAAATGAAGTGACAAAGAAGTGAAAAGGGAAGGTGAACCTGCTGCCACATTTGCATGGGATGAATAAAAACTGGCCCTTTCTCAATGGTCACAGATAAACATTTTTAAGGGAAGTCTACCAGGCAAACCACTCCAATACCTTTGCCAAGAAAACCCCAAATGGGATCAGGAAGAGTTGGTCAGGGCTGAACAACAACAAATGTGTGGAGATGATGAGAGGTTGCATTTGGATAACAAAGGCTACATACTTTAAATATGGTGAAATATAAAGTCTTAGAATTAGGTTAAAATGGCTTTCTTTCATGGCACAGGAGGTGTTTCTAAGTGAATCTTAAAAAAGATAATGAGTTTTGGAGAACTACAAGCTCAGAATAAGTCAGTAGTGAGACAGGATGGTCAAAAACCCCAAAGAGAACATAGGAGTTGTACCCAGCGAGGTACAGTGTATACAGAAGTAGTCATGGTCTCTCTAAGTGTCTATGGTCTGACACAATCATTTAAGGAAAAGCAACCCAAATGGGGAAAGGCCATTCATATGAGGACCATTTGAAAGAATCATGGATATGTTTAACCTATATCAGATTGTTTACCTTTTCAATGAGGGGAGAGGGAAGAGATTGAAGGAGAGAATTTGGAAGTCAAAACCTGAAAAAAAATTCCAATGTTAAAAATTATTTTTACTTAATTGGAAAAAATTTTGAAAAGAAGAAGAATTGTTGATGTTATCTGGAGGCTAGAAACAAAGTTAGTAACATTTCTTTTCAAATATTTAAAAAACTGGCACATTAAAGAGGGATTTGGTCCTTTCTGTTTTGCTAAGGACCCCTGGATTTTGCCATTTGGTTTGCGGTTTCACCCTAAGAACTTCCAGGTCTTTCTCTCTATCTAATAGCTGATTTTTCTTATAGGAATTATCTTTTGCTCCTTGAGAACAGGAAGAGATAATACATGTAAGAGAACCACCTATGGTGTGTCACTTGCTTTTTTTTACATGTACTTCTCAGTTATGAGATATGTTATCATTTTTTCCATTTGTATTTCCAGCACCTTGGCACAGAGTAAGTACACGCTTTTACATTCATTCATTCATTTATTCATTCATTCATTCATTACTGATGCTGTTCTCTTTCATTCTCCCTGACATGCAATCAACTGACTACTAAAGAATAAAAGCCAGTGGATGAAGCAACTCTTCTTGGTGATTTGCTGAACAGAAGCAGTCTACTCTCTCATGAAATGTGTCATAGGATTCCATACAATTTGCAGGTGGCAGACAGGATCCAGGCTATGGAACTAAAAGCTTTCCTCACTAACTATAACATCCATCTGGGAATTCACTTTCTGCTTTTCTTCCTGTGGATCGTTGTGTTTTCTTGGGTTCTCATGAGGCTGGCCCGAAGCCTGACTGTTCATGGAGAGAAGTAATGTTCTCAAAGCAAAAGGTCTCTTGGTTTTTGTGTGCAAATAGGGGAGGAAACAAGGACCCAATCTGAGCTGATCTGGTTATGAAATATGTGAGATAATAATGAGACTTGGACACAGACGAGGCTAGCTGATTATAGCCCTTTGTAACTCTCCTGTCTCTGCCCTCAGGACTCCGTGCCTTGGGAGGAAAGCACCTTCCTAATACTTTTACATCTCTGTCTGTACTGAGGTGTGTAGTGGATAAAGTATTGGGCCTGGAGTCACGAAAATTTGAGTTCAAATCCGACCTCAGACGTTTATTAGTTGTGTGATCCTGAGCAAGTCACTTAACCCTGTTTTCCTTAGTTCCTCATTTATAAAATGAACTGAAGAAGGAAATAGCAGACCGCTCTAGTATCCTTGCCAAGAAACCTCCAAATAGGGTCAGAAAAAATTGGATGCAACTATAATGAATGAACAGCAAAAACAAAACAGGCAAATATGCTAGGAGGAAAACTTTATCTATTGAATTTCTCCTTGCTTTACCTCTTTCTAAGCAAATTGAGGTAGGCAATGAAATGAATTCATTATTAAATTATATTGAATAATTTATTATGATGCTTTATGTGATATATTATGACAGGATATATTATAACATACAATATTATATTGTGACATAATATATTGTGACATTATATTATGTCATGTTATGTTATGTTACATTATATTATGTCATGTTACATTATGTTATATTAGTTAGTTAATTCCAAAGCAAGAAGAATGAACTCTTCTAAAGCTATCAGGTGGATGCTCTAAGAAAACAACTGTTATGGAAAGAGCTGCTAGATTTTGAGTCAGGGGGAAGTGGGTTCAAAATCTGACTCAGCTTCACCTACCATCAGTGTGAGCTTTGACAAATCCATTTTTCTGTCTAGGCTTCAGCCTATAAAATTTAGGGTTTGGATGACTCAATATTCATAGTCTTTTCCAGCTCTAACTCCTATGAGAATTCTATGAATATAGGCTAGAAGAAGGAAAAGAAGCAGGTAACCACTTCCATATTCTGCTCCGTATCTTCAGCCTTGTCTAACGTGTCATTATCACCCAACAGAAGCTTAATTCATCTATAATTCAGCTGAACATGAACATACAATAACGTGGGAGGTGTGTGCCTCACCCTGTCACTGCTCTAAGTAAAAATGATCATTTGTCACCACAGCTCCATGGGAAGAAGCATTTAAAAGAACAAATAATACTGTTGTCTTCGTGTCAAGGGAGCTGTCTTGTTTCTTCACCCTCTCAGCTTCCCTTTTTCTACCTTAAGGACCTGGCAAGAGTGGTTATAGATGCAAGTGGATGGGCACAGCTCATCTCATGTGGATTATGACTCTGAGAATTCATCATGGGAAACGGGATGGCGACGGCAGCTCGGATCATCACTAATAATGGCATTCGAGTTTTTCTTGATGGAGCAAAGGATGTGATAGTGGAGTTGTGGATAATGCCAGAAAGAAACTTGTGTGTGTGTGTACTGAAAATCATAAAATTTCCAAGTTGGAGAGGACTTCAGAAATCATGTAATTCAACCCTTGCCTGAGTAGGAATCCCTTCTGTCTCATCACTGACAAGTCTACACTTGAACACTTCCAGCACCCCAGAGCTTGGTCCTCTCTGAAGCTGTCGATTATAATATTCAACAGCTTGATGTGTCTGGAAATTTCTCTTTATGCCAAGCTAAAAACTGCCCTTCTGTACCTTCCACCTATTATTTCTGGTTCTGCCCTTTGGGGCCCAGGGAAAAAAGTCTATTTGTTCTTCCTAAGGTGGTGGGAGTATGCTTTATATGTAGAATGGAATAAAATATGGACCTATAATTTCATTGCTGAGCTTTTCTTATATGGAAACTCTCTCTGTCGACTCAGACCAGCAATTTATTTGCAACTTATAGTACGATTACAGACTTAGAGCTAGAATATTTTCATTTTATAGATGTTTATTTTTATAGATGAAGAAACTGAGGCCAAGGGCAGCGTGGTAGCACAGTGGATAGAGTGGCAAGCTTGGAGTTGGGAGAACTTGGGTAAAAATCTGACCTCAGTCACGTATCCAACCAGACAAGGTCCTTAACCCCGATTGCCTAGCCCTTGTTGCTCTTCTGCCTTAAAATTGATATTAAGACAGAAAATTTTGCTACTAAAAGCAATGCAATTGTCCAGGACAAATCTGAGGGACTTATGATGAAGAATGCTCTCTACCTTTAGAGAAAGAAGTGTGGGAGTAGAAATCCAGAAGAAAACATATGATTTATACTTGTTTGTATGGGCATAGGATGTGGGCTTTTGGGTTTTAAAAGATTCCTCTATTACAAAAATGAATAATATGGAAATAGTTTTTTGAGTGATAATATGTATATAACCCAGTAGAATTGCTTGTCAGCTCTGGGAGGGGGGAGGGAGATAACAAGAATCTTGAAACTATGGGGAAAATTTTTTTTAAAAAGACAGAAGGTAATGGTTTAAAGAAAAAAGACAAAAAGAAAAATTGAGGTTTACAGAGCTGAAGATATTTGTCTGAGACCACAATGCTAATGGCAATCCATCATCCAATGTTTATTAAATCGCTAACATATGCCAGGCCTGGTGCTAGGTAGCAGAGTTAGGATTTGAATCTAGGTCCTTTGACTTGAAATACAGTGTTCTTTCTATCATGTTACAAGATTTTACTGACACTGAGCCACACGGTTAGATGAGACAGGTTGCTGTCAGGGGCACGGTGTAAATACAGTACAGGCTTCTGATCTCCGAAGCAAGGCTTCTCTCCATTCAATTATGCTGCCTTCCCCAGGACAAGCTTTCCCTGGCTGAAAAGCAGTCACCACGTGCCTCTTTATGTCTTCTGTTCTTTTTGCTAAACATGGGACTCGAGTGACTCAAGTATCATCCTTCAATCGCATCAGTCTGTGGCCCATCAATCAATCAATGAATAAACAAGCATTTATTACCAGGCACGATGCTCGGAATTGGGGAGACAAGTGCAAAAGAGAAAAAAAAATGAAACGATCCCATCTGGCGATGAGTTTAAATTCTAATGGCAGAGAGAAGACATATACAAATGGAAAACTACATAGCATCACTATAAAGTGAATAAATACAAACATATTAAAAGTAGTTCAATACAAGGGAGTTTGGGGGAGAGGGCACTGCCTGTTGGGGATATCAGCAAAGGCCGCAGGCAGAATTTGGTGCCTGAGCTTTGTCTTAAAGGAAGTGGGAGACTCTAAGACCTACAGGTAAGGAAAGAGTATATTTCAGGCACGAGGGGTGGCCAGGAAAAAGGCATCAAGATGGGAGGATGGATGGAGTGTTGAGTGTGGGGAAAGGAGAGAAGGCCAGTTTGGCTGGAAAACAGAATGTGTGAGGCCAGGAAGATGTCTCTAGGATGTATGGAGTTGTTTGTTTGTTTGTTTTGTTTGTTTTTTAACTTAAATTCCATATTAGAATCAATACTGTATTGGTTCTAAGGCATGAGTGGTAAGAGTTAGGCAATGGGGGTTAAGTGACTTTCCCAGGGTCAACTATGAAGTGTCTGAGGCCAGATCTGAACCCAAGACCATCCACCTCTGGGCCTGACTCCCAATTTACTGAGCCACTGAGCTGTGTATACTGTTTTAAAAGCTAAAAAAGACCAGAAGCAAAAGGAAGTCAGTGGAATTAGAAGAATGGGGGAGTGAAAGAGTTAGGCTTGTACTTAATGAAAACTTCTTTGGAAACAGTGGTAGGATGGGTAGGAGTGGGGAGAGCCTTTATGCAGGGAGACCAATGAGGAAGCTGCTGCAGTCATCTAGGTAACAGCTAAGAGCTGAGAGTGAAAAATGTTGGAGAAGAGAAATGTTGAAGTGACAGAAAAGGGCAGGTGTCGGGGAAGGATGCTCTATTCACATATCCCCAAATGCCAGGACAAGGAAGATGCCATATAACATGGCACGATACTTCACCGCTAGCACCTGAAGCTGAACATTCAGTGATTTAGTCCTAAATTCTCCTCTTTCCTCTAATAATTCAACGCAAGTTTTTGGCCAAATGCTTCAAGGAATCTGCCACTTTACAGAACTACAGATACTCTGATGTACTGAAAATACCAAAGCAGTAAAAGAAAAGAAACCAATCACTCTCATTTTGAAGTAGTTCTTTAAGGTTTACAGAGTATTTTCCTCTTCACAGGCCTGCAAGGTACATAATGCAATTATCATAATCTCCATTCTACAAAATGAGGAAACTGAATCAGAAAGAGGAAGTGACTTGTTCAAAGTCACACCTCTAATAAACTTCAGATCTTGGATTCCACCATATTTCTTTACTTCCATGTTAGCATTCCTTGGGCTACATGATATTATATTGGTCCTATCTATGAAGTATTTTTCAACAGGACAAAATCTCTCACCACACACCCAAGTGAGGTGATGCTGAAAATTCTATAAGCACATGAAGTACAAAGAGGAAAACTTCTACCCCTTGCCCATGCTCCTGCCCAAATATTTCTGATCCAACTTTTCATTCATTCTTTCATGAAGTAAACTTTGGTGACGTGATTGCTAGGGAAAGAGGATGGCAAGGAACCAGGATACTTGGCATAAGATGATCTGAAATATGATACGAACAGATGAGGAGGAAAGGGAAGGCATTTAATTCTAAATTCTAGGGGCAAAATACTTTCTTTGGGGAGTCATCCTCTAACAAGTACAGGAGACCAAAGTTGAATACCTCTGCGAAGCAAGCAGCCCAAGATGGTGCTTTTGACATCAGGCACTAGGCAGACTGTTGTGGGGGGTGCTTCAGCTCCCACAGAAAACTTTGGGCCTCATAGGAATCATGATTCATCTGAATGTAAGTTGTACCTTTCTGCTACATAGGCTAGAGAAAAGTTAAATATGGCCTTTACTGGCCACAATGCTGATTAGACCTTGTCCACCCATTTTGCCAACTTTTTATATTAGAAATTGTAATTCTCACCAAAGTCTTATTCTGGTCTCTAAATTTACTCATAGTGTCTTACCCAAGGCTTCTCCTTTTAGTCCTAGTCATGGCAAATTCACATCGTATCCAACCTCCAACCATCCAACAGTCCAACTATCCAAGTAAATATATTTTAATATGCTCATTTAGTGTTATTGTTTCTTCATTATATCACTATATATTGTATATAATTGTGTATCTAATGATATCTATCTTTCTACCTGTCTTCTTTCTTTCCTTGCTTTTTCTTCTTTCTTTCTTCCTTCCTTCCTTCCTTCCTTCCTTCCTTTCTTTCTTTCTTTCTTTCTTTC
>NC_058132.1:102635131-102647789 GCF_016433145.1 Gracilinanus agilis
CCTTCCTTCCTTCCTTCCTTCCTTCCTTCCTTCCTTCCTTCCTTCCTTCCTTCCTTCCTTCCTTCCTTCTCTTACTGCCTACCTTCCCAACTTCCCGCCTTCCAGATGCTCAGGTAGAAACTGTATTTAGATTTTGTATAGACCAGTGGTTCCCAAAATTTTTTGGCCTACCACCCCCTTTCCAAAAAAAAATATTACTTAGCCCCCTGGAAATATTTTTTTAAATTTTAATAGCAATTAATAGGAAAGATAAATGCACCTGCGGCCATTACCACCCTCCTGGATTGCTGCAGCACCCACCAGGGGGCGGTAGCTCCCACTTTGGGAATCACTGGTATAGACTCTACCTTCAAAAAATTTACAATCTAGTAGAAGGTTAAAATTTGAATACAGGGTTCTGGGTTTAAGAGAGGGGCAGAGTAAAAAGCAACTGCTTAACCTCTCCTAACCCACATATGTAAGACTCCTCAAGAGGACATAAAAACAAATCCAGACGAACAAAGGGACCCCACAACAGGGCAAAGCATTGAAGGTACATGGGATTGGGGCATTTCCATGCTATAAGGGGGTGAAATAGCTCTCACTAAAGTGCGAGCTGAGCAGCCACCTCCCCCCCCCCCCACCTACAGGGCCAAAGCCAGCGCACAAGAGTTAGACCAAGTTTGGGGCACCCATTAAGTTCTTGGCAGCTCCCTGGGATCACCAGGGCCTGCTCCTGATAACAGCAGGACTTAAGACCCCAAGAGGCTAAAGAACGCGCAGACTTTGAACACAGACCTTGAGCTCATGCACAGACTTGGGTGCGTACACGGATCCTGAGCATAGGCGTGGACCCTGGGTGGGGACCCAGTGCAGAGGGGTGCATGACCGTGGAATCAGTGCCTTAAGACTGTTAAAGGAGCTTCAGGCAGAGGAACAAACAAGGGGACCACCAGGAGGCTTGACTCTGAGAACAACTAGACCTGAGACCTCAGGAGCCTAAAGAGCGCAGTCAGACCCTGAGCGTGAGGATAAATCTGAGTGGGTGCTGGGCTAACAATGGCAAGCCAGACACAGGAACCCCAGAAGAGAAAGATCAAGAAGATATCTTTAACACTGAACAACTTTTACACAGAAAAAATCCAGACAACAGAGCAAACAGCAGAGGAGAACTAACAAGTAACCATATCCAAACCTTCCCAAAAAAATGAAAACTGGTCACAAGGTCTTGAAGAGTTCAAATCTGAGATTATGAGAAAGATGTAAGAAATCTGGGAAGAAAATAACAGTTTAAAAGGCAGAATTTCGCAATTGGAAAGTGAGGCTCAGAAATCAAATGAATTGATAAGCAAACTGAAGACCAGAAATGACCAGCTGGAAGCCTTGAAGAACCAAACAGACCAGATTGAAAAGGAAAACCAAAAGATTATAGCCGAAAACCAGTCTCTAAAGGTTAGAATTGGGCAATTTGAAAAAGATGCCCCCAAATCAAAAGAATTGGTAAGCAAATTGGAGATCAAAATCAAACAGCTGGAAAACAGGATAGACCAAATCGAAAAGGAAATCAAAATATTATAGCAGAAAACCAGTCTCTAAAGACAAGAATGGGCATACAACTTAAAAAGCTAGAAAGTGAGCAAATTAAAACCCCCCAGATCAAAACTAAATTAAAAATACTAAAAATCAAGGGAGAAATTAGTAAAATTGAAAGTAAAAGAACTATTGAATTAATAAATAAGACTAGAAGCTGGTATTTTGAAAAAATCAGAAAAAATAAACAAAGTACTGGTCAATCTAATAAAAAAAGGAAAGAAGTAAACCAAATTAACAGTATCAAAGATGAAAAGGGAGACCTCACTTCTAATGAAGAGGAAATTAAGGCAATCATTAAAAACTATTTTGCCCAATTATATGGCAATAAATATAATAATCTAGGTGATATGGATGAATATTTACAAAAATATAAATTGCTTAGATTAACAGCAGAAGAAATAGAATACCTAAACAATCCCATATCTGAAAAAGAAATTGAACAAGCCATCAAAGAACTCCCAAAGAAAAAATTGCAAGGCCCTGATGGATTCACAAGTGAATTCTATCAAACATTCAAAGAACAACTAATCCCAATACTATACAAATTATTTGATATAATAAGCAAAGAAGGAGTCCTACCAAATTCCTTTTATGACACAAATATGGTACTGATTCCAAAGCCAGGTAGATCAAAAACAGAGAAAGAAAACTATAGACCAATCTCCCTAATGAACATAGATGAAAAATCTTAAATAGAATACTAGCAAAGAGACTCCAGCAAGTGATCAAGAGCATGATCAGGTGGGATTTATACCAGGAATGCAAGGATGGTTCAACATTAGGAAAACCATCCACGTAATTGACAATATCAACAGTCTAACAAACAAAAATCACATGATTATCTCAATAGATGCTGAAAAAGCCTTTGACAAAATACAACATCCATTCCTATTGAAAACACTGGAAAGTATAGGAATAGAAGGACCTTTCCTAAAAATAATAAACAATATATATCTAAAACTATCAATAAGCATCATATGTAAGGAGAATAAATTAGAAGCTTTCCCAGTAAGCTCAGGTGTGAAACAAGGAAGCCCATTATCACCTCTATTATTTAACATTGTACTAGAAACACTAGCAGTAGCAATTCGAGAAGAAAAAGAAATTGAAGGCATTAAAATAGGCAAGGAGGAGACTAAGCTATCTCTCTTTGCAGATGATATGATGGTCTACTTAAAAAATCCTAGAGAATCAACTAAAAAGCTAGTAGAAATAATCAACAACTTTAGCAAAGTTGCAGGATACAAAATAAATGTACATAAATCATCAGCATTTCTATATATTTCCAATACTTCACAGCAGCAAGAGGTAGAAAGAGAAACACCATTTAAAATCACCCTATACAATATAAAATACTTAGGAATCTATCTACCAAAACAAACACAGGAATTATATGAACACAACTACAAAACACTTTCCAAACAATTAAAACTAGATCTTAACAATTGGAAAAACTTTGATTGCTCTTGGGTAGGATGAGCTAACTTAATAAAAATGACCATTGTACCCAAATTAATTTATTTATTTAGTGCCATACCTATGAAACTACCAAAAAATGTCTTTACTGAATTAGAAAAAACTATAGCAAATTTCATTTGGAATAACAAAAGATCAAGAATATCAAGGGAAATAATGAAAAAAAATGTGAAGGAAGGTGGCCTAGCAGTACCAGATATTAAGCTATACTATAAAGCAGTGGTCATCAAAACAATATTGTAGGGGCAGCTGGGTAGCTCAGTGGAGTGAGAGTCAGGCCTAGAGACAGGAGGTCCTAGGTTCAAACCCGGCCTCAGCCACTTCCCAGCTATGTGACCCTGGGCAAGTCACTTGACCCCCATTGCCCACCCTTACCAATCTTCCACCTATGAGACAATACACCGAAGTACAGGGGTTAAAAAAAAACAACAAAACAATATTGTACTGGCTAAGAGACAGAAGGGAGGATCAGTGGAATTGCCTTAGGTAAGTGACATCAGCAAGACAGTGTATGATAAACCCGAAGAGCCCAACTTTTGGGACAAAAATCCACTATTTGACAAAAACTGCTGGGAAAATTGGGAAACAATATGGGAGAGATTAGGTTTAGATCAACATCTCACACCCTACTCCAAGATAAATTCAGAATGGATGAATGACCTGAATATAAAGAGGAAAACTATAAATAAATTAAGTGAACACAGAATAGTTTATCTATCAGATCTCTGGGAAAGGAAAGATTTTAAAGCCAAGCAAGAGTTAGAGAAAATTACAAAATGTAAAATAAATTATTTTGATAGTATCAAACTAAAAAGCTTTTGTACAAACAAAAACGATGTAGTCAAAATCAGAAGGGAAACAACAAATTGGGGAAAAAATCTTTATAACAAAAAACTCTGACAGGGGTCTAATTATTCAAATACACAAGGAATTACATCAATTGTATAAAAATATCAAGCCATTCCCCAATTGATAAATGGGCAAGGGACATGAATAGGCAATTTTCAGATAAAGAAATAAAAAATATTAATAAGCACATGAGAAAGTGTTCTAAATCTCTAATAATTAGAGAAACACAAATCAAAACAACACTGAGGTATCACCTCACCCCTAGAAGATTGGCTAAAATGATAGTAGGGGAGAGTAATGAATGTTGGAGGTGCTGTGTCCAAATTAGGACATTAATGCATTGCTGGTGGAGTTGTGAAGTGATCCAACCATTCTGGATGGCAATTTGGAACTATGCTCAAAGGGCTATAAAAGACTGCCTGCCCTTTGATCCAGCCATACCATTTTTGGGTTTGTACCCCAAAGAGATCATAGATAAACAGACTTGTATGAAAATATTTATAGCCGCACTTTTTGTGGTGGCAAAAAAACTGGAAAACGAGGGTATGCCCTTCTATTGGGGAATGACTGAACAAATTGTGGTAGATGCTGGTGATGGAATACTATTGTGCTCAAAGGAATAATAAACTGGAGGAATTCCATGTGAACTGGAAAGACCTCCAGGAATTGATGAAGAGTGAAAGGAGCAGAGCCAGAAAAACGTTGTACACAGAGACTGATACACTGTAGTAAAATCAAATGTAATGAACTTCTGTACTAGCAGCAATGCAATGACTCAGGACAATTCTGAGGGACTTATGGAAAAGAACGCTACCCACATTCAGAGGAAGAACTGCGGGAGTGGAAACACAGAAGAAAAGCAACTGCTTGACCACATGGGTTGAAGAGGACATGATTGGGGATGTAGACTCGAAACTACTACACCAATGAAAGTATCAACAATTTGGAAATGTCTTAATCGATGATACATGTTAAAACCAGTGGAAATGTGCCTTGGCTATGGGAGGTGGGGAGGATGTCTGGGGGTAAAGGGGAAAGTAAGAACATGAATCATGTAACCATGATAACTTTTCTAAAAAATAAAAACCATTTAAAAAATTTGAATACAGATGACTATAATACATATAAATAAGTGTATTACAGAGTTAAAAAATGGGGAAGAAGAGTGTATTAAGTGAGGTCTGGGGAAGAAGGTAAATATTGAGCAGAAAACTAGAGATATTCTCTAGTAGTTAGATCATAGCGAATGAATGAGTGAAAAATCTTTCTTACTCTGTAGCAAGCATCAGGATGAGCCTCAGGGGGGAGGGGAGGTGGTGGGGATAGGACAGGTAAAGAGACAGAAGGGCAGGTGTTATGCTAGTCTTGTTCCCTGTCTAACCTCTGGCTTTACTGTTTCTTCCTTTATTCCCATTCAGAGGCCAGGGTTCCATCTCTCTTCTCTTTAGTCAAGCGTATCAATATCACCTGACCAATGGTTCACCCATAGCAAATGGTTATATATGAAGGATTGTCATTTATAAAATTTGTGTTCTTGAGACCTGATTGGGCTTCTGTCAGGGGAAATGTTCAAGGACGGGAGTTGAATTAGTGGAAAGAGATCTTTAGTTGAGTCATAACATCTAGTCAAATTCCATGTACCAATGGCCCTTGTTTTTTTTCCACCAAGAATATGTATTTCTTTTTTTCTTATTTTTTAAAAAATTACTTATTTATTACCAATTACATGTTATATTAAATTTCCACACAAGTTTTCCTAAATTATATGATCAAACTTATCTCCCTCCTTCCCTTCCCTTCCCCCTCTGGGTGCTGACAGGTAATTTGATCTGGGTTATACACATATTTTCATGGAAAACATATCTCCATATTATTCATTTTTATAAGTGAATAATCCCATAAAGCCAAAACCCCCAAACATGAACCCAAATAAACCATTGAAAAATCATATGCTTTCTTATTATATGCATTCTTACTCCAACAGTTCTTTCTCTGGAGGTGGATAAAATTCTTTGTCATAATTCATTCAGAATTATCCTAGATCATTGTATTGTCCATAATAGCCAAGTCTGTCACTGTTGATCATTCCACAATATTGCCATTACTGTGTATAATATTTCCTTGGTTCTGCTTATTTCACTCTGCATCAGTTCAAGTAGATCTTACACATTTCTTAAAGGTAGGAACCATGCCTTAGATTTGCTTCCATCTCCCAGAAGATCAAAATTTAAGGTACCGGGTAGAGCATATTCTCAATACATATCAACTGATTGACTAATTTACTGATGATGATGATGATGAAGAGAGAGTATCTGGTGCTTGAGAGAAGCCACATGCAAGCCAGACTGGATCCCCTATGTCTTTCAACAGGGAATGTGGATGCCCAGTAGAAAGAGGACAGAACTGAGAATCAGAAGTGCTGGACTGGTCTCTTGTGACTCTGCTACCAATTTGCTATGGATTTGTATCTTGGCATTGTCATTTACACTGTGCCTGATCTTGGGTAGGTCTCTTAGTTTTGCTAAACTTCAGTTTCCTCATATGCAAGATGAAGGAATTCTTAGACTCAGTGACTTCTAATCCTCCTTCTAGCCCTAAGCCTAGATTTTATCATCCTTAAAGGAGCCCATCATTTGGAAAGGAATGTCAAAACTGTGGCCTCAGGGGGCGGCTGGGTAGTTCTGTGGATGGAGAGCCAGGGCTAGACACAGTAGGTCCTAGGTTCAAATCTGTTTTCAGATAATTCCTAGCAGTGGTACCTTGGGTGAGTCACTTAACCCCCATTGTCCAGCCCTTATCACTCTTCTGCCTTGGAATCAATACACAGTATTGATTCTAAAACTGTAGGTAAGGGTTTAAAAAAAATATGGCCCCTCTGCTCATGGCTGCCTCTTAATCTCCTTGTCCCTAGGCCGGGAATATAAGTGCCAAGTGGCTTCCAGATTTGAGGTATAGATGCACAATACATGCCACTAGAATGAGAGCTCTTTGAGGACAGGAACTATTTCCCATTTGTCAACAGTTAGCAAGTTATTAACAAATGATTATCGAGTGATTGGCTGATTTTCAAGAAACTCATCTATAATTGATGATAGTCAAAGAATATAGTAAGAATGCATGTGTGGCTCTGGCTCATATTCTTTCTGGGATCCATTTACTGCCTACAATCACCCAGGAACTTGTCAGCATTGTTGGAATTATAGACTGACCCAACGGATCCTTTAGGGTAAATTTCTTTTTATTCCAAAGTAAACATGCTACTTGTGACCTTCATGGTAAAAGAAACCCCTCAACCCCATGGAGGTAGGTGGCACAGTGGATACAGTGCCAGGCCAAGAGGCAAGAAGACTCAAGTTCAAATCTAGTTTCAGACATTTACTAGCTGTGTGACATTGGGTGAATCATTTCACTGTTTGCCTCTTTCCTCACCTGTAAAATGGGGATTAAGTAGCACCTGTCTTGTAGTGTCGGTGTGAGGATTAAATTAGATAATATTGGTAAAAAAATGCTTTGAACAGTGCCTGGCACATAGGTTCTATATTAAAGCTTATTCTTTTCCCCCTTCTATGCAGCTATTCATCTAACTGCTAGAACAAGAATAACTAGTAGGGTTGATGAGATTTCTTTCATGCTTAGTCCTTATGAATTTGTCTTTCTAGTTGTTTCTTTCAATGTGTATATACGTATGTGTATACAATGTATATACACACATTCTATATATACACAAAACACACATATACATGTAGATCCATATACAAATACATACATAATATATACATATACATGTATATAAATACATAAATACATATATAAATCTATCCATATGTATATAATCTTTCTATCCATCCATTCATAAATCATCAGTCAATCTATCCATCTGTCCATCTATCTATCTATCTATCTATCTATCTATCTATCTATCTATCTATCCATCCATCCANATCTATCTATCTATCTATCTATCTATCTATCTATCTATCTATCTATCCATCCATCCATCCATCCATCCATCCATCCAATCATCCATCCTCCATCCATCTATTGTTATAAAGAACCTGGTGTTATGAGGAGCTGAAGCTGAGTGTGTGGGTGATGCCTGAGTGTAGCACTTAAGTTGTGATAGTGAAACACAAAGGACCCCACAGTAATAGTTGTTGTGAATCTGCTGAACTCAACTTCAGATATAACAGTGTCCCAGAAGAGCCAGCCAGATGAAGAATCTGTGATTAGAATTGTACAGCTACTTCTAACTGACTATTCTGGCCTAGATAGGATAATGCTAAGTTGACTGTGAATTATATTTTATATTTCACTATAACTGATACTATTCTCCTGTCCTCAAATGTCCCAAGGATATAATCACTAAGCCCTAAGATAGAGATGACATCAAATCTAGGTAAGTTTGAAGATTTAATGTTAATAGACTTAGGAGGGAAGCAGGGTAATGATTGGGAAGGAGGGAAACAGGAAGTCCTTAAGAATCTAAGTTAATGATGATATTTGAATGGATGATGGTCAGGTTTGACAGTGGCCAGTTGCCAGTTGCCAATTGCCAGTTGCCAGTCTGGCTGGGCCAGACTGGTTTCAACCTAAATCAGGTTGCTTTGCTGTTAGATGTTGTTGCTTCTTCTTGGTGATTAAATCAGGATCAGGTTATTCAATAAGGGTAACACAGGATCTGGGACTGTGAAATTTTTTGGTGCAGGTTGCTGGTAATTCAAGTTGACCTATGGCCTACCCTCACCACAACCTCCCCCTACCCCAAAACCCAATCTCAGATTGAGATGGATCTCCCAGTTCAAATTCTTCCTTATATACCTGAGCTTCAACTGTCCTGGCACATGTCACTTCCTGCCAGGCTCAGTTCATTCCATGTTCTAATCAGGTAACTGTCCATCATCTTGCTTTCCATATTGCTGTACAAATCATCACTCCACTATCTTTCTATCTATCTATCTATCTATCTATCTATCTATCTATCTATCTATCTATCTATCTATCTATCTATCTATCTATCTATCTATCTATCCTCTATGTCTCTATCTTATCACTTTGCTTTTAAATATAGGCAGAACGGCTCACACTTCCCATCTCATCTAATCCCAAGCCCTGCCTTTGATCACAGCTGGTCACAGTTTCACAGCATGAAAGGAGCCAGAAAGGTCCTTAGATGGCAAAATGTAGAACTTGGGCAGACCTGAGCAATGATACAGTTGAATTCCTTCATTTTATAGGAGAGGAAACTGAGGCTTTGACTGGCAAAATATCTTACCCCTTCAAAGCAGAGCTGAGCCTGGAACTGAAGTCACTTGACACCTGATCCAGCAATCTTCCCACTCTGCCAAACTGCCTTGGCTACCCTTATCCCACATGTCAATACCTAGCTGGCCATGACCCTCCTCAGGAGAGGCAGCTCATAAATTATGAAAAATGAATGCTACAGTTAACGGAAAATCAAATTTATTTGCCATAAAAAAACCCGAGCAGCATTGATTTCCATACGGCCTGCCCCACATACCCTTTTAAGCTGGAGGAATATGAGTCAATAGAAGGAAGACAATAAATATTGGAGACTTTTTAATGTGCGTCTATTTTTTACTGTGCTGACTCGAATCATTCTGGCTTCTGGCGGCCCAGCCAAGACTCTTCCAATATATGAGCTGACTTGTTTGTTTAGGGAATTTATTCTTTCAAATTGGAAATGTTTTTTGTGGCCAGTTTACTCTTTTGTCCTTTCTGTCTTTTCCCAGGAAACTTCAGAACATTTGGATAAGGAGGTCAAGGCCTTGGTTTGATTCTAGTGTGGGTTGGTCACTCTCTCTCTCAGCTTCTCGGTCTGGAGGCAGGTGGGTGAAGGGGTCACACATCTCCTGTTGGCTAGCTGTGAGTCATTGGATACCAAATGCACTGTTAGAGAGAGGACCATTCCCTGTAAACCTTCACCTGGGGATAAATTGATTCTTGGTGAAATAAATCCTTACTTATACAATCTGAAATCAAATGGTAAGAAGCTATTTAGAAAACAATAGTGCTATTTCTGATTGGTTTGTAGTCTAGAATCATGTCTAAATTGGTTTCATCTGTAAGGAATTAGAGAACTTTAGAAAGGGCTGGAACTTTAGAATATAGCTATTAGAGCTGGAAGGGATTTTAGTTTATGGAATATTAGAGCTAGAAGAAACTTTTGAGTATAGAATGTGAGAGCTAGAAGGAGTCTTAGAGCATAAAGTGCCAGATTTAGAAGGAAGATTTGAGTATTTTTTCTTTTTTTCTGTTAAGAGGCTTTATTTTAAAACAATCAAAATAAGACCTCATTGAATAGGTAGAAAGAAGCTCTGAACAAGGAATTTACTTCTTCTTTGGGGCTGAAGGATCCCAAACACCTTTGCTACTTTAGAATAACTTTTGTTTTCCGAGAAGCCTAGATAGAAAAATCAGTGGTAACAATGATAGAGAGGGAAAAATGCTGGGCCATATTTTATCTTTCTCCAGTCATCTCAAATGACAACCTTACTAAGTGATGTTTGCTACTTCTTTTCAGGGGGGCTTTTCTCAATACTCCTTAAGAAGACTAACTTACCGTCCTCAGATACCATATCCTTTTTTTGCAAATGGGATTTTTTTTTAAGTTCTGGATAGGTTTGCAGAGCTTGGAATGTCTGAGCTAGAAGGGATCTAAGTGAATGGAATGTCAGATCTGGAGAGGACTTTAAAACTCAGATTGGCAGAAACTTGAATCATAGAATGTCAGAAGTGGAAGGGATCTCATAACATAGAATGTTAGAGTTGGATAGGACCTCAGAACCTAGAATGCTAGATAGAATACCAGGATGACAAGAAGTCTTAGAATAAAGAATGATAAACAAAGAACAAAGGGCATAGAATATTAAAACATATAAAAAGAAATGCAATTTTAGATAGTCAATTCCAACTCCTTCATTTTAAAGCAGAGGAAACTGAGGCCAAGACGCACATTCTCACATGGCTAGTCAATAGTGAAGCTGCCAATTTTCGAGTTTTACAGATTGCAAAGCAGCCTGGCAAAGAGACACTCACTCACTTACATAGGGTGATTAACAAAATCATTTCATTTACTGTACAGTTGGGAGATCAATGAAAGACAGAGGGGGAAAAGGGTAAAATCAAGTTTTGTAGTCCTAGGCATGTGACCCTGGGTAAAATTTTGCCTCTTTGAGGTTCCATATGCTCATTTTTGTAAAACAGCTAGGTGGTACGGTGGATAGAATGCCAGGCTTAGAGTGAGGAAGATCTGAATTCAAATCCAGCCTCAGACAATTACTAGCTGGGTGACCCTGGGAAAATCATTTTACCTGGTTTGCCTCAGTTTCTTCATTTATAAAATGAAACAACTCCAGTATCTTTTCCAAGAAAACCCCAAATGGAGTCACAAGGGGCTGAACATGGCTGAAATGACTGAACAACAAATATTCATTGTTTTTTTAAACCCTTACCTTTCTCCTTAGAATCAATACTATTTATTGCTTCCAAGGCAGAAGAGTGGTAAGGGCTAGGCAATGGGGAAGTGTCTGAGGTCAGATTTGAACCTAGGACCTCCCTAGGTCTGGCTCTTCATCCACTGAGCTACCCAGCTGCCCCCATATATTCATCTTTAAAGTGAAAATAGTTTTGTCTACTTCTCTTAATTTAAAGAGTTGTTGTGAGGAAAGTCTTAAAAATTTTTTCTAAAGTATAGCATGATTTCATACATGTATGTGAGCTTTCATTAAGGAAACAACTTTCAATGAAGATTGGCAGAAATTCCACAATTTATAGTCTTAAAGAGTTGCCTAAGATCACTGAGAGCCTAACTAACTTTCCCAGGGTGGGACAGAATAGAGCAAGTAAGGCATAGGATTTGAACAGAGATCTCCCTGAGCTTGTGTGCAGCTCTCTACTGTGTCTTGTTGCTTCTCTTGGAAACCCAATAATTATTATTACCTTGCAATATTTTTTATGTTTCATATGTTGTTTTGCTCCTATAGAAGGTGGCCAGCTCCAGATGCTATGATGCCTTTGGCCAGCCTTTTTTTCCATGGCACCCCACTGGTGGAGAACCATAACGACAGCTTGTAATTTTCTCACATGCCCCACAGAACTTAACAGAAAATTGGACCTCACTGGTCATACTCATGGCCTATAGTTACTGTTGTCTTCTTAGCCACTTTTTAGCTTCCTCCCTTCCTCCCACCAGCAAGGATTATCTCAAGCCCAAGGATGGTGAATTTGGCTGCAATCTACTCACCCGTTCGGCAGAACTCATCTGCCTCCTGGTGTACCATATCTTTGACCCGGCTGCCATAAGTCAGACGGGCATCTTGGTCATAAGCCTTCAGGGTCTCGCTGGAGCTGTACGACTTCTGGGGTACTTTGCCCTCTTCACTTTCTGCTGAGGAGCTGGTATAGCGGCGTTCCGTGTCCCGGCGCCTAGTCAGGGAACGGTACGGCTTCCTTTCCTTCACATCCATGGTGCCCACCGCAGGCTTTTCAGCATCCAAAAACAGAGTCCTTGTAGCAATCAAATCTGAATCTTCTGTAGGGAGAGACAAGAAAATAAATGTGAGCTCATACCAGTGTAATCACTCGTGGGTCCCCTTAACAATGGGTTCCAAAGTTGTTTCCTCCACCTCTCCTTGTGTCTTTTTCTTCCTTCCTTCCTTCCTTCCTTCCTTCCTTCCTTCCTTCCTTCCTTCCTTCCTTCCTTCCTTCCTTCCTTCCTTCCTTCCTTCCTTCCTTCCTTCCT
>NC_058132.1:102648152-102676089 GCF_016433145.1 Gracilinanus agilis
ACCCAGGGTACCTTTAGATCCCTAAACCATAACAACTCAAAACTGGAAGGAACCTGAAAACATAGATAATTAAGGCAGAGAACATAGAATATTAGACCCAGAAATGATCTTAGAACCATTTTAGAGAGAGATCATAGACTCTAAGAGCCATAAGGGACCAAAGAATGAAGAATTTTAGAACTGAAAGCATAAAATGTAATGGTTGCAAGGGACCTTAAAACACAAGACAGGAGAACCTCATGATAAAACTGAGAGGAATTTCAGAGTATAGAAAAAAGAGTATTAGATCTGGCAGAGATCTTCACAACAATCTAATCTAATACTCTCATTACAAAGAGAAGGAAACAAAGCCAGTGGAGGGAAGGGACTTGCCCAAAGTCACGCAGGGAGTTAGTTAATGGCAGAGTGGGGGCCTGGAAAGAAAGCTGTAGCTTCTTATACCTAACCAGATACACTGACAATTGTACTTTACTGCCTCACAGGGTATGAAAAAGGAGAGTAGCCATGGCTGTCAGTTTTAAAACAAACATAAAAAGGATAACAAAAATAACAACTTAGACCTTTTTTTCTTCTTAAATTCATTTATTTATTTTTCTTTTGGGAATGAGTCTTCCTAACTCTTCCATGTTGGAAGAAAAGTTGTTATTCAAGGCCCAATGATACTACTGAAATGTATAAACCTATGACCCCTCTGCTTCCTACTTGAGCCAATTTGTCCCTTATCAGGCAGCCTAAATGCCCTGCCACTCCTGTGGACTTATATTGGTGCCAGACTTGGGGAGGACACCTGAATAGCTATTGTATCCAACTCTTTTTTTAAAAAAACAACTCTTACCTTCTGTCCTAGAATCAATACTGGGTATTGGTTCCAAGGCAGAAGAATGGTAAGGGCTAGGCCATGGGGGGTAAAGTGACTTGTCCAGGGTCCCACAGGACCATCCAGATTTGAACCCAGGACCTCCTATCCCTAGGCCTGGCTCTCAATCCACTGAGCCACCCAGCTGCTCCCTATCCAACTCTTTGTGACTCTAATTGAGGTTTTCTTGGTAAAGATACTAAAATTGTTTGCTATTTCCTTTTCCAGCTCATTTTACAGAAGGGGAAATTGAGGCAAAAAAGGTTAAGTGACCTCTCAGGGTCACATAGCTAGTAAATGCCTGAGGTCAAATTTGAACTCAGGTCTTCCTGATTTCCAGGCCAGGTACTCTTTCCACTGGGCCACCTAGCTGCTTTGATGGGCTTTATTGCAGCTCAGAACACCTGAGTTCAAGTGATCCACCAGCCTCAGCCTTCCCTAGCAGCAGGGATTAGAAACCTGCACCACTGCACTTCTCTAACAATCTGTATTCTTGAGAAACAAGTAATTTGGTAGCCACTTTGCTCTTTTTTTGTAAATGCAGCAATAATATCGAAGATAAGTGTCAGAAAAAGTATAGCAGCCTAGTTTAGGAAAATATGTGTTCACAGCTTCTAAATTTTAATTAAAGAAATTGTTTTTAAGATTCCCAACAGATCTCTGGTTATACTCAAAGAAGCCATACATTTGTCTCCAATTTCTGTTGCAAGACTTAGGCAGTGTTTGCACTCCCCAGGTCTATTTAATATTAAGTAAGCCGAGAAGTGTTATCACTAGAGAGGCAGCAAAGAAAGCAATGGAATTGGAGACCCATGAAATGGGTATAAATTCCTAACTTTTATTGTGCCATGGACCCCTTTGGTCATCTCATGAAGCCTATGGATTCCTCAGAATAATATTTTTGAAATGCATAAAGTATACTGGATTAAATTATATCAAAAAAGTTATAAAATATAAAATAAAACAACAACAACAACAAAGGTTACAGAACCCAGTTTAAGAACCCTATTCTAGATTGGCCATTCTACCTTTGGACCCTGGACCAACATAAGAATCCATTTCACTACCTGTGAAATTTCATAGGTTTGAAATTTCACAGGTTTGAAAACTGCCCAAACAACATGAATAATAATAGTTCAAATATTCACCACTCTGTGGCTGACCTGGTAGCAATCCCCCCCCAACTACAGCCAGGCTGGTCCTCTGACAGAAGATATTGTAAATAGAGGCTAAGCTCTTCCAAAGTGGTAGGGCCCACCGAGCCTCTGAGAAACCACAGTTACCTCTGGGCCACGGGGAGACCGTCACTATTTAAAAAGTTATTTTTATTGTGAATATATTATTATGGTTATTATTATCAGCACCGCGTCTTCATTAAGGAATCTGATTACCAAAGATGCCAGCGAGGAGTCAAAGGCTGTGCAATTAGCAAAATTAAAAACACTTACGTTCCTTGTTGTCTGAGCGCAGGCCAAGCGGGAGACTCATTTAGAGTTTACTTTCTCCCCTTCTCTCTCCCTCCCTACTTTTGATGAGTTTCCAAGTTGTTTGCATTCTTTCCTTCTTGGAAGTACTTCGTATTCCTGCTTATGTGTTTGGGATTGATTTATCCAAGCCTATGTTATATCCCTGCCCCAACTTTTCCTCTGGGCAGCGAGACGGTGTACTGGAGAGAGTGTCGTGTCGGGCTTGGAGCAGGAATACTCATCTTTCTGAATTTAAATGCGACTTCAGATATTTACTGACTATATGACCCTGGGCAAGTCTCTTAAGCCTTTTGGCCTCAGTTTCCTCATCTGTAAAATAAGCTGGAGAAGGAAAAGGCAAACCACTCCAGTGTCTTTGCCAAGAAAACTCCAATTAGGGTCATGAAGTGTAGAATGTGACTGAAACGACTGAACAACAACCACCTCTTCCAAGTGGTATGATGTCAGCTCTCCAAAGCCAAGGATGCTTTCATTTTTCACCCTGGCATCCCCCAGGAATGGTGCCTAATAAGATATTTGTTCGATGAGCTTGTCTTTAGATACTTCTTGCCCCAGGTTTTCCTCTTTACTCACTCTCTTCCTCCTCCTTTTCTAGAGGAGGAAATCTTTAGCCTTTACTCTAGATCAGTGGTTCCCAAACTTTTTTGGCCTACCACCCCCTTTCCAGAAAAAATATTACTTAGCCCCCTGGAAATTAATTTAAAAAAATTTTAATAGCAATTAATAGGAAAGATAAATGCACCTGTGGCCATCGCCACCCCGATGGATTGCTGCAGCACCCACCAGGGGGCAGTGGCACCCACTTTGGGAATCATTGCTCTAGAATGATACCATTTTTCTTCCAATCTTCTTCTTTCTATAGTTCTGGATTCAAAGAGTAAATCAGTAAATATTTATTTTTATGACCAGGAAGGGTGTTGGCCATGGCTCATGTTCCATTTGGCATTTAGCATCGGTGGAAGGAAGAAATGGGGAGAAAAGAAATGTGATGGGGGAAGATGGATCCCTTCAGGCCAGCAGGCCCACTCAGGGATGCTGCAGCTGAGATCTTCGTGTCAGAGTCACAGGATTAGTGAAAAGAACGTTGGATTAGATACTCTCTAAGGCCTTTTTTGAGTCTCATATGAGTCAGCAGACGCTTCTCTATGGGCTGTGACAACAAGTAGCCGGGGGACCTAAGGGAGGCTGGTTCTCTTGTCTCCAGTTTTCTCATCTCTCATATGGTGGGACCGAATGAAATACATCCAGGTCAACTTCTTCATTTTATAGAAAAAAATTGAGGCATAAGGAGGCCAAGCAACTTCTACAGAGATCATAGAATTCATTAGTACAAAGCCTAGACTAGACTAGAAGCCCGTTGTGAGTCCACAAGCACTTATTTGGCACTTACTGTATCCCGTGGACTATATTATCAGTGATACAAAGAAAGATAAAAGAAAATACAGTCCCTACCCTCAGGGAGCTCACAGACAAACTCTACTTAAATGACTACAAGCAGACATGATAAATATGGCATAAAAGTAAGGCAATCTGAGAAGGAAGGCGCTAGCAATAGTGGGGACCATAAAAGGCCTCCTGTTGAGGATGCGATCGAAGCTGAGGCCTGAAGGAAGCCAGGGGTGCCAAGAGGCCGAGGTGAGGAGGAATGGCAGTGGGGGACGGTGAGTTTTCAGTGGAAGTTTTCAGGTAATGGCTGGATAATCCCAAGTCAGGGGTGTTCTAGTTGGGGATTGAACTAGACAGTTATTATTAAACATCCTTTCTTCCTCCTGGTGTTTAAGATTCTACGATCCAATCAGAAAGTTGCTTCAGTGACTTGGGCATGGGAAAGGAATGGAGGAGGGAGCCCAGAATGAAGTGCCAGGGTCCGGGGATGCTCGGACACAGGCCTGGCCAAAAGAGGAACGATGTACAAGATGCTGTCGAGGCAATAACTGTCGCTGGCCTCAGGATGGCTGTCTTTGCATGGCCCCTTGGTTTATTTATTATTTATTATTGATTTATTATTTATTTATCTTTGAGATGCTCCGGACCTCAGCTGTTGACTACAAAGCCCAAAGCAAAAGACTTTTCCGGGGATATAGGTGACACAGTACCACATCCACAAGGAAGGTACGTGGCAGCCTGAACATTCTAAATCGGAGGTGACAAGGCCCCGTGTGTCTTTTGGTTTTCTTGTTCTCTTTCCTTCTAGCACGCAGCTCTATAGAAGCAGCAGAAAGGGTGATGGAGGGACACCAGTCGACATTCTGATCCCTACCTTTTCTCTATTATTGATATATAGACAAATTAGAGTAAAGAAATAGATTGGTGCCCTTGGGACATTTATCTGCAGTAACTATTGCCTTTCTGCTCTTATTGCTCAGTGTCCTGCCTCCCTTATTGGGCTAGTACAATAGGGAAAAATTTTCTGGGGTTGCTCAGTGGATTGAGAGCCAGACCTAGAGACGGGAGGTCCTGGGTTCAAAATCTGGCCTCAGACACTTCCCAGCTGTGTGACCCTGGGCAAGTCACTTAAGCCCCATTGCCTAGCCCTTACCATTCTTCTGCCTTGGAACCAACACACAGTATTGACTCCAAGATGGAAGGTAAGAATTTAAAAAAAAAATTCCAGATAATCTTTTTCAGGATGATATCGATGCCTCTGAAACTTAAAACACTGATATACATATCTTAAAGGAGAACCTAAGAGGAATCTCTTCCTTTGACCAATGGACATTATAATGGTAATATCATAACTATTAATGAACAAAGAGTGTCTTTGGAGACTTGGAAAGAGAAAGATAACAAGAAACACAGATAAATCATTGATTAAGCCTTTATTGTGAGATAGTGAGATGGTGTGGTGGATAGAGTGTTGGGCCTGGGGTCAGAAGATGAGTCTCCCTGAGTTCAAATCTGGCCTCAGATGCTAGCAGTGTCTGTGACCCTGAGAAAGTCATTTAACCTTTTTTGTCTCAGTTTCCTCATCTGCAAAATGAGCTGGAGAAGGAAATGGCAAACCAGTCCACTATCCTTGCCGAGAAAATTCCAAATGGGGTCACAAAGAGTCGGACGTGACTGAAATGACTAAACAACAAAAATAACAAAATGTGCCAAGTGCTGTGCTGAGCCTTAGGGATACACAATGAGATAGTCTACTCCAAAGAAGCTAACATGTCTAGTGAATGAAGAAAGCACGTAATGGAAGCACACAGGGTCAGGGAGAGAGGGAAGGTACTTCAGCAGGAGGCCAGGCTGCTGTCAAGGATGAGAGAAGTCAGGATGGTGAGGAATACAGCCAGGAGCGAAGGAAGCATCCTCTGGAAACCACCTGTAGCAGTGATACAGGCTAGGGATAAGCCGCCAAGGAGATGCTATCTCAGGGTCAAGGCATCTCTCCAATGGGAAGGTCACTGTGAAAGAGGCAAAGTCTAGAGACTTAGCGAAGTTGGAAGGGTTAGCTCTGCCTCTTCAATTATGGTATCAGAATGTTGATGCAGAATAGAAGAGAATTTCTCCCAAACTTTCCTGCTTTTCAGTCTTTTTTCAGTCATGCCTAACTGTTTATGACCCGATTTGGAGTTTTCTTGACAAGGATACTGGAGTCATTTGCCATTTTCTCCTCTAGCTCATTTTACAGATGAGCAAACTGAGCTAAATAAGGATAAGAGACTTGTCCAGGGTCACACAGCTAATAAATGTTTGAGGCCAGATTTGAACTCAGGAAGAGGTCTTGATCCACTGCACCAGGGCCTGGTCTCCAAAATGAAATGTTCTCAAAAACAAGAGCTGGAGGAATAATGTTCAGGATGCTAAAGAGAAGATGTCTGCAGTAGACAGGGGCCGCGACAAGATGACCTCTAGGCTCCCCTGCCTAGCTCTAAGTACTGTGAATAGTTGCTCAGGGGTAATTAAGACAAGATGTACTTGTGATGCTTGACTGGGCCTGAAACAATCCTACTCTGCAATCAGAATCCACAAACTGTGACTGTGGTGGTCTGTAATTACTACTGGTCACAGCATCGCTGCGGAAGTAGCCAAAAATACACTGGGAAATTCACCCAACTCCTCTAAGGTCTAGAATTTTACAAGCTTTTTTATAAATAAGGTTGATGGTTTTTAGTTCTTTGCAGCTCAAAAATGGCATCATAAATCTTTCAAGTATATAGCTGCTTTCTTCCAAATATGAGTGAGGGATGAGGTAGGGGACAAAAGTTGATGCACTTACCACCCGATAATGTCCTCTGAGAGAGTAGAGAGAGGCAGGGAGGAGAGGGGAGGGATTGCTTGTGTGAATTAAATTTAAAAATACTTATCAAACACCTACTATGTGCAAGGTGTTGCCTTAGGCAATAGGCATACAAAGATAAAAATGACAGTCTCTACCCTGAAGAGCCTTGTATTCTATTGAGGGATATAGCATATAAGCAGGAGTAAATATAATATTAATAATAATGATAATACAAATGGTTTGCCTCTCAGGGAGAAGGGGATGGGAGGGGGGAAGGAAGGAATTTAGAATCCAACATTTTCTAAATGAATGTTCAAAATTGTTTTTGCATGTAATTGGAAAAAATAAAATATTATTTTAGAATAATAAATTATGATATAAAAATAACAAGAAAATATTCACAAAGGGCTACAAAACCCTTAAAGTACTTTATAAGTGCTATTATGATTAAATACAAAGTAAGAGAATGATGAGCATTATGAAAGCTTCCCACACCTATAGAGTAGGTCTATACCACCCGTTTGACAAACTTAGTTTAGTTAGAGATGAATTTACTTATCCATTCTACCTCCATTTTTTATTTCCTACAAATAGAGTAGAGAAGACTAGAGGGGAAGTCAGGAGATCTAAGTTCTAATGCTGGGTTGGCCACAAATTAGTTAGCTTTGGCATCCTGTGTCAGTCATTTGCCTAGTCTGGATCTATGGTTTCTCCTCTGAAAAAAATGAAGGACTCGAAACAGACACTAAAGGCCCTCCTAGCTCCTATATTCCATTTTCTAAAGGCTCAAAGAATTCTCATATCCTGTGTTCTAAGGGCCCTCCCAGCTCCCACATTCTGTGTTCTACAGTCCCTCTTTGGTCTCATATTCTAAATCAAATTCCGTTAGGAGTTGTGGATCCTGGTAGACTTTGGAACATAAAACCCAAGAGAGGTAGAAACTCTAGAATCCAGAATATAACCCTTTGCAGGAGAGGCAGAGACCTACATCCTACAGGCAAGAACCCCAGGAATTTCTGCTGGGAGAGAAGGCCATGTGAGGGAGAGGAGACTAACTCAACAAGGATGTAAAGGTGCTAAACTGTATTTTCTGTTACTGGAATACAAGTGGTATATGAGAAAGGGGATAAAGCATTAAGTTTAAGAATTTAGATGATTTGGTTTTGAATCAGTTTGCATTACCCTGCATAAGTCACTTAAAGTCTCTTTAATCAAAATATTCATTTAATTAAATTAATTTAATTAAAGTGCCTCAGTTTCTTCTTTAAAAAGAGAGTTTTGGAGTCAATGACTTCTAAAGTCTCCTTTTAACTCTAGATATATCATCCTTATGACACTGGGGGAAAGCCCCAGTCATCTTCCCGTAGTTACAACTCTATTCCTGAAGCCCACATCGGCTTTTCTTTCTGGTGGGTCACACAATTTCTTTATGTCTCATGAATTTTATCCATCTAATAAAGTACTCTGCTTCTACCTGAATTTATTTTTAATGAATGGGATCTTTAATCAGAACCTCTGATTGATTAATCAACTCAGCTTGTGCAGTCCCTTGTGCTGGGACAGCCTGGTGAGGGGATGGCAAATGGAATGATTTATTCCAGAGCCACATGTCTGAAGATAAACGGCCATCAATCAAATGGCGTGTAAGGAAATATGACACCACAGAAGAGCTTCACTGGAAACCTTGAGTCTCATCTCTGGTAGCAGAGCAGGTGGCCCCCCTGGCTAGCTCCTGTTCCAAGTCCCTCATCAAACAAATTAGCAGAAGTGATAGACTGTATGGGCATTCGAAGGTGTAAAAGTGATCTGTCCAAGTTCCTGTCACAAGACATGTTGGAAAGGGGTGGCTAGTCCCTGTACATGAGCCCACGGTGATGAAGCTATGGCAGGAGATGTCATTTCACGAGCTTCTGTCTCCTCGTCTGTAAAATGTGGGCAGTAACACTCGAAATGCTGACTTGATGGAAACTTGAAAGGATTACAGAAGTGTGGTCTACCATTTTATCTCAGAAAGCAAGAAAAAGGGGCCTGGAAAGCGGATGGTGGCAGTTCTACTTAGCACATGGAGAGACCTTAATTAATAGCAGACAGCAGTATCAGTAACTATCACAGAAAGAGCATCTGGCCTTTCTTTTTCCTTGCCCATCTGGCTCCCCTCCTTCAATCCATCTTGGCAATAGATTCCTGTCCTTCTTCCTTTAAGACGCAGCTCAAGCATCATTTTTGAAATGGAGATTTTCCTCATCTCCCTCCATTCCTCCCACTGCTCCCCAAAGTCCTACACTACCTGATACCTATCTTGTTTTATTTATTTTGCATCTCCTTACATGTACATTTGTTTTCTTCTCTGTTAAAATTTAAGTTCCCTCTGAGTAAAGATTGGTTTTGTTCTCTGTTTGTTTTTATCCTTAGCTTTTAGCGGAGTGCCTGGCACATAGTAGGCACTTAATAAATATTTGTTGATTGACTTAATCTAGTTTCCATGACTTTGACATTTCTTAACTCATTGTCTTACATATTCCTCGCCTATTCCTGAGTGTTCCTATTTAATCTCCCATCCTTTGTTTTATTAAAGGAATTCCATTTTTCATATCTATGACTTCCAAATTTATTTCTTACCAAGTCATCTGGAAAGCTTGACTCACTCATAAGGATTTGGTTTCACAAAGACATCAAAGAGGAAGGGACCTAGGAATGTAGAATGTTAGCACCAGAAGGAACCTCAAAACATCAAATGGTAAAGCTGCATGAACTCAGAACATAGAATGCCAGACTGGGCAGGGTCCTTGGAACAAAGATGGGACAGAGCCAGAAGGGACCTTAGAACCCAGAATGTCAGAGCTGGGAGTGACTTGAAAACATGGAATGTCAGAATTGGGAGTGATTTTCTTTCAAAGAATGTGTCAGAATTGAAAAGAACTTTAGAACATAGAACACACATTAGTGATGGAAGGGACCTTAGAACACAGTATGTCAGAGCTGGAAGAGACCATAGAACACCAGATGTTAGAACTGGAAGAGACCATAACAGTGATGGGCAAACTATTCCCCTCGGGCCAGATCCAGGCCCTAGTTTGTTCATCACTGCCTTAAGCAATTCCCTAATCACTATGCCCCCACATCCAGTGATTAGGGAATTGCTTAAGGCAGTGATGGGCAAACTAGGGCCTGGATCTGGCCCGAGGGGAATAGTTTGCCCATCATTGCCAGAACATAAGATGTCAGAGTTGGGAGAGACCATAGAACACAAAATGTTAGAGCTGGGAGAGACCTTAAATCAGATAATATCAGAGCCAGGAGGGACCTTAGAACAAAGAATCTCAGAGCCAGAAAAGGTCAGAATCTTATATATTAGAGCTAGATGGTATCTTGGAGATATTCCAGCATAGCTCTTGACTTCACAGAGGAAGAAACTGAGAGGAAGACCACACATCAAATTAGTGGAAGACACAGAGATGAAACCTATGTCTTGACACTAACATTGTACTTTCCTCTATCTTTACTGAACTATTTCTGTTTCCACGTTATCTCATGATAGCCAGTTTCCATATTTATCTGTTAGGGCCTTTGGCACTGATGCTCCACAGTCAAAGCTACATCTGGCTGGAGAGATTTGTTCCTGTTCTTGAGTATTCACCAGTCATCTGTCTGCCATAGGACTAGAGTTTGGTCCAAGACTGTAAATTATATAAACAAGTAGCCATAGGCAGACCTTATGGCATGGAAGGGCAGCTGTCATTTAGAGGAACCCAGAAAATGTCTCCTGCCCCTTTCATTTAGTAAGGGAATATATGAACTAGTTGATGGGTCAAATTTCCCAACTACCCCAAATTTTGGTAATGATCTCCACGTGGTCATTGTTAAATTGCCTCCATTATGAAAGCTTGTGGGCAAACTGTGCTCTATGGACAGATGCTAAAGAGTTTCAGTTAACATTCAGAGAGGCGGCACTCAAGTGGAACAATGTCATTATTGTCCACTGCTCACAGAGGTACTTCTAGGTGGCAGTTAGCGGATAGAATTCTGGACATAGAGCTGGCAAGTCTGGAGTTCAAATCCTGCTTTGGTTATCTAGCTACTTGCATGACTTTGAGTAATCTATTTAACATCTCTCTGCTTCATTTATCTTTGAAAAGGATATAATAATAGCATCTGCCCTAAATGGTGATTTTGAGAATCAACTGAGAAAACAAATGACTTGATTTGTAAACCTTAAAATTCTATATTTATTATTGTTCTTTTTATTATATACTCTATCTGTGTGGGCTTGGTAGCTTGGTAACAACATAGGAAATGGTTTTGATCTGTCCCAAATAGCCATGATTCCTGACCCCGCTCCAGGAAATGAAGAAGGGGAAACTAATTTCATGGTGTATCCACCCACCCAATATGCCATTCTAAGAACATTTTTACTTCAGAAACCATGCTGTTCAACATAAGAAACGACATAAGAATCTCTCCTCCATTATTCTCTTTACGCTCATCCAACCTTTGTTGGAGACCTCTAGGGAGAAGGAACTTGTTACCTTCACAAGCAGCCCATCCTGAATTTAGATAGTTCTTAATTTTAGGATATAGGTTTCTTTCCTAAATTTACCTTTTTGAAGCTTCAAGAGCAGTGTCAGACTCAACTGGAAATGGAGCCTTGCTTGGCTTCATAGTGACTTAGAAAGATGCCAATCACCATTATGTATGCTTTGTTGTATTTTTATTTATTTTGTTAAACATTTGACAATTACATTTTAATATGGTTCAGGACACCGATTTTTGGCTGGCAATGAGTTTGATATCTCAACTTTAGATCATTTCTTCCATATCCACCCTTTGAGGCCAAGCAAAAAAAAAGCTGAATACCTCATCCAAGTGATGATTTTTCTAATTCTTGAACACATCTGTGAGGAGGAGCAGAGCGGCTTAGTGGACAGAGTGTTGGACTTGGAGTCAGCACAAGATGCATTTGAATCCAACCTCAGACACTTACTAGTTGTATGACTCTAGGCAAATCACTTAATCTTGATTTCCAGTTTCCTCATCTGCATAATGAAGTGTCAGATGTAGTGTAAAAGGGTGCATATTAGCCCTGCAAAGTTCAGTTTAGAATCAGGAATACACACTCAATGGCCTTCTACCTTGAAATTCATGATTCTTGGTTTCTTGTCTCTAGGTTCAATTTTCTCAGTTTTTTTTCACCCTATTTTTGTGTGGTCCTTCACCACTTTGTTTGCCTGAACCAAATGATTTCTCTTCCCTGAGGCTGGTCTACATGTCTTGTCTTGACCACTTTCATACCAAGACCCTTCCTATAGTGTAGACAACTTGAATACCTTAGCAAAAATATTGGTACATGAGCAGATCCAGGAGAACATTGTACACAGAGACTGATACACTGTGGTACAATCAAACATAACGGACTTCTCTACTAGCAGCAGTGCAAGGATCCAGAGCAAGGCTGAGGGACTTATGAGAAAGAAAACTAGCCACATTCAGAGGAAGAACTGTGGGAGGAGAAACACAGAAGAAAAACAACTGCTTACTTACATAGGCTGATGGGGATATTATTGGGGATGTAGACACTAAACAATAACTCTAGTCCAACTATCAATAATATGGAATTAGGCCTTCATCAATGATACATGTAAAACCCAGTGGAATTGCGTGTCAGCTAAGGGGAATTAGTGGGGTTTGGGGGAGAGGGAAAGAACATGAAATATGTAACTAGGGGGAAATATTCAAAAGAAAAAGAAAAAAAGAAAAAATAAAACAACACGCAAACAATTAAAAAAAAAAAAAGAAATACAGGTACATGCAACCTTTCTCCACATCAGTTGTTCCTCCACCGCTCAGAATTGAAGCAGGAACTTTCCCTCTATATTACACATTGCCACATTTGGCCCACAATTTCTGTGCCATTTTCATCATCACCACGTCATTGAGGCTACCACATAGCTTAGCAGGGATCTTAAATTTCTTCATGGTAGAAATGTCACAGGACTCACAGGTCCTCATTCCTATGATAAGCCTGTGGACAATGGGGTGACCAAGTCACTAGACTCACTTCCGTCTTCATTTTGTATCCTTAGCAAAAATGGAGGAAGAGAAGAAAGTGGAAACCAAAGGAAAGAAGCAACTGGGTGTCCTTAGGGGCCGGGGAAGCTTTGCTCCACCCTAGTAGCCTCTGGATGATGGGTCATCCTACTTGAGCGAGAGGGCTGCTGGTATCTAACACAATCTGTGTACTTGCCTAAATTCAAAGGCTTGACCAATAAATGACTGGGTTGCAAAACTCAGTTCTCCAAATCCAATTATCTACACACACACACACACACACACACACACACACACACACACACACCTGTATTTCACTGAACAGACTTAATAAGTTTGGCCAGGTGGTAGGTAGAAAGATGGGTCAGCCAGCTGACTGTATAATATGTGGAACTGAGAGGTAGAAAGGACCTGAGAATTATTTCTTCCAGATTATACTTTCAACATGGCCCAAATAGGTTAAAATCAGCTGATAGGACATTCACAAAAGCATAAGAAACACCAAATCAGGTTAGAATGCTGCAGCACCGATGGGAATATCAAGGCAGTGGGGGTGATGTCCAATCAGTTCAGCCTCCAAGTTTAAGGACAGGCTTCCCCAATATACTGATTCCCCTTATGTAACTCCAAAGGGACCACCCTGCCAACTAAAACTGGGAAGCACACAGGCTAGTCTGAAATGCAATTACTCCAATTATTTCAGACTAGAGAATGCCCGTCAGCTCCTCTTAGTCTCCAGGGCTCCGTGGCCATCAGTGGACACCACTGCTTGTTTGCTAACTTAATCTGAGCCAGAGGAAGTTTTTTTTTTTTTATGTCTTAGATCAGTGGTGCATTTGTGAGTGTTTTAATATTGCATTAGCTGGAACCTCGCTCTATTTGTTAAGCTCAGTGGTTCACTGAAGAGTCCTCACCTTTGGTGAATATTTTTATATCAATCTCCCTGCTCTAACCCCCGCCAAGCCCTACCTCCCATTCTTCTCCCTTCTCTTCCAGCTGGACTGGGTTGGAGGACAGAACAGAGCAGCATTTATTCACTATGTCCTAGATACTAAAGGACATCCGGGAGCAAAGGCCTTGGATGCCAATTCTGAAATAGCACTGGGTTCTTGACTCACAGGTTTAATAGCACCTCAGTGTCTAAGTAGTAAAATATAAACTCCTGAGCCTGGAATTCCAGGTCTGCCCCCTCATCCCCCTATCTGGCTTACCCCGAATATCAGAATCTTATAACTAGAAAACAGGCAGACATGGAGCACTGAGTATGGAGTTTGGAAAATCTAAGTTCAAATCCAGTGATAGATACTTCCTAGCTAGGTGACCCTGGGCAAGTGACTGTAAACCTCTATGAAAAATGGGGATACCCTGGAGAAGGAAATGGTAAACCACTCCATTATTTTTGCCAAGTCAGGGAGAGTTGGACATGACTGACACAATCAAACAACAACTAGGTAATGCCATAGAGATCAGCAGATCAGCAGCTAGATAGCACAATGGAGACAGCCCTGGACCCGGAGTCAGGAAGATGTGAGTTCAAATCTTAACTCATCTACTGCTTAGCTGTGTGACTCTGGGCAAGTCACTTAATTTCTGTCTGCCTTAGTTTCCTCAACTGTAAATTGGGGATAACAATAGCGCCCACCTCTCATAATATGTGGCAAGTACATAGCACATTACCTGGTCCAGAGTAGATGCTATATAAATGCTATCTGTCATCATCATTATTATTAATAGTCTTGTTTCAGAGATGAGAAAGCTCAGATCTATCAAGGGAAGTGACTTGCCCAACATCACAGTTAGTAAGTCAATGAGCTTGGACTCCAAGCCAGGTTGACTAAAAGTCAATACTTTTCTCATTTGCTTAATGCTGTTATTTTTATAATCTTCACAAAAGTGTGTGTATAATATATATATATATATATATATATATATATAATTCAGGCTTTTACACATTATTAAGCTTTGTACATTTTGCACTTCAGCCAAACAGTTCAATCTGCTGTCTCCAAGTTATGAAACGTCATCCTCCATCTCTGCACCATTGCATAGTGTGTCCTCCATGCCTGAGATGGATTTCTCTTTAGCTCTGCCTCTTAAACTGGTCCCCATATTCTACCCTTGGCCAGTCATGGACACTGGCTTTCCCAAGGCCTCTGACTTTGGGAGTCAAGGCATTGGAGGTCCATGTCAAAATATACTTGTAATCAGAGAAAGGCACCTGAGGTATCAATTATTCTTCAGCTCAGCAGAGAATAAATTTCATATCAGACAGAATTTCTGGGTTTAGAGTCAGAAGACTTAGATTCTAATTCTACCTCAGAAATTTATTATTTTTTTATTATTGTTTTTTTTTATAAAACCCTTACCTTCTGTCTTATAATTAATACTTGGCATTGGTTCCAAGGCAGAAGAGTGGAAAGGGCTAGACAGTAATTTGTCCAGGCTCACACAGGTGGGAAGTGTCTGAAGTCAGATTTGAACCTAAGACTTCCATCTCTAGACCTGCTCCTAATCCCACTGAGCCATTGAGCTGTCCCCGCTGCTATTAATTATTTGGGTAGCCACAATTAAGCCCCACAATCTTTCTCTGACTCAGTTTCCTCAGCTTCTAAAAGGGAGATAAGAATAGTGCCCAATTCACAGTTATTGTGAGGATGGGATGACATGATATTTATTTTTTTAAAACCCTAAAAACCTTTGCAAACGCCATATAATTACCTGAGGTTATTATTAATTAATTTAAAATGAGCTAGTTATCTTGAGGGATAGGATACAAGAATGATAAGTTTTGAATAACGTTACAATTCTCAAGGTGTGGTCAGGGGGATATTTTGGGGGGGCATTGAGATCTTTTTCAGGGAGTCAGCAGTATTAAAATCATAAGTTTCATAATAACACTGCTAGTTTAATTTCCAATAAGGTAAAATTGAAAGAAGTAGCCAAAATAAACAAAAGTTCTTTGTGGGGGTCCTCAATTTTCAAAAATTAAAATCTCTTAACGTCCATCTTAGAATCAATCCTGTGTGTTGGTTCTAAGGCAAAAAAATGGTAAAGGCTAGGCTTTAAATGGGGGTTAAGTGACTTGCTCAGAGTCACACAGCTAGGAAGTGTCTGAGGCCAGATTTACCTGTCTCTAGGTCTGGCTCTTGGTCTACTGAGCCACATACTTAGCTGCCCCCTCCTTTATAATTTTTAAGACTGTAAGGAAGTCCTTAGACCAAAAAGTTTGAGAACCATTTGACTAACGGTAGGTGGGTCAAGGAAAGAGACTGAAATCGCAAGCACAGAGATCCAAGATGGAATGTCCAACCCAGGACTCCAGATGTCAGATATAGTTTTCCTACCCATCCAATTCCTACCTAAAAAGATGGGGAAAAAAGGTTTTCTACCTGCTTCAAATCTAAGGTAGCCAATACCTTAGTCGTGTTCACATGATAGATATTAATTAGTTAAATCTGAGACTGATTATAGCTAACCTGCGTCTCCTGGTTTTGTTTTTTTTCTAGAGGCAGTTAAGTTTGGTGGAGAGAATACTGGACTTAATTCAGTAGAAATGAGTTTAGAAGTTGCTTCCTAGGCAGTGCGACCCTGGACATTTTTCCATTCATAACCTCAGCTTCCTCATCCATACAGAAGAGACAATGATCATGTTATCGTATTTCCAAGGCTGCTGTGAGGAAATGTTTTGCAGTTCTAACATACTGTGGAAACATGACTTACTCTACCCTTTCTTCCAATGGAGTGACACTAGCAGGGGCTTCTCGGATACCCTGGCTCTTAGTTTACACACAGACTGAAATCGCTACCTCGGGTTCCAATGCCCCAACAGAATCCACACCAAGCTGTATCACTTCTATAAAAGGTAATTTTAAAAATGGAAACGAACATCCTTAATTGTGTGCTGTGTTCTCAGCTCTGAATCCCCAGTTGTATTCAGGATTCTTGTTCTAAGATAGTAAGGCAATGATGCTGCTCCTCTCTTCTGTCTCAGCAGGACTCATCCAACCAGTACCATAATCGCTCATGCTAGTGGTCCCTTGCTAGTATTTTTTTTTAATGAAATGCCTACAATTACTCCTTGGAGATGCAATTATTGGCAGCTGCCCCTCTATACGCTGTATGTGTTTCCTGACAGGTACGTACTAGCTACTTATATGACCAGCTTCTATACTAATGGAGGACTATTCCAAATCCATATTTCACTTAATTCTGTTTTATAGGGGAATAGTGTGATATACTAAAAAGTCAGCCAATTAATAATAAAAATACCCAGCTGTTATATAGTCCCTATTACATGATAGGCACTGTGCTACTACGTACTTTACAAATATTGTCCGGGGGAAGTTAGGTGAAGCTCAGTGAAAAGAGATGGAAATCTGGCCTCAGAAACTTCCTAGCTGTGTGACCCTGGGCGAGTCACTTAACTCTAATTGTCCAGCCTTTATTGCTTTTCTTACCCAGATCTGATCCTTAGTATTGATTCTAAGACAAAAGGCAAGGGTTTAAGAAAAAGGAAAAACAAAAACAAAAATAGTGTCTCATTTGATCCTAGCAACAGCTCTGAAAGGAAGGTGTGATTATTATGCAAGTTTAATAGTTGAGGAAACTGAGGAAGAAAGAAGTTAAGTGATTTGCCCAAGGTCACACAACTAGTAAATATTTGAAACTGGATCAGGTCTTCCTGACCAGCTCAAGGCTCTATCTACTGTGTCATTCGCTTCCCCAAATATTTATTAGATACTTATTACATGCCAGACACTGTGCAATATATGGATAGGAAAAAAAAGAGGAAGAACCTAGTTCCTGCCCCCGAGAATCTACCATTCTAATGGAAGAGAGGAGATGTAGATAAGAAGGAACACATAAGACATGTACATAAAAGATAGAAGGATGCTAGTATTAAGAAGGAAAGATGCTAGTAGCTCTGTGTGTGTGTATGTGTGTGTGTGTGTGTGTGTGTGTGTGTGTGTGTGTGTGTGTGTGTGTGTGTAAGGGGAACCAGGAAAAGCTTCCTTTATTAGTTGGGATTTGAGTTGAGTCTTGAAGGAAGCCAGAGTAACTAAGAGGTACAAGTGAGGGGTAGAGAATACCAGCTTGGGGGACAGCAATGCAAAGGCAGAGATGGGCAATGGAGTGTCTCATCCAAAACACAGCCAATAGGATCATGGAGTCAGGATTCCGAGTGTCTGCAGGAGGGGAGTGATGGTTTAGAAGACCAGAAAGGTGGCAAGAGGCAAAGTTATAAAGAGCAGAAGGGTAATATGATTATACCTTTAGTAAAATCACTTTGGCCACTGAGTGGAAGATGGATTAAAGAAGGGTAAGACTTGAGGCAAAGATGTGAATTAGATGGCCATTGCAGAAGTCAAGGTAAGAGGTGGGGAGGTCCTGGATTAGAATGGCAGCTTTTTAAGTGGGAGACACATTGTGAAAGTAGTTTAGCAGTGGATTGGATAGATGGGGTGAGTGAATGTTAGGAGTCAAGGCTGACAGATATGTTCTAAGCCTGGGGGACTGGGTGCCCTTGCTAGGAAAGAGGAAGTAGGAAAACGTAGAAGGTTTGGTAAGAAAGATAATGAGTTCCATTTTTGGCAGGTTGAGTTTGAGATGACTTCAAGGCATTCACGTTGAGATATCCAAAGTTAGTTGGTAATATGTGGTTAATGCTTAAGAGAGAGCCTAGAGTTGGATAGAGAGATAGATTTGGAAATCACCTGCATAGGCACTGAACTCATGGAAAGTGGATGTGTTTACCAAATGAGATAATATAGAGTAAAAAGAGAAGAGAGTCCAGGCAGAAGAGGAACTTGGAGTGATGATTTTGTCAATGGGTGCAACATGGATGAAGAGCCAGCAGAAGAGACTGAGGAATGGTCAGACAGGTAGAAGGAAGATCAAGAGAGAACAGGGTCAGAAAAGCCATAGAAGAGAGAGTATCCAGTTGGGGAAGGTCATCAATAAATAATGTCAAAGGCTGTAGAGGAGTCAGGAAATCTGGGAACTGAGAAGAGGTCAAGTAAAAGGTGACTTTGGTGACTTTGGAAAGGGCAGCTTCAGTTGGTCAGGATCCAGAATGGCAAAAGTTTGGAAGAGAGGAAGATGAAGGGAGAAGAGAGAAAGAGACCAGTTGATGGTTTTCTCTAGGAGTTTAGCCACAAAGGTTAGGAGAGATAGAGGGAGACGGCTACTAGATATGGCAGGACTAAGTGAAGGTTTCTCAAGAATGGGGGAGGTCAGGGGGCAGCTGGATGGCTCAGTGGATTTAGAGCCAGGCCTAGAGACAGGAGGTCCTGGGTTCAAATCTGGCCTAAGACACTTCCTAGCTATGTGACCCTGGGCAAGTCACTTGACCCCCATTGCCTAACCTTGTAACAAATAAAATTAATATAGAAGGATATATATAAAAGATATTAGGGTTTAAAAAATTAAAAAAAAAAAAAGAATGGGGGAGGTCTCCTGGTGTTTATGGACAACAGAGAAAAAGCTAATAGATAGGGAGAGATTAGAGTATGGGGATAATAGTCATTTTTTCCAATCATTTGAAGACTGGTAGATAGGGAAATCTATTTACCAAAGTTGCTCATTGTACTTCTGTAAAGTTGTAGTTGTTATCAAGGTTTTTTTCTGACAGTAAGCCTAAGAGTGCTTCTTTGTAACTGCCAAATAGTTCCCAATTTTGTCCATCTAAGCCAAGAAAAAGCACTTGAATCTTTCTTCTACTCAGAAGCCTTTCATATACTTGGAAATATTTATCATGTTTCCTCTGGGAAAGGGTACTATGCCAACCACTGTCCCCTCTCACATGCCAGGGTTATATCATATACTGAGATAATATATGTAAAGTGCTTTGCTAACCTTAATGTGCTTTATTATTGTTGTTGTTGTTTTTATTATTGGTGGTAGTAGTACTACATTCCCATGTTTTTGCTTAGGCAGCTCTCAGAATCATAGTTAAAATTAGAACTGGAAAGGATCTTAAAAGCAAACTAGCCCAATTCACAGATGAGGAAACTGAGTTCTCTTCTTTCACAAGACCCTGCCCCAATCTCCTTTCCTAGCCAAATTCTACTCATTATTCAAGGCCTAGTTTGAATACCACAGGCTCTCTGAAGCTTTTCACTCCTTCTCCAGTTCACATTGATCTCATTCTTGTCTTATAAGAGCATCACTGAAGAGTGGCAACAGCCCTGGACTTGTAGGGAGAGGAGGACCTTGCAAATCCTACTCCATCTGCCAGCTCCCAAAGAAACAGTCTCATTTTCTTCTGCTGACAAAAATCCCTACAAGGGCCAAGCTTGAAACCAAGTTTATTAAAATATGAATTATCTGTGAAAAGTCTGAAAATGGCCCTGAATTGATTTCTGATTTTCGATAGGCTTATTCTGGGGTCTTGCCGTGAGATAATCAGAGCCCACAGAGAGGTACCAGGGGCTGATTAATCACACAACCCCTACTGGGGCCCACACTTGACTTTCAATTACACTTTGGTGCATGCATTAGGCCAAAGCTTTTTGTGACACACTGAGTACCATGGGGATGGAAGTAAAAATAGAAACAGAGAAAAGCAGGAATCGGTCTTTGGCCACAACCTCCTTTTCCCTTTTAAGAAATGACAGTGTTTTCCTACCTTAACCTCAATAGTGACCTCAACTTCAGTGTGACACTATAGTTGGGTCTGTGACCACACTACCTTTTTGACGCTGGATAAGTCTTTTTCTGGGCTTGAGTTTTACAAAATCTCAAAGACAAAAGGCACCTCTAGGATCATCTATTCTTAGTGGTGTTAAACTCATCTAGAAATGGAGATCCCTAGTCCTTGCAAAAAGATAATGACCAGTGACATGTCGACAGTTAAAAAATGTAATGTTTTACGTTTTTTGTTTGTTGTATTTTTATTTATTTTGTTAAATATTTCTCAATAATATGTCATTTTTTGTTTGTTGTATTTGTTTGTTTTGTTAAATATTTCTCAACAAGATGGCATTTTTGTTGTATTTTTATTTATTTTGTTAAATATTTCTCAATAATATGGCATTTTTTGTTTATTGTATTTTTATTCATTTTGTTAAATATTTCAAAATACTACGGCGGAGGAGTATTGGGGGCATCATTTTTGAGCCCTCTGATATAATCCAATTTGCAACTGAACAAGATTTCTGTTTACAACAACTTCGACGAATACTCATTCAGCCTTTGCTTAAAGATTTCCAGTAAAGGGGAAGCCACTATCTCTTGAGGTAGTCCATTGCATTTTGATATAGGTCTCATTATCAGGAATTTTAATTTTTTTTCTGAAAGGAAGCCTAAATCTGCTTCCTTGCTACTCCTGCCCATTGTGCCTGTTTCCCCCCTCAGAGACCGAGCAGAACGAGTCGAATCCTTTTTTCATAAAATAATCCTTCTATTGCTTAAAGGCAATGATCATGTTCCCCCATTCCTCTCTTTTCTAGGCTAAATGTCCATAGTTCCTCCAACCCCTTCATCTATAAAATGAGGGGGTTGGACTTAAGGTCCCTTCTGGTTCTAAATCCTGTGATTTTCTCTGCCTTCATGTGATCCTGATTATGGGTCTGAGAGGGAAGGAATCAGTGAATTGCTCCTCGAGCATCTACCATGGGCTTGGCTTCATTCTGAAGACTTTCTGTAAGTGCTCTATAAATGGAAAGCTGTTAGAGGCTTAGGACCAGAGCTATTTACTCTCTCATAGTTGATGCAAGTACTGATAAAAAATAAAGCCATAATAGTTCTATTATATAATGAATTTGAATTTGCCTCCATGTCAAGCTTTAGTACTTTTGAGATGCTCGACAGGTGTTGTTACCTCCTTATTAGAAGTCTTAGAGAGTAACAATTATTGCCTTCTTTGTAGAACATAGTAGGAAAACCTGGCTATCCTCTGCCAGTGATGGGGAGCTCAATACCATGCCCCAAAGCAGCATAATCTTTGTTTAGATCTCCCTAACTCCTATGAAGTTCTTCAATATATTGATCTGAAATCTGCTTGCTTCTAACTTCTCCCATAATCCGTCTTGGTTTTGCTCTTGGTAGAAAGACAGAGTAAGATTTTCTTCCTTCTACTCCATGATAGCAGCTCTCCAGATATTAAACAGCTCTCACGCCCCCTATGTTATGGGCTAAACATCCCCATTTCCTTCAGCTGTGATCCCCTAATGACAGGGCTTTGAGTCCCATGAGGTCTAGCCTTAGGGGGAATAGAGATGATTGCCAGGCTAACACTCTCCAAGCAGCAGCAGCTCATACTAAAAGCATCACTAATAAGGAAGGGCCCCCAGTCAGGGCGCCCAGGGAAGCAGGAAGGGGAGAGGTTTTCTAGGGCCTTGGGAACAGAAGAAAATAAACAAGCCACTTGGTCCCTCATTGCATAGCCTTAAGCAAAGTCAATTAAAGCATTTCCCAGACAGTCTTGAGAATTCTGATCCCTATGAGGGTTCACTGCTGGCATTTTTCTTATCTTTCTTGGGTACTTCTGTAAACCAAAACAGAAACACAGATACAGGGTCACTGTTACCTTGGAAACAATGATTTCAACCTAGCACTGGTAGGCATGGCAGTGATCATGCCAATTTATTGACAAAGAATTTCAGAGCTGGAAAACATTTTAGAATATAGAATACTGGAACATCGAATACTAGAATTCTTGCTGAAGAGAGATTAGAGCATGGAATGGTAGAGAGAGAAGGAATCTTGGAACAAAGAATGTTAGAGCTGAATAGTTCTCAAAACAGAATATTTGCACATTGAAACCAGAATCTTAGAGTTAGAAAGGGTCTCAGAGCATTAAATGTTAGCACCAGAAGGGGTCTTGGGGTGTAGACTGTTAGACTTAATTTTTTTTAAATCATGAAAAGGATGGGAGAAATGTTGTTTATCTGAATTTTCTGAGGATGATTTTTTTTTTCATTTCACCAAAGAGAAGAACTTACGTCCCATCCCCATTTGTGATTTTAAGATTTAAAAAATCAAATAAACTAAAAAACCATAATGCTAAGGGAATACTGGCAAGTTAAGGAAATACTTATTGCAAATATAGCAGATTAAATATGTGACAACTAAAATATATAAGAAACTGTTAAGGCACAGTTAATCCATAATGGATAAATGGAAAAGGAAAATGAGCAGCCAGTTTTCCAAAAGAGAAAACAAATTGTTAATGAGCACCTGAAAAAAGATTATCAAAGAGATATAAAACAGAACAATTCTAAAGTATCACCTCACATTCACTAAATTGACAAAAACGATTAAAAGCAAGAAAACTCAATTGAGGGAATGAAAGGAAGGGGAATGTTGAGGAAGAACAAGGACACTCAAGTACACTCATTCATTGATGGTGGAATTTTAAGTATAGATGTTTTAGAGAACAATTAGGAGGTACTCCATAGAAGTCACAAAAATCATCATGTCCTATAATCCATTTAATTAATAATCCAATCTATTTTGATGACTATGCCCTTAAACTGTTATCAAATACAACAAAAAGAGAGCTACCTGTTCAAAGATTTTTCATAATGGCATTATATAAAATGTTAGGAAAAACCTCTGAAAACAACTTAAATGTTAAAAAAAAAAGAGGGAATGGTTAAATAAACTGTGGCATAGTCACACGATGGAAAAACTATACCTTTTATTACCAAAATATATGAGTTGATATAAAGAAATCTGGAAAGGCTTTCATGGAACAAAGCAATATGGAAAACTCTGTATATACTGTCATGTTCAATCATAGGAGAGGAAAAAGCAAATGAGGATGAATGGGCAAATAATACTGAGGAAGAATCCTATCAAAAGGCCAAAAAGGGTTCTTTGTGTTTTGAAATTAGTGATAAGGATAAGAACTGAAATTGCAATTTTATCAGTATTAGGAATACTTAGATAAGAAACCTCCTTCCACTCAGGTGGGTCAGTATTATCTTTGCAACTTCCACTCTTAAAGAGTTGTCCAGAACACAGAGATTAAGGGGTTTTCATAGGGACATAGGCCTTGTGTATGGTAAGGCTGAAACTTGAACCCAGGTCATCCTGGCTTCAAGTCCAGCTTTACTGCTGTGAAATTAATTTAAAATGTCAATTGTATGCTAAGTGAATTTAAGTGGTTGTGTTAATTTTTTTAATAAAACCGTTACCATTATTCTTATTACTATGATTTTTAGAGAACAGAATAGAAAGCATGTCAGAAGTGGAACAATTCTCAATCGAATGTCTGAGCTCCAATAACCCTCTTATTTTACTGTTGAATTGGGAAACAAGGATCCATTTAAATTTTTAGCTGCAATTAAAGAAACCAACCTCTCCCCTTCACCTGAAATGTTCCCTTTGCTGAGGCTCTGCACGATTTTTAACCACCTTTATTATTTATATGACACACATTGTTGGAATCTTTGCTAGAAGGAAAACTTTGCTGGATGCCTTGGCCTCAGTCCAAGCAAGTGGAGTGTAAGGCTTCCCTTGCTCTGACAATAAGAAAGCCTCATTAGGCGCTGTCCCTCCTACGCCTGCTCCGTTCCTTAAGAGAGTAGAGGTGAGTAGCAGTCTGGGGAGGATGCAGCAATATTTCTTGGAATTAGTTATTCAGCATCCTTTCCTAGGTGAGCAGTTCAGTTGCCTGCAGCCCTGTTCACAAAGGGCAAAGGTTTCCATCAGAGCATCTCAGAAGTCTGACCCATCGCCTCTGGGCACTTTCATAATAGCTGGCATTTATATTAGCACTTCTAGTGTCCAGAGTGTTCACAAATAGGACCTCCATGGATTGCCACAACACTTTACAGATGAAGAAAGTGAGAGCAGACAGGAGTTAAGTGACTTACTCAGGGTCATACAGCTAGTGAGTATTGTAGGTCCAGTACCATATAAACCGTGCCACCTAGCTGCCACTAAATTGTCCTGGCATCAGGTGGGATGTTCTATTAATTCAGGTGGTCACCCTTACAGCAGTTTAGAATCCTCACCACATCCTCTTTCTGTGATTACTCTGTCACACGTATGTGGAGTGTTGCAGTTCTGAAGTTCTGCTAGTGCTAATTCTGAAAGACCATGAATTTCATACCATTCCCATTTCACAGGTAAGGAAACTGAGGCCCAAGGAGACTTGCTATAGGGACAATGGAACAGAGCTGGGGTTCAGATGCCAATATTCTGGTCCCAAGTCTTATTTCCTTCCATTATACCACACTGACTCTTCTTTTGGGGGGAAAAGATATTTAACTCTTGTGCAGAGTTGAAGCCTGGATAGTGACATTTGGGAGGGGAAAAAAAACCAGGAAAATGTCCCTCCTCTCTCTCTTCCTATTCTAAGGTTCTTTCTCATCAGCAGTGACAAAGAATGGGGAGTAGAGAAAAGTATGTTCGATTCGTATTCCAAAGACCTGACTTCAAATCTTGGCTCAGCTCTACGCCCAATGATAGGTCACTTTCTTTGAGACCTGCTTTCCTTATCTGCAAAATGAGGATAACAGTGTTTATAAAGATAACAATAGGACCTACTTTCACAAGATCATTGTAAGGAAAACTCTCGGTTACTGTTAGTATTATCAGTAAAACATCTGTAGATATTGGGAGTCATTTGCTAGATGAAGCTTAATTCAGCAGAATTTCATAAGCAGGGATCAGGAGCCAGGTCGGGTGACCCTTAAAGCAGGTATAGGTACTTGCCTACGATTGCTTATTGTCTCAGTGAGTCCTCTGAGGCTGAGAGAGGGAAGTGCCTTATCTCTGATCATACAGACAATTACTTGTCAAGGATGGGATATGAATCTAGCTCTTCCTGACTGTAAGTTGAGCCCTTTATCAATTTTGCTGGCTGTCTCCAGATAAATCACTATGAAAGAATCCCAAAGAATACAAAGGTCAGATGTGGAAGAAGTTGTTTCTAGCTGGGTGGGATCGAGGAAGGTGCCAAGATGGGGGCAGCATTTGGCAATATACAAAATTCCATAGATTCACTTCATGCCAAATCCCACTCTGGAAAAAAGAAAGTGTTATAGAAGGCTCCAGGAGGTTGGCCAAATTCCTTTAAGTAAATATTTATTAAGTGCCTATTGTGTGGAGAATATTGTGCTTAGCTCTGGGGAGATGCAAAGTTTTGACTAGGTGAATCTATCCTATAATAGAGAGAGATAAGGTACAAATATAGACAGTTATAATATCTATCATCACATGAATACAACAGAGAATTTTAAAGTAAAGTGCTTGGAAAGGTATAGTTGAAAGAGTGTTGGAGACTTCTGGGGGCAGAGCCAAGATGGTAGAGTAGAGAAAGCTGAGCTCTTCCTACATTCTTCTCCAAACAAGTTTAAAGTAATGATGGAAACCAAATTTTGGAATGTCAAGAGAGAACAAAAAATCAATGACACATTCTTCTAGCTCAAGATACACAGGAAGTCAGAGAGATCTATAATGTGGTGGGAGTGGGGAGGACACAGGCTCTGAACCCATGCGATGAGACACCCATGGTGGGACTAAGAAGTAGTGACAGAAGCAGCGGGAGCTTCAGGAAATCTCAAGCCAGAGGTGGTAAGAGAACCTGGCAACTGGTCAGAAAGAAACTATAGAGTACCCTTGTGCTAGCACTGGACCCAGGATCCAATGCTATTTTGCAGCTCCATTGTTTATCCTCCCTTCTGGGTCATTGGTCAAGGGCAGAGAGGAGCCCTTTAAGTCCAAAGTGAATAAATAGAAATTTTGTACCTTTGAACTACATCTCCCAGAAACCCTTTCCTCTTTTATCTCCACCTTGCGTGCTTACGGATTGTTTATAAGTTGTGTATTACCCTGCCTTTGCTCTCTTTTCCCAAGTTTGTGGCTGGGAAAGCTAGCTTTACTCAGGCTTTTAATTTTTTTATTCCTTTTACTTCAAGTTATTATTAATAAATCTTATTAAATATAATACTTGGAGTATTTGGATATTAATTTTTAATCTTGCAAAAGGAAATGGAAGACCTGAGGGACAGTATTACTTCTGGCCTTAAAGGTTCTAGGATACTGAGGAACAGTATCATTTCTATTCTGAATGGTAGGAGAGACCTGAGGAGAAATACCAATTGCAATTTCAAGTGATCAGGGGGCCTTTTGGGATAAGGACCAGATTGTAGACCAAGAAAGCAGTGACTATACCTCTCCCCATATCACAACTTGGAAGTATCAAAACTTCCAAAGCCCCAGAACTATCTCTGAAAACAGCAGGATGAAAAAGCCTGAAACTTGAGACAGAGAAGCTTTCCCTTCTCCATTCCAGGAACAGAGCCCAATATTAATATAAAGTTCCAATTTAAGAAATGGGATGGAAAAATGAGCAAACAGCTAAAGAAAGGAACTTGAACATAAAAAAAAAAACTATCATTGTGACAGGGAGAATCAAGATACAAAATCAGAGGAAGACAATAAAGTCAAAACAGCTACAGGCAAAGCCTCAGAGGAAAAAAAAAGTGAATTGGACACATTCCCAACAAGAATTCCTAGAAGAACTGAAAAATAGTTTACAAGATCAAATAAGAGTGATAGAGAAAAAAATTATGCTAAGAAATGAAAGCAAAGCAAGAAATTTATGAAAAGATAAAGTTTAATAAAAGAGACATTAATATACTAAAAATTTCTTTAAAAATAGAATTGGAGAAATCAAAAAAGATATACTAAAATTCACTGATGAAAATATCTTTAAAAAGGAGAATTGGCCAAATGAAGAATTACAAAAGCTCACTGAAGAAAATAATTCCTTAAAAATTTGAATTGAGAGAGTGGAAATTAATGACCACAAAATACATCAAGAAACAATAAAACAAAGTTAAAATAATTAAAAAAGAAGAAAATGTGAAATATTTCATTGGAAAAACAGTTGATATGGAAAATGGAAAAATCTACGTGGGAAGAAGATAAGTATATTTTCTGTGAACTTTTATCATTATTAGATCAGTTAGAAGGAATATATATATATATATATACATATATATATATATATATATATATGGAGGGTACAGGAGTTAGTTGATTATTTTGGGATGATATAAAAATGTATAATGCTATAATTGAAGGAGGAAGGGAGAGAAAATTGGGGGAAATTATCTCAAATAAAAGAGACATGGAAGGAAGAATTTTTATAGGAGAGGAGAAAATGGTGGTCAAGTGTGGGAAATGCTTGAACTTCACTCACACACAATAATGTATCTTACCCAATGGTTAAGTAGAAGGGGAAGGGGATAACAGAATAGGGGATGTGATAAAAAGGAGAGTAGATAAAAGAAAGCAGTGGTCAGAAGTAAAACAGACCTTAAAGGAGGTATATGACAGGATAAAAAGAGAAAGATAAAGGGAAGAAAATAGGATGGA
>NC_058132.1:102680700-102688477 GCF_016433145.1 Gracilinanus agilis
TCTCTCTCACACACACACACACACACACACACACACACACACACACACACACACACACACACACACTTTCTCTTTGAGGGGAAGAAGAGAATGGAATTCAGGTTCACTGTGAAATGGAGCACTGGAGCATTCTAAATTTGGGGGACTTAATGGTGGCAGGAAGTTGGCCGTGTAGCCCAGGAATGAGACCAGACTTAGAGAACAGGAGGAACCTGGGAGTCAGGCTGGAGGCACGGTGGGATTTTCCCCCAATGCAAACTAGTGGGGCCACATGTTCCACAGGCTGGTTCCTGGTGCAATAATGGGTACAGCTGTATAAACGTAGCTCTCCCCCCAAAGCAAGGATCACAAGAAACACATAAAACCCAAAGCCTGTGGCTAGTCAGTTTAGTTCAGTCCATCTGTTTCAGATGTACCCAGAGCTCTAATTAGACATTCCTTCTCCTGGGCAAATGTAGTTCGGTTGAGCAGTAGCTGAGAGGATGGTCTGAGGGCAGGAGGGGCATGGTTAGAAGTGTGCCCTGCTAGAGAAGAGATGGCCCCTACCAGATGTCCATTCCCAGGGATAACACCCATATTGTCCAACCCTGTTATGGCTCTACTTCCATACAGATGAATGGCAGCTGTCTTGTTCTGGGGGTAATGAAAACTACTTAGCTCCCAGCAAGGTTGTTGGCTCAGGAAGCCACAGCAACCACTGATGATTAGATGAGAGGTATTTTAAGAGATTGTCCTTGTGCTCTGCAAGTTTCTTTGACTTTATCTTCTTTCCATTAAATGCTAGAAAAGTCCTTTAAGTAAGTACAAAACTAAGAGGATGAAGGAAAGAAGGAAGTAAGGAAAAGATTGAGGAAGGAAGAAAGAACAGAGGGATAGAGGGAGGCCGAAGAATAGGAAGGAAATAGGAAGGAAGGAAGGAAAAGATAGAGGAAGGAAGAAAGAAAGGGAGGGATAGAGGGAGGGTGGAAGGAGGAATAAAGATAGGGAAGGAAAAAAGGATAGGAAGGAAGGAAAGAAGGAAAATAGGAAGGGAAGGAGAGAGGAAGGGAGAAAAGAAGGGAGGGAGATAGGAAAAGGGAAGAAGGAAGGAAAGAAAGAAATGAGCATTTATTAAGTGCCTATTATGTGCTAGGTACTGTGCTAAGCACTTTACAAAAATTATTTCATTTGCTCCTCACAACTGTGGGAAATAGGTGCTATTGTTATTCTCATTTTATAGTTGAGAAAACTGAGGCAGATGGTGATTAAATAACTTGCTCAGGGTCACAGAGTTAAGTGTCTGAGAATGGATTTTAATTCAGGTCTTTCTGACTCCCAATTAAGCATTCTATTCCCTAAACCACCTCAGCTGCCTCCAGCAGATGCCCTTAATGTTAATCTAGTTTATTTATTTTTACATAGAGGGAAACTGAGACCTAGAATGATAAAGTGACTTGTATAATGACACCCAAGTGAACCGTGGAGCTGAGATTTTAGTAGAATTCCTCTAACCCCAGTGTATTCTTCCTATCATTCCACACTTCTTGAAATAAACTAAAGAGAAAGAAAGGACTATCCAGGTTAGATTAGATTTGAGGAAATAGGAGAAAGCTGAAAAATTGGGGGCAGCCCCATAGCTTAGGGGCAAGCAGAAGTCAAATAAGGCAGAGAGAGTAGTTTGGAAAAATATCATGCTCAGAAAGAGGCGGGGCAATAGTTCCACTCTCCTCTTCCCTGGCCAGACTCCATGTAAAATGTGTTTGGTTATGGGCAACACATGTTTGGATGCACACTGGCGAATGGGAGTCTGATCAGAGGAGGATAAGATAAGAAGGGGCTACCCCAATCAATTGTTCATCTAGTGTTTATTAAGCACCAACAAATTGCAGGGCACTGAGCCAAGCATGGGGTAGATAAAGAAAAGCAAAAGAAAGAGTCCCCTCAAGAAAATCATAGTCTAACGGGAGAGACAACATGTATAAGACAACGGACAAAGTTGGAGACAAGATGAATCAGAAATCGTCAACAAAGGGCAGTGCCACCCACGGAATCAAGAAGACGTCTTGAAGGAGGTGGGAGCCTAGAAAGATGTGTGACCCTCTAGTCTGGAAAGGAGAAGACTTAATGAAGCAGATGACCAATATCCAAATATCTGAAGGGGTGACACGTGGAAGAAAATGAAACTTGTTATCTGTGGCCCCAAAGTGTAGAACTCAGAGAGACAGGTGGAAGAGAGAAGTAGATTTTGGCTGTCTGGAAGTCCTCCTCTAATGTTTCATCATAGAGCAGAGGAGACCCTGGGTTCTTCAAAGGTCCTCCAAGTAGAACAAAACCCATTAATAAGGCTTGCCAGGCTGTGGACTGGCCACGGACTATGGATCTCTTGTCCAAAGTAATAACCTTATCATACGCCAAGAGGCTTATCACAAGAAAGTGGTCACAAGATAATTGGTTCTTTTTGGCTACAGCAACTTACAAAGCTTATTTCCCAAGGTTAGGAGGGACTGTGATCTTCATGGACAGAGAGAAACCAATTCTCCTCAAATAAAGGATCTTAGCAGTCATAATATATATTACATATATAATATTATATATATATACGATATAGCATATTAATATTAATTTCCCTACACATCTCAGTTTACAAAGCACCCTGAAGTTTGACACACAAGTGTCATTACATAGATATTTTTTCCAGTTGATGTCTTTGAGACAGGCATGGAAAGCATTAGAGGTCCCATTTTATGAATGAAAAAACTGACATCCATAGGATGAAAGGATGTGCCTAAGGTCACACAGCTTTGAGTGCTGGACCTGGGGAGAGAACCAAGTTTCTGGATTCCAAGTTCAGGACTATTTACATGATACCTATTACTTTTTATTTTGTAATTTTTTAATCTTCAATGTTTTTGGATTGAAATTTTTTATTTGATTAATTGATTTAGAATATTTTTCCGTGGTTACATGATTCATGTTCTTTCCCTCCCCTCCTTACCCCCATCCCATAGCCAATGAGCAGTTCCACTGGGTTTTACATGTCATTGATTAAGATCTATTTCCATACTTATTACCTATTAAAGTCCGCCTGATTCCAAGCTAATTTCTAAATCATTCCTTTTGCTTTACAACAAAACGGTTGACCGTCTCCTCAGCGTCTCAGTGGTTAAAACACATATATACATGCCCATACACACATCCAGAAAACCTCATATGGCCAGTATTTTCAACAATATTTCCCAATTCTGGTTCCTCTCGCCTGCTTACTCAAGCCCAGGTTTTCATCGCTACTTTTCTCTCCATCCACAGTCTTATTCTAATTGCTTATGTTAATTTTTCCTCTTGTTTGTATCTTTGACTTCTTCTTCCCTGTCTTTCTGCAACTGGGAAAGGCAGGGAGCCCTTCAAAAACCTCAAGCCAGAAAATACCGACTTCTCCATCTGGAGCTACTCAACCGGAAGCCTGATGTGGCCTCTGGCTGTAAGGAATGGGACAGGCTCAGCAACACTGGTTTGGGCTTCAGAAGTGGGTGCCAACCTTGGCGCTATGACAGTGTACCAAAAAATAAAAAAAAAATTCCAATCCATCAGGGCCTCTTGAAAGAGCCACAGACCATTCTTTCTGCCTGGCATGCAATTTGAGAAGAGGGGGAAAGCCAGGGGAAAAAAGGGGGTGATTATTTGAGCCAACTCAAAGCGTGTGCTTCCCTCATCAGACACTGGAGATGCCGAGCCAACTGCTTTGGTGGGACCCTCGTTAGAAGCACTGACATCTACCAAGGGAGAACAGGCCTTCTGAGAGAGCTGGAGCTTGCTGCATTCTCCTAGGGAAAAACTTCTTGAAAGATGCCTCAGTCATGGGACTATGCTTTGTGAAGGGGATGGAGAGGATGGGCCTCTGGAATCCCTTCCCTGGCCTCATTTTCTTGGCTCTCCTGGCCTCTTTGAGCAGCACAGTGTCCAAGCTTGTTGAGGCCAACCAGAGCCAAGTGCTAACATCAAGCAGACTCTCTTGGAGAAAATACCTTACCAACAATGTTTACTCCCTCATTAAATGCAAAAAAGGGGGAAAAAAACCCTACCATATGAACAGAAAAACTGGCTTCCATCCTGTATTTACTCACACAGTAAAATCCTAATTAATTGGGACCCAACTAACAAGGACCTTCTATTAATTAGACTTTCTCCTCTCTTTTATACTTTTAGGACAAATGAGCTGAACAGACTTATTGTATAGACAGAATTATGGGCATTTTCCACCCGTTTGGTACATGCTTTGAAGAATACCTATTGTTCAGATTCTGATATGTTGTTGGTGAGGTAGGTTAGCTAAAAGGTGCTTTAGTGCCCAGAAAGCCAGGCCTGGAGTCAGGAAGACTCATCTTCTCAAGTTCAAATCCAGCCTCAGGTACTTATGAGGAATGTGATCTTAGTCGAGTCACTTAACCCTGTTTGCCTCAGTTTTCTCATCTGTAAAGTGAGCTGAAAAAGGAAATGTTAAACCACTCCAGTATCTCTGCCAAGAAAATCCCAAATAGGGTCATGAAGAGTTGGACATGGTTGAAAGGACTGAACAACCACAGCAGATACGTTTTTAGGAATTACGAAGTCAGAGAAAGATAAGAAGGGTCATAGTGGCTCGAGAGTCAACTCTGAAACTGGGAGACCTAGGTTTAAGTCTATCTCTGATACATCCTCATCTGAGATCCTTTCTAGCTCAGTTTTTGTCCTATTTTCCTCTCTTGAGTTCATAATGTTTATGATTCATTCAAGTGAAAATGTCCAGTAGACAATTGGTAATTTGGGTCTGAAGCTCATGAGACTGACCACAATTGTGTCCATAACTCTCAAAGTCAAATGCCCAGAGGTGATACTCAAACATCTGGATGTTGATGATATCACAGAGAAAGATGATATAACAAAAATGAAAAAAGAATCCAGGGAATAGCTTTTGGGTGCACCCAAAATTAGGGGGTGATAACCGGGATGATGATCTAAGCAAAGGGAACTGAGGATTGGTAAGAGAACCAAGAAACAAATGTCATGAAAACCCAGCAAGGAGGGAGTATGTAGGGAGGGAGCGCAGTCAGCCGTGAAAAGCTACCAAGGGGTCAAGACAATATGGATGGAGGAAAAGCCACTGAATTAGACAATAGATCATTGAAAAGTTTGGAGAAAGTAGGTTCAGTTGAATGATCAAGTCTAAACCTCAGTTCTAAGTAACTGAAAATTGAGTGAGAGGAGAGAAAGACTAGATTGGTGTGGACAGATTTTCTAGGAATTTGGTTGTGAAAATGAAGAGAGATGAGAGCATGAGGGGAAGGGAAGTTCAAGTGATGATTGATTTGTAAACTGCTTGAAAGCAGGGTTAACGTCTTATTTATTTCTGTGGCTCCTTTAGTGCACTTAGTAGGCATCCAATAAATATTTCTTGTACTGAAGTTTTAGTTTGTTGGTTATCAGTCTGAAAAGAACCTTAGCTCATCAGTTAGTTTAATTCCTTAATTTTATAGATGAGAAAACTAAGGAAAAGAAGGAACTGGCACAGTGACATGTGGACTAATCAGAGGAGGCAGAATTTAATTTCTGGTCTCTTGACTTCAGACACACTATTTCACCTCTCTGAAATGTAGTTTGCCTCATCTTTAAAATGGGTGTAATAATAATAGCTAACATTTATATCATACTTTATATAAATATATATGTACATATTTGTTTAATCCTCAGATATCCATTCATGGGTTTAATCTTCTTATACATTTAATCCTCATATATACATACATCACTGCACTACTAAAGAAATTTCAGTGTCTCTCCTTGTTCCATCCAGACTCAAATATGCAGTTCTGTTTGGCATTTAAATCTCTTCACAATCTGGGCCCTCCCCACCTCTCTAGTCTTCTTTCCTGTTTACATATTCTATAGTTGACCTATGCTGGGCTATGTGCTGCTCCACACACATAACACTAACATCTTTGATCTTTGATTAAGCTATTCCTCATGGCTGGAATGTGCTGCCTGCTCATCTTTGTCTTAGAATCTCTGGTCTTTTTCCAGAACCACATCCAAATCACTTTCCAAAGGAGGTCTTTATCTTCCTTTTACCCAGATTGCTTCCCAAGAGATTGTCCTCTATCCATCTTGCATATATCTTGTATGTACATATAATTTTTTACTTGTTGTCTTTCCCATTAAAATGTTAGCTTCTTGAGGTTAGGGATTGCTTTTGCCTTTTTCTGTATCTCCAGGGCTTAGCACAGTGCCTGGCACATAGTAAGCACTTTAGGAATGTTAATTGACTCAAACTGATTACTGCAAAATATTAACTACCAAATTCATTCCTAAATAAATGAAAACATACCTTTATGGAGGTGAGTGATTATGGATTTGGGACATTGTTTATAATAATATCTAGCATATATATGTATATATATATGCATACACATATATATTAAGGTTTTGGTTAATGGTTTGCGAAATACTTAACAAATATCTTATTTTATCCTCACAATGATCCTGGTAAGTAGTTACCCCCCATTTTGCAAATGATGAAACTGAGGCTGACAAAAATTAAATGACTTGCCCAGTGTCATAAAGCTAGTAAGTTTCTAAATGGGAATTGAATATAGACCTTTCTGACTTCAAATCCAGTACTCTATGTAAGGGGCAGGATGACCATCCAGGTCACCCAGTTTTGGGGTGACACCCCCTCAAAGTCTTCCAGAGTATATTTGGCCCCAGGGGAGAGCTGAAAAAGAGTCTCACCATATAGATTTTCTCTCTTTCTCTCCCCCTCCATCCCTAACATTGGTACTAGCTCTTGTTTATTATTATATCTATCCATTGTGCCCCCCAGCTGATTTTTCAATTACATTGGTGAGTTTTGCTAAACAATTCATTTTCTCTTTTTAATTCTTTGTTAAAGGCAAATGATCAACATAGTTCAATGGGGATATGATTGGGGATTTAGACTCTAAGCGATCACCCTCATGCAAATATTAGTAATATGGAAATAGGTCTTGATCAATGACACATGTAGAACCCAATGAAATTGCTTGTTGGTTCTGGGAGTGGGGTAGAAGGAGGGGAGGGAAAGAACATGAATCATGTAATTATGGAAAAATATTCTAAATTAATTAGTTAAATAAAATTTTCAAATTAAAAAAAAGTGAATGATCAGGGGGCATCTAGGTGGCTCAGTGGATTGAGAGTCAGGTTCAGAGATGGGAAGTCTTGGATTCGAATATGACCTCAGATACTTTCTAGCTTTGTCACCCTGGACAAGTCCTGCTCAGATAGGAATCAGCCTCAATGGTCACAGAGACTCCAGAATCTCTGAAGAGATGTACTTATGCCTAACTATCTGGAGTACCCCCATAGCCTAGCCCTTTCCACTCTTTTGCCTTGGAGCCAACACACAGTATTGATTCTAAGAAGGAAGGAAAAGGTTTAAGGAAAAAAAAAAAAGTGAATGATCGCTGGGAGGGGTGACAGGGAATGGATATACCGGGAAATGTGTGATATAAAAAAGGATTTCAATAAAATATTTTAAAGGTTATAAATTGTAATTGTGATAGCTGACAAATTAATACGTCCCACTTATATGAAACATTATGACTTAGAAAGGCTTTTTTTACAACTTCTTGGAGGTAGGTAGGGCAAGTATCATTATCCCCTCTTAAAAGATGAGGAAATGGATGACCTTAGAGGCAAAGTAAATTAATCGCCTTGGGTCACACAGCTAGGAATGTCCAATTCAGGACCAAGACCCAGATCTCACTCTTTCTTTCTTTCATTCTTT
>NC_058132.1:102688569-102709994 GCF_016433145.1 Gracilinanus agilis
TTTTTTTTAAGCCCTTAGCTTTGGTCTTAGAATCCATACCAAGTAGTGTTCCAAAGCTGAAGAGGGTGTGGGCCATGGGGACTAAGTGACTTGCCCAGGGTCACACAGCTAGGAAGCCTCTAAGGACACGTTTGAGCCCAGGACCTCCCATCTCCAGGCCTGGCTCTCTATCCACAGAGTCACCCAGCTGCCCCCGCTTCTCCTCCCTCCAAAGCCAACAATGTTTTCAGCATCCCCCCAAAGCTGAATGGGAAAGGGAAGCTGGGAAACCTAGATTTGCACCTGGAACTGACTTTGAATCTTAGCTCTGCTCCTCACTAGCTGTGGGATTTTGGACAAGTTGTGCCATCTTTCCAAGCTCCCCTTTCCCCATTTTGCAAAATGGGGAGTCAGCCGTGGCCCACGTGGTTCAGTGTTGTCATGAAGATCAAATGAGGGGAGGTGTGTAAAATGCTTTGTTAACCCTAAAGGGCTTTGTAAATGTCAGCTGTCACTGCTGATGATCTCAGTGTATTAGTATTAATTACTATTTCTGAGAACCATTTTTGAGGTTGATTGCACCCAGTGGCTTTGTTATCCTGGCTTTCCCCTTTGTAGAGATTTAAAACCCTTGTCTGGCCCATCATCCATCTTTTTTGACAGTCATTTGTGCCCCGTCCCTCCCTCTCCCCCTGGGAAGCACTTCTGTTTCCCAGACACCCTGCTTAGCTTCTGGGGAGTATAAATCTCATAGGGCAGGCCTCAGGCTCCACTCCGTTGCCCTCCAACTCCCTAAAGCTCCTGATCTCAGCAGGGTTTTGGAATTCCCACAGGTGGATAGGGCAGTGGGAAATGAGAGTCATGGGGAAACTATACACGGGGAGGGGAGAATTCAGAATAAATCCCTTCGAGAACGACTCCAAATAATTAGGGGTAAGCACGTGTCATCAGAGATTCTGGGGACTCTGAGACCATTGAGGTGGACTCACATCTGAATAGGAATAATAGTAATAATAATAGTTAGCGAATAAAATATTATATTAAATTAAAAAAATGAAAATTCATTCGAGATCTTCTAATCTGCTGCCAGATACTTACTAGCTGTGACCCAGATATTGGCTTGGTTTGCCATTTCTTTCTCCAGCTCTTTTTACAGATGAGGAAACTGAGGCCAACAAGGTTAAGTGACTTGCCCGGGGTCACATGGCTAGCAAGTGTCACGGAGCAGATTTGAACTCTGCTCTTGCTGACTCCAGTCCATTGCTTGATTGACTGTACTCTGAAGCTGCCTCTAATGTGTTTGGTGATATCCAAACGAAAGATTTTAAGTGAAAATGGGACCATTATTTTCATTTAAAAATTAATATATTTAATTTACCCCAATTATAACACAAAATGACAATTTTCATCATTTATTTTCCAAAATTTTGAGTTCTAAATTCTCTCTTTCTTTCTCCCCTCCCTTCCCGAGACAATAAGTAATTAGATCTAGGCTTTTACATGTGTCATCCTGCAAAATATATCTCCACGTTGGTCATGCTGTGGAAGAAGAATCATATAAAACAAAACGAAAATCACACAAAAAAAGAAAGTGAAAAATAGTATGCTTTGATGTGCATTCAGACTCCCTCAGTTCTTTCTCTGGAGGTGGATAGCATTTTTCATCATGAGTCTTTTGGAACTGTCTTGGGTCACCGCATTGCAGAGAATAGCTAGGGCTCATTATTTTCCAGGGAGGACAATTCCACATTTGGGCAGTTTTCATGACGAGGACATTCTTGGTTATATTTGAGATGAAAACCTGACTCCCTATCATTTCTACCCATGGATGCACCTCTTGGGCAAAACTAGGTCTCTAATCCCTCTTCCTTTGGGCAAGACTTTGAATACTTCGTGGGAATCATAAAATTAGAACTGGAAGGGCTTCAAAATTTATGGAGCCCAAGGGTTTCATTTTACAGGGGATATAACTGAGGCACAGAGAGTTTGTTACTTATCCAAGGTGAAACAGCTAATCTGAGGTACTATTTGAACCCAGGTCTTCCAGACACTAAGTCCAGCATTTAATCCACCATAGTGGACTGAAGAATATTATGCTTCATTCTTCTTTTTTTAAAAACTCTTACTTTCTGTCTTATTATTAATTCTAAGCCAGAACAGGAATGAGGATTAGGCAATCCAGGTTAAGTGACTTGTCCAGGGTTACACAATTAGGAAGTATCATGCTTCATTCTAATTTCATTCTCCTAAAAGATTTCAGCAGAACTGGTGTCCTTCTGTGGTCACCATTATTATTATCAGTTTCTATCTATTACTTTATTCTTTAATATTCTAATAACCACACCGTTTGCTATTGAGGGCAGGTATATTTAGCCCCATTTAACTGATGAAGAAAGAAGGGCTCGGAGTGTTTAGGGGACTAGCTTGGGGACACACATGGGTTTGTGTGAGAGCTTGGTCAGGAATCCAGCTTCCTTGTCTCAAAGTCAAAGGCTTTGTCTAGTACCCTTCCCCTCACTCTAATACCCAATTGACTGTTCTTAAAGGTGCTTTTTGAGATGACCATTTTCTAAACCTTGAAGTCTTTTATGAATGAATATGGGTTATGTAAGAGCTTCTTCTCCCTAAGAATTTCTCTGTTCGGGTTTTTTTTGTCTTTAGAAGCTTGAATAGGTCAAGGAATACACTTACTGTGCATAGAAGAGAGAGGAGTCCAGACACCTTGTCTATGACTCCCCCATGAATGGCCAAGGAGTGATATAGCCAGGGTGTTCTGGGATGAGGTAGCCTAGTTTCTGAGAGGCAACTTAGAGCTTTGGACTTGGAGTCAGGAGATCTGGGTCTGAGTTCTGATCCCGATTCTTGCTAGCATATCTTGGGCAAGTCACTTTACTTTCTTTGCCTCAGTTTCCACATTACATAAAATAAGGATAATAACAATAATAACATCTTGACGGGAATTTTGTATATAAAGTATTTTAGAACCCTTTTAAAATTAATATGAATTGAAGCATACTCATTAAATTTTATTTTTTGTCTGTGTTTTCTTTTACAGCATGACTAATATGGAAATCTATTTTGTAAAACTTCACATGTATTTTTGATATCAAATTGCTTGCTTTCTCAAGGAGGGCAGATGGAAGGAAGAGAGAATTTGGAGTTAAAATTTTTTTTAAATGAGTCTTAGTTTTAATATGTAATTGGGAAATATTTAGCAAAATAAATAAAAATATATTAAAATGAATAAACAGGGTGCAGCTGGGTAGCTCAGTGGACTGAGAGCCAGGCCTAGAGATGGGAGGTCATAGGTTCAAATCTGACATTTCCCAGCTGTGCAAGTCACTTGACCCCCATTGCCTACCCTTACCACTCACTCTTCTGCCTTGGAGCCAATATACTGTATTAACTCCAAGACAGAAGGTAAGGGTTTAAAAAAAATAAAATGAATAAACAAACTGAGAAGAATCGGGTATAATAGGAACAATGCTGGACTTGGAATCTGTAGATCTTAGCTATATGACCTAGGGCAAGTCCTTTTACTTTTTTGAGTGTTGATTTGTCTCTCTGTAAAATAGGCATATTAATATTTTCATGAATATTTATATAATTGTAGTTAGCACTTAAGCAATGCTTTAAGTTTTTCAAAGTTCTTTAGAGATATTACCTCCTTTCACCAAACTGAGATGGCAGGTGCTATTATATCCCTATTTTACAGATGAAGAAACCAAGGAAAGCAAAGTTTAAGTGACTTATCTAGGGTCACACAGCTAGTAAATATCCAAGTCTCTATTTGAACTCAGATCTCCCTGTCTCCAAGTCGACTGCTCTATCCATTATATCACCTAGCTTCCTTACCTACCCCATAGAGTTGTTTGCAATGGGAGAAATGCTTTGTACGGCTTAAAGCCCAATATTGTTATTCTGGTCAAGCCTGCCAATATCCTTTCCTTTGGCTGCTGAGGTCAGACAGTAAACTCAGTCTCTCTCCCCTTCTCTCTGGTTTTGAGTCTGGCTGATATGGATCAGCTGGGGGCTGTCGCCGTCTGAGGTCTCCATAAATCAGAGCTGGGTCACAGGCTGTAGACTCTAAGACAGAAGGGACTGCCTCCTGGCTGCAAGGAGACCTAGCTATTAACCCCATCTCCCCTATATTCTCGGGCAGCCCCAGCACTTCAAAGCCAAGGACCAGATTTATGGGACAGCCTGGCTCCAGTTCATTCCCACAGACAAAGTCTACTGTTGCAACCCTCCAGTGGTCACCAGCTATTATGACTGACACATCCCAGACCCTGCATTGGGCAGGACCTCTTGGGGTCATCAATTGTTTCCCTCTGCCTCGAGGTAGGTTCGCCTGGGACTCATCCCGACCTGATGGCAGTGGGGCAGGGGGGTGGTGGGGTGGCAGGAGACGTGGTTCACTTTCATTGCTCTTTAATCTGTCAACGCCACTTACCAAATGCCCACCACGTGCAGGGGAGGCGTCGGGAAGCAGACCCCGATGGGTTGTTGCTAATCGGCTTCTAGGTATCGATCAGTAAACCTCACTTTAAGCAGGAATTCTACACCTGCAGGTCATCAACTGAAAAATACATTTCTGATCACGGAATTTCAATATCACTGGTGTGCTTTCCAATGCGATGAATTTTTTTATGTACAAAAATTATATATATGTACATATACATATATATATATATAAAACATTAATTTGAGAAGGATCAGACTGATAAATGGCAAAAATGACTAAGAACTCCTTTATTGGCACTTATCTAAACCCTAGACAACCTGTTTGCTAAAGGATAGGGATTATAAAGGACCAGACTTTGATTTAATATAAATAGGAAAGTTCCTAATACATGGAATTATCCCAGAGTACAAGGTGGGTTGACTTTTTGGGTAAACCAGTTTCCCAACATTGGATCTCTTTCTCTAGCAGAGAATAGCTGAGCCCTTGATTGTGGAGCTCTGGACAAAGCTTGGACTTGGAGTGTGAAGACCCTAGTGTGAGGCTCATCATTATTGCTTAGCAATTGTCTAATCCTGAAATGCTTCCCTTGTCTAGACCTCAATTTTCTTACCCATAAAATGAACATCATAGTCCTTGAATTGCCTGCCTAACAGGGATGACTTCTGTTACTCTTGGTCCGTTGGGAGTATTCTTGGTCGACTGATACACTGTGGTACAACTGACCATAATGGACTTCTCTACTAGCAGCGATGCAAGGATCCAGGACAACTCTGAGGGACTTATGAGAAAGAACACTATTCACATGCAGAGAAAGAACTGTGGGAGTAGAAACATAGAAGAAAAACAACTGCTTGATCACATGAGTTGATGAGGATATGATTGGGGATGTAGATTCTAAGCCATCACCCCAGTGCAAATATCAATGATATGGAAATAGATCTTGATCAATGACACATGCAAAACCCAGCGGAATTGTAATTGTGTGTCGGCTAGGGGAGGGGAGTGGGAGGAGGAAAGGGGAAGAACATGAATCATGTAACAGTGGAAAAATATTCTAAATTAATTAATTAAATACAATTTCCAAATTAAAAAAAAAAGAAAGGGAGTACTCTTGATCGACCTTTAAGTGTTTTGTAAATGTCAGATGTTAGATACAATTGCCTAGTTTAAGAAGGCCTTCATGATCAAGTCCAACTTGGACTAGAAGACTTCTGTGGCTCCTTCTAATGATGAATTATGTTTTATTTATGAACCAAATATTAATATCCTAAGTTTCATTTCTAGGGGGAAGGGAATTTAAATTGAGCTGGCAATTTCCACTACTTGCTTGCGTAAATCTTCCCAGATTCACGCTCAGAACTGTAGCTTTACATGGGGATCCAATGGTAGGGATATCACCACGGAAAGCACAAGGCTTTCTCTGGGTACAATGACAGGGATTAGTGGAGGTCAACATACACTAGCTGGGTGAGCTCAGAGAATCACAAAATCACCCCAAAAAAAGCCTTTGGAGGGATGAGAACTTGTGAAATGGACCTTTTTATCTGACCATCTGATCATATGCCTTTCATCCCATATTGTACTTATCTCCAACCCTATTTCCAATCTCTGTTGGGAAGAAAAGAGGCACCTTCTGTTCAATAATGAGCATTCTCACACCTTACTGGTCATACCTTTCATATCTCAGGGATTTGGAATTCCTGTAGCACATCATCCAAACCCCATTGCCCACCTCCACCGTCCAATTTCTCATTTCTATCCCTTTCAATCCTTCCACTCCAAAGTTTCAACCTTACTCCACCCAGCCCTTCCACTGTGCCCTCTGCAATATCTATTCCATAGGCAACAAACTTCCTTTCATCCTAGATATTTTCCTTTCTCACACTTTCCATCTACTAGCTGTATTGAAACCTGGCTTCCACATGCTGATACAGCTTCTCTGCTACTCTTTCCAGTACTGGCTGTACTCATTTTGTTTGATTGGCTGGTTGAAGGAGGGAATTAGAATGCTCCCTTCTCCCCACTATCACTTTCAAGTTCTTCTCCTTCCTTCATCACCCTATAACCTCTCTTCTTTGAGGTTCTTAACTATTCATATCTACTACTCAATCAACACCTTGTTTTTTGTAGTTGTTGTCTACAGACACTCAGCACTTTCTTTCCTTCCTCAATGAGAACTCACAATTTTTCTCACCTCCCCAACTTTTGCCCTCAAACCAGGGGACTTGAACATACATATTTACTCTCCAACAACTGAATCATTCAGTTCCTCATCCTACGCACTTCCTATGAGATATTCCTCCATCCTACTTCAGTCATACACAAAAATGGTTTTACCCTTGCTCTTGCCATCATCCACAAATGCACCACCAAGAATTATGTGAATTAGAGTGAAGAGTTCTCATTATAAGTCAAGTATTCTTTCTATTATCCTGAGGAAAAAACATACAAGATCAAGTTTATAGAAACTAACACCATAGCCTTTCACATATACTCAATAAATATGCTCAATCAAAGAAAGCAAGAAAAAAAGAAGGAAAGGAAAAAGAAAGAAGGAACAAAAGAAAGATGAAAAAGAAGGAAAGAAAAAAGTAGAAAGGTAAAAGGAAGAAAGAGAGGGAGGAAAGAAGGAAGGGACAGAAGGAATGAAAAAACAGAAAGAAAGGAAGGAGAGAAAGAGGAGAGAGAGGAGAGAGAGAGAGAGAGACAGAAGGGAGGAAATAGGAAGGAAGAGGAAGGAAAGAGAAGAGAGGAGAAAGAATAGAAAGTGAATTAATTTGCCCAGAAATTTTATTCCTGGATCATTCAAGAATGACATAATAGTTTCCCACTCCTAGAACAACTCCAGATTAGTTCAATTAGACATGTGTAGCACTTATTATTTATAACACTTAGTACTGGGTATGTGAAAATGAACAATTAATAAATGAACAAGCACTTATTAACAGCTTATTATATGCCAGGCACTGTGCAAGGGCTTAACATTCTCTTTTATAATTCTAAAATTCTCTGATTATAGATACTGGAGTCAGGAAAACCCAAGTTCAAATATGGCCTCAGACACTTACTAGCTACGTGACCCTGAGCAAATCATTTGAACGATGTCAATCTCTGATTCTGTATCTGCAAAATGGGGATAATAGCACTTACTTCCCAGGGTTATTATCAAGCTCAAATAAGGGAGCATCTATGTAGCATAATGGATTGAACTCCAGGCCTGGAGACAGGAGAACCTGGGTTCAAATTTGGCATCAGATATTTAATGACTCTGGGCAAGTCGCTTAACCGCCACTGCTTAGCCTTTGTCACTCTTCTGCCTTCGAACTGATATGAAGACAGAAGGCAAGAAATATCAAATGACAAAATAATTGTAAAGATCTTTGTAAAGCTTAAAATGCTATGTAAATAATAGCTATGATTATTGAGGTTGCTTGGTGGTACAGCGAATAAATCACTGGATTTTGAGTCAGGAAGACCCAAGTTCAAATGTGGCTTCAGAATTTAAGTAGCTGTGTGATCTTGGGCAAGTCACTTAACCTTAGTTTGCCTCTATTTTCTCAGCTATAAAATGGAAATAATAATAGCACCTATCTCATAGGGCTGTTATGAGGTACAGATGAAATACTTTATACATAGCAGACCTTAAAGTGATAATAAAATAATTGCCCTTTATATATATATAAATATATACATATATATTGCATATTTTTACTTCTGTAGTCATTCTCAATTTATAGCAGAAGAAATTATGGCTTAGCTAGGAGAGTTTATTTGCCTAAGGTCACTCGGCTAGTAAAGGATAGAGTCCAGATTTGAAAGTTAATTCATCTGGCTGAAGATCCAACATTCTTCCAATTCTATCATCCAGTTAACTGGATGGCCAAAGCAAATTGAGCATCTGAAGTCATCTCTCTGGGCCTCTGCTTCCTTAGCTCCATAAAAAAGGAAGGGTTTGGAATAGATGACTTCCGAGGTCCTGTCTTGTTGTAAACTCATGGTCCTATGACCCTAATATATCTACAAACAGAAATGCTTTTGTCTTCCCAGCAAGACCAGGGCCAACTACAGTAGAAGCTCCAACCTTTCCAGAATCTCTAAGCGTTTGCTAGTTCATCTCCAAGTAGGTTTTGCCTATATTATCTCAGGCAAAGGAACTCTTATTCCCCAAATCAGAAACTTTAGAGCCTTTCCTCCTTTATTCCAGATGGTAGACAAGCTTTGGAAAGTACAAAAAAAAAGAAAATAAAAAACCCTCCATGTTGTGGTATGTCACTCTTTTGCTCAGAAATCTTTAATAGATCCCAATTAGTTCTGGGCAAATACATAGATTCATTCACTAGGCATTTAAGGTATTCTGTAACTTGGAACCAACTTACTTTTCCAACCTTGTTTTAGTTTATTTCTTTCATACACATTGAATTATAGTCAAAGTATAGAATTTGTTCTCTAAATTTGTCCAACCTTCTTCTTCCTTGGTGTAGCCACACAAGCTCTCCTTTAGAATGCACGCCCTCATTATCAACACAGATTACAAAATTCTTTCCTTTCTTCAAGGCTCACCTCAGGTTCCAAATCCTGCACAATGCTTTCATGATCTCTACTAGTTAGAAATAAAGGTGCCCAGCATATGTATATATGTGTGTAAAAAAATTAAATTAAATTAAATTTAAAAATTAAAAAAATGAATATGTATAAATTAAATTTAAAAAAAAATTTTAAAAATGTGGAGAAAGAGGAAGGGGGAGGAAGATGATGGAGAAATCAAGAAGTTAGGAACAGGGCTGGGAGAGGAATAAAGGCTGGCTTGGGTCCCCCTACAAAATGGAAATCCAAAGAGGAATTTACTAATTAGAGAAAATCTGTGTGGAGGGAGATTCCAGGACTAGGCATCGGAGCTATAAGTAACTTAGAGGTTCTCTACTTTGGCTTCTGAACTTTGCAAATAAAGATCCCAAGGTCCAAAGGTGTTCAGTGATTTGACCTCAGACACAGAGGGAATAAGTGGAAGAATCTGGCTTTGAACCCAGGTCTTCTTTTTCTTTGCAAGCTGGCTCTGGCCATGCAGCTTCCCAATAGATTTTTCTCTGTGCAAGCAGTGAATCCAATGAACTTAAGCCCCGGTATAGCTTTGGGGCCCGGTCACATTTGCATTAGCTGTCTATCTGGCTCATGTGGAACAAAAAATGCCAATGTGTGCCTTCCTTTTGTGTATAGTAGACTTGTTCCCTACGGGCTTCCTCAATGAGAAAAAACTCTATGGATGGCAGGCAGAGTTCAGGCCATCATGCAAATGTATGCTCTGTGCTCTAGGCCACCAGGATGAATAATTCAGCCAAACATCTGGAGGTTTGGCATGGTACAAATGAAATACTTGGATGGCTGGTTGCATTTTCCACTGTGCAGAATCCAGATGTTTGGGCATCAGAAAATAGGTCTTAGCTCCTTGCAGAACCTCTCTCAGCATATCCAGCATGTCCTAGGGGCTGGAGCTAGCAATTTGTTCTCTTCTCACTAGTGAGGTTAGAAGCAGTGTGATATAATGGGAAAAAAATTCTGGGCCTGGAGCCAGCAGACTTGGGTTTGAGTCTTGGCTCCGCCATTTATTAGTCACATGACATTTGGCACGGTCATATGATCTTCATCTCTCTAATCACCTCACATGGTTGCTGTAAAGATCACCTATTATAATGTATGTAAAGTGTTTTGCAAATCCTTAAACATGACATAGAAGTGAGCTGCTGTTAGGAATCACATATGGTATAAATATAGAATAATTATATAATGCAATAATATTAATAATCAGAATGACAGACTTATTGGTTAGATCTATTATTTTAGAGAGCACATATGTATATATTCTCTCTCTCTCTCTCTCTCTCTCTATATATATATATATATATATATAGAGAGAGAGAGAGAGAGAGAAATATTTTCAGAAAATATTCATATATATATATATGAATATTTTCTGGATTTAGTGTGTCTTAGCTTAATTTTTCTTTGGAACACACAATTATACATGTATTATATCTGTGTGTTCCAAAAGAAAATTAAGCAAAAACACACTAAATCCAGATGGGCAACAAATAGCTTTAATTGGTAAAACTTTAAACTTTCGGAGAACACTGGAGCTTGAAGGACTTTAAGAGATGCAGTTCCTCCCATTATAAGTGATAAACGCGGAACTCAGAGGGAGTGAAATAGAATAGCAGGAATTAAGTCCAATGTCCCAAGCACTGTCCAAAAAGGGTCCTTTCAAATCTAGGAGGTTTCTTATTGCCTTAGCTTGGGGGCCCTGTGTTTGTAAAACAACAAGGCAAGGAGAGAATGATTTTAATGATCATTTATAGCCTAACAAACTTAGTTCTTCTCCAGACCTGGAAGCTATGACTCAGGAGAAGCCACCTGAGTTGAATTTCTTTGGCATTTTGAACATAAGTCACATAACGCTCTCCATTAACCAGCCAGGCTTCTGCCCATTATACCCTGAGGAGCACAAAAGTGTTAGATGTCTGAAATCCAGGTTTTCTTCTCAAATTTCAGCATTTGCAGAACTCCACCACCAAAATTGTGAATATTAGTGAAATATAGCGGAAAGTGTGCTGGAGTTAGGAGGGCTGAATGTGAATTACATTCTCTGCTCCTATTAGCTGAGTGACCCTTGGGCAGGTTACAGAACTTCTAGAAATCTCAATTTCTTTATCTGTGAAATGGGCATAATATTATTCATAGTACCTTCCCCTCACAGAGTTGTTATGAGAAAAACACTTTACAGTATAATCCTTAAAGTGCTGTAAGAATACTGTGATATTTTTTGGCTGCAGAAAAATATATTTTTTTCTTTTCAAAAATATGGTGTTTTTTTTTTGTTCAACTTCTTTCTCACCATTCCTTATCATTTCCAGCAAAGGAGAAAGAAAACAGAAAAGCAGCTTTGTGTGCCAACTAGAAATGGAAACAACAATACAAAGAGAGGCATTTGCAGGATGTTTCAAAAGAGTGACCCTGAGAATGATAAATGAACATAATTTGGCAACTTGTAGTGCCCAGCAGGTGAGGGAGTTTGCTCATAAAGAGCCACTTTAAAATTCCCCATTCGATATTACATTCATAGGCTCATAGAAAAGTCCTCAGTTGGTTTAATCCAACCTTCTCAGTTTAAAAAGGAAGAAACTGAGGCCAAGGGAAGTGAATGATTTGCTATTCAAAAATATCAGTCAGCTAGAGACAGAACCCACACTAGAATTCAGTTTTCTTCAGAACTCTTTGATTCCTAGTACACAATTTTGCCATTCAATGGATTTTAAAAACAAACAGTGGGAATAGAATAAAATCTAGAGCCAAAGCCTCTTTCAGCTCCTAAAATCTGCGTCCTGTTTCTTTCTGGGGGCAGCTGGGTGACACAGTGGATAGAGCACTGGGCTTGGAATCAGGAAGACTCCACTCGAGTTCAGATCCATTTTCAGACACTTAGTGGCTGTGCAACTCTGGGAAAGTCACTTAACCCTGTTTGCCTCAGTTTCCTGAGCTGTAAAATGCACTGGAGAAGGAAAAGGCAAACCACTCCAATATCTTTGCCAACAGAACTCCAAATGGGGTTTTGAATAGTCAGCTATGACTGAAATGAATGAACAAAAGCAACAAAAATTCCCTTCTAGCTCTAAGTTTCTCCGTTTTACGTCCAAAGATTCTCCAGCTCTATGTTCCAAGATCCTTTCTAACACTGGCATTTCTTCTCTAAGCTCCCTTCCAGATCTGACCTTTTGTCCCAGGGGTGTGTTGGAGCCAGCTTATATTAGCTTTCATGAGAACTGATTGCTAAATTTCAGTGTCAGCGTTTACATCTCACAAAACAGCAAATGCTACAAACTAGGGCCTGATTTGTTGTTCTGCTGAGTGCTAGACTTAAGAACATGACAGAGAAAATGTTAATAATGCAAATTAAACTTCAGAATGTGTTTTGAATACTTTTTATTTTTCCTTCTGGAGAGCCATCTGTAAACTAGGCAGCAACACAACCCTGCTTCCACCTCTTAATATTCTCTAATTCTAGGGCTCTTCTAGCTCTGACATTCTGTGTTCCAAGGTACTGCCAAGTTCTTACAGTCTATGTTCTAAAGTCCATTTCATCACTGGCATTCTTTGCTCCAACATCTCTTCCAGCTCTGACATTCTACATTCTGTGTCTGAACGTTCTTGGATATAAGATCTTTTTGGGTTCTATATTCTGAGATCCGGTCTTTGTTCTTGGAACTTTGTTCTTGGAACGTTGTTCCAAGTTCTCTTCCAACACAGACATGCTATCTTTTAAGATACCTCCAGACCCCACCAACATTTTCTGTTTTAATGTTCTTCCCAACTCTGACATTGTTTGTTCCGTATTTCAACATTCTATTTTCCAAGATCTCTTCTAGTTCTAAAATTCTTTACTCAGAACACAATTTAGAAAGAATGCTAAACCAGCAAATGGATTCCAAGCAAATAAAAGAGACAGTTGTCTGATGAGATTTAAAAAATAAAATAAAATAAAATCTGTCCTGAGTGAATATAGAGAAAGGAAAGAAGTAAAAAGAGGGCAAGTTTAGGAAATCAGAAAAGTGAAAAGTGTCCTATAAGGCTCACCATTCCTAAAGACAAATGAAGAGTCTGAGCACAACTGTCTGAGGGGCTTGGAACTCACCACACTGTTTCTCCCTCCATCTCTCGGCTATCGTCCAGGATGCCATGGCTCAGTTCCTTCAGCAGCCCCTTAATTGGGTTCCTGTCCTCAAGGTTGCTTTTGTTTCCTCCTTCACAGCCTAGCCACAATCATCTTTCACACGGTGCTCCGGCCAGATTGCTCCCCTGCACCAGGGACCTAAGCTAATAAGCTCCTGAGTTCCTCAAAGTGAGTAGCCACCTGCTCACTCCCACCCCATTCCCACCCTCCTTCCTGTTTCTTCCCATAACACCACACTGGCACTTCGTTGTCCCCGGGGGCAGTCTTTTTCTTTCAGAGCCATTTCTTGAAATTCACCACCTATAGCTGGCTTTCATTCCCATGCCTTGGTTCCTTCCCAAGAAATTCAGGGCTCTGTAGAAAAAGCCCGGACAGCTGGGAGGCAAGTGGATAGAGTGTTGGGTCTGGAGTCAGGAAGACTCATCTTCCTCAGTTCAAATCTGACCTTAGACACCTCCTGGCTGTGTGACTCTGGGCAAGTCACTTAGGCCAGTTTGCCTCTGTTTCCTCATTTGTAAAATGAACTACAGAAGGAACTGACAAATCCCTCATCTGGGCAAGTCACTTAGGCTAGTTTGCCTTGGTTTCCTCATTTGTAAAATAAACTAGAGAAGGATATGGCAAATCCCTCATCTGGGCAAGTCACTTAGACCAGTTTGCCTCCGTTTCCTCATTTGTAAAATGAACTAGAGAAGTATCTTAGCCAAGAAAATCCTGAATGGGTTCACAGGTTTGGACTTCACTGAAATGACTGAACAATAATAATAAAAAACAGCCTAGACTAATGGCAAGGAAATTGGATTCTTAGTAAGAAGTCATTAGTTATAGTCCTGTCTTGGCCATGGATTCTCTGTCTGAGTCTCAGTTTCCTTGTCTATAAGGTGGAGACTACCTACTTTGCAGATTAGTAAAGATGTGGAGTACCAATTTTGGAACTAGGAATACCTGAGTTCAAGTCTTGCCTTATAGTCTTTTAAAAAAAAAGGTCTCTTACTTAAAAAAAAGAAAAAATTAAATTAAAAAATTAAAAAAATTGAAAAATCCCTTACTTTTCATCTTAGAATCAATATTATGTATTGGTTCTAGGCCAGAAGAGTGGTAATGGGTAGGCAGAGGGGATTAAGTGACTTACCAAGGGTCAGACAGTTAGGAAGTATTGTAAAAAATAAAATTTCCAATAACACAGTATCTGAGGTCATATCTGAACCCAGGACCTCCTGTCTCAAGGCTTGGCTCTCTATCCAGTGAACCACCTACTTGCTGCACCATTTCCCTTAAATTTTTAACTACAGAGTGGCCCTGGACTAAGTCATGCAACCTCTTTCAGTCTTAGTTTCCTTATCTTCAAAATGGGGATGAGAATAATAATAGTACTGTCACCACCCCTAGCCTCAGTTTCCTCATGTATCAAACAGGGATAATAAGTAGCATTTATATAAAAAAGTAGCATTTATATCATAGGATTGTTATGAGTATGAAATGAGATAACATATGCTGTGTACTTTATAAGCTTTCAAACATTAAATGTGTTATTTAGTATGATTATTATATTGTCATTGCTGTGAAAATTGATGTACTTTTGCAAAACTTAAAACATTATGGAAATGTAAATTCTAATTGTTATTTTCCTCCTGGCTTTGTCCTGCATCCCCCATGAGATCCTAAGCTCCCCTCTGGGCTCAGCATCCCCACTTCCTTTAGCTGATCTTTCTAAGATGTTGTTTCCAATATTCTCACCCATCTAACTGTTAGGCTCTGTATATACTCCAGCTCGCTCATGTTTCTTTTAAAATATAATATGCCAACCTAACACAGTAACTTTAAATGGGACCTGACCATGGCAAACTACACGAAGACAATTGTTTCCCTCCTTGTGGAAAATGATTCTTTTATTAGGACCTAGAATCACATTTTCTTTCCTGCTTGCCCTGACATGCTTTTGACTCATGTTAAACTAGCACTCACTGAAAACCCCAGATTTACTTCTCAAGCAAATCTTCCTTCTCTCTTTTCCTGGTGCCACTGATTTTTTAGTCCAAGTAATGGACATTTTACTCTATTCCACTTAAACTCCCTCTATGCCAGTAGAATGCAAGCTTGGGTAGGTCCAAGGAAGTTAGAAAGGCTCTTTGTCTGATCCGGAGATGTAGTCTATGTCCATCACTCAGGACCAGCTAATAGTAATGTGCAAAAGTACATCACTGGTTGGCTACAAGGTATGGAAGGTTTTGGCCATCTAGGAAGTGGTAGAGGGGCTCTGATCCATAAGTAGAAGGAGTACCTACTCTGTTTGTAGCCAACTACTCCTGTACTACATGATTTATAAATTTTTAGTCTTTTTTAAAGTTATGTGTTCTAAGAAGAGATGTGGTCACTGCTCTCCTGGCTAGTGCTTTTGTCTGTGAGTGACCATAAGTGCTCTTTTCCACTTGGAACAACTGCCCATATTCCCTGCTCCTATTAGTGCTCTTCCTTACCTTGGGAGTATGACCCAGATCCCCACTTGGGCAGTGCAACCAAGTTCTGTGTCCAATGCCAGTTAAAGGTCCCCTTCTAATCGCCTTCTGATCATTTGTCCGACCCTCTTCCCATCTGTGGGCTGAGAGCTACAGAAGCAGCCACCATCGATTTAGTCACCCCCCAAGGTCAGATGCTTGTTTGTTGGAATGGTCTGTGCTGAACTGTGCTCAACTATTACCTAAGCAAGAAGGACCTTTTCTGCTGAGCTTCTAAATTGTCCTGAGCAGGAAAATTGTTTTACTCCATTCTTCTGTTGGTTCTGTTCCTTCACAATTTGTTTTGAGGTGGTACTTTTACCTTATTTGATGGGGAATTTTGGAGAGCTTAGATGAATCCCTGCCTTTATTCCAACATTTTCAAGGGCTCTCTTTTTCTATATGTATCCCAAGCTCTTTGTACAGTGCCAGCAGCTTTTTATAATTAAATAGAACTAAAAGAATGTATGCCTACCTAGTGAAATTACTCTTGGTGCCACTCTGGCAGACACAATGACAGTGATATATGTATTTTATTCCATTCCCCATATGACTTAAATCTTTTCTTCTTGGTCTCTATATTTTGAAAGTTTTTCAATACAGGTAGCTTGGGACATTAGTATATTTATATACATTTAAAAAGTTCTTAACTGTTTATGAGTAAATGTTATATTTGAGTAATTTTGGACTAGGATTTAGGATCGTGAAAACAGTCCAGTTCCAGCACAGTTAATGGATTGACTTCTTCCAGGATGTTTTGAGGTCTGTATTTGTAAGATGAGAATTTGTCAATGTTATGCCATGAAAGACAGTAAGTTACTAATGTAAGACTTTGAGCCACTGTTTTGCTAGATATCCAGTACTACTAAATTTCTATAATAGATAGTCATATGTTTCATAGTTTCTAACATTTCCTTAAAGTATTGGAATTGATCAATATGTCTAGTCTTCTTAAGGATAACCTTTCTGTAATTTCTGGTGGCAATGCTATCACGCCTCCATTTCTACTGCAAAGGAAGCTACATGACTCAATTATTTCTTCAAGGCAGCTAGATGGTGTCATGGATTGAGCTGGATTTGAGGTCAGAAGATTTGAGTTCAAATCCAGTCTTAGCTCCTTGCCAGCTGTGTGACCCTGGGCAAATCACTTTAACTCAGTCTGTCCCAATTTCCTCAATTGTAAGATGGGGATTATAATAGCATCTAACACCCAGAGATAATATTTATAAGTATGTAACATAGTGCCTGACACACAGTAGGGGCTTAATAAAAGCTTGTTGTTCCTGTCCCCCATTTCCATTTGATTAATGGTTCTTTGTTGACATATTACGGACTAAGTTCATGTGGGTGTCACCCAAAGAGGGTGTTCTAGGTCTAGTCTTGGATCTTAATCATTTCAGAGGCTCCATCTGGTGGTAAACCCAAACCCCTTTCATTTATATATTGAATATCCAATGGCATATATCTCTTATTACTCAGTGAAATATCTTCTTATTTCAAAAGTATTTCTGTAGGTTTTTAACCTGTTTGTCATATATCCCGAGAATGTCTATCAATCTTCTTTCTTTGTCATAGAAGTGTTAAGATTTCTCTAGCTTTCACTGGGTGAAGGGTCCCATGTTTCTTTGATATTTAATGATTTTTGAGATACTTTTATCTTCATTCATCAACACCATTGTCATTCTACTTATCTATAAAATCATTGACTAGCACAGGGTCAGGGGTATAACTCTCTGGTAACTGGAGTCCTTCCTTCAGGTTGGCATCAATTATTTTCAATTAATCAACATTCTTTTATTTGGGTTTTGCAACTATTTCTAAATTCACCTAATTGTAAGAGTTATTTTGGTTATTTTCCAGTCACGTCTGATTCTTTGTGACACCATTTGAAGGTTTCTTAGTAAAGATACTGGAAAGTTTTGTAATTTGCTTCTCCAACTCATTTTACAGATGAGGAAACTGAGGGAAACAGGGTTGAGTGACTTGCCCAGGGTCATACAGTTAGTGAGTATCTGAGGCTGGATTTGAACTGAAGTTTTACTGACTCCAGACCAGACACCCTCTCCATTGCTCCACTATCGCTCCACAATGATTTAAGCCACATTTTACAAAACTTAACAACTCACACTGATATGATGCTTTAAGATTTCTTGAGTAATTATTCTACAACATTCCTAAGATGGAGTGAAATATCATTATTCCCATTTTAAGGCTGAGAAATTGAGGAGCAGAAAGTACTGAGGAGTTGCCCAAGGTCACAAAGCTACTTCATGGGAGGATTAGGACTTGAATTCAGATCATCTGATGCTAAATTCAGAGCTCTGTCCAAGTGCCATGCTGCTCCTCTTTTCTACACTTCAGGGTGTTGCTTGCTGAGGTCAGGAACCTATTCATGACCATCCTAGCAAGCTTTAGCTACTTAGGAGTGTTCTGAAACATTTACCAAGCCAGTGATTAACAAATTCTTGTTAAATTGAGTTTAATTGAATATAATGTTTTCAGGTCAAAAAAATATTTTCCATCGAACAAGAACATGGGGTTGGTGGCTCAAGAATAAATATTATTCCCACTTTGCAGAAGGGAAAACTGAGGCTTGGTGAAGGCAAATGACTTGCTGGTTATCCTAAGTTTGTGACTTAGTCATCTGAGACTTGGTTAGCAGTGCTCACTTGGGATTTTATACAAACTCAAACATCTTTAAAAATCTTTGCAATTTAAACAGACACATGTACAAACACACAAGTAAGGTTAGATTTATGATTAAATTCTCTAATTATACCTGATTGAACTGAAAACTAAATATAGCATATTCAGAAGCCACCCAATAACCCCAATTTCAAACCTGAACGGGTGAAATCGCTATTTTCTCCTTTACCAACTTAGTTAATAGTCAGTGTAAAATCAATGAATATAATTTGGCTTCATTTGCTATTCATATTTCTGTCGTCGTGATCACAATTCCTGTTGAACTGCAATTTAGCAGAGTCTCATGCCACCTGTGCCCCCCCCCAGCGAAAACCAATCAGACAGTATGTTAAAGAAGAAAACAACAACCCTACACTTTCAAATACTAGAGGAAGAATGAATTAGTTTAAGAGCACCCTATTACCATACACTTAGAATGAGTCTTTATCAGTTCTCTTTTTGGAGGTAGACATACAAGTTATTCTTCAAATATTTGTATTGCCATATGTAATATTCTCTTGGTTCTGCTCATTTTACTTTTCATAATTCTATGTTTAAAAAAATTAACCTGCTAGGGGCAGTGAGGTAGGTCAGTGGATGGAGAACCAGATCTTGAGATAAGAGGCCTTGGGTTCAAATATGTCCACAGATATTTCCTAGCTGTGTGACCCTGGGCAAGTCACTCAATCTAATCTCTTCTAGCTCTTCTGCCAACAATAGTGCCTAATGTTTTAGGGTTGTTGGACAAAATAAAGGCCATCTCCGCTTTCTCTTTTTTTGTTACCATTTTTAATATATAATATATAACATCATAATATCATGCATATTATTTGTTATAAATACATAATAAATAATAATATGCATATGCTTATCAAAGGGAAACAAATTCTGATATGGCCAAAATATGCCTCATTCTTTTTATTCTCCTCCCTCTCACCTATCTCTCTTCCCCAAGAAGGAAGGAAATTTGGTATAGGTTTTAAATATATTATCAAATAGTACATATTTCCTTTTTCACCATGTTGTGAAACAAAATACATATTTCTTACTCTAAAGAAAATAATTCATGAATTTTATTTAGTTATGCATGTACCTTATGTATTTTCCACATATGTATAACACTTTTCTATAATCTACATAAGTTATGTCTTCATTCTATATATTTGATATATACATATCTATAGTTACCAGTGCCTACTTTTATATCCAAACCTGCCAATAATAGCTCTGTGGTCATGATTTAAAGAAGTTTATACAAATAATTAAAATGCCACATAAGATGTAGAAGGAAACGAAGAGGTCCTTGAATATTCTAGAACAGGGGAACCTGGCTGAGCATCTACCATGTGCAAAGCCCTTGCTAACAGTGCCCACTGGGTGCAGAGCCCTCACCAAACAGTGCCCATTGTGTGCAGAGCCCTCACCAACAGTGCCCACTGTGTGCAGAGCCCTCACCAACAGTGCCCACTGTGTGCAGAGCCCTCACTAACAGTGTCTACTATGTGCAGAGCCCTCACTAACAGTGCCCACTGTGTGCAGAGCCCTCACTAACTGTGCCCATTCTGTTCACAGCTCTCACCAAACAGTGTCTACTATGTGCAGAGCCCTCACCAACAGTGCCCACTGTGTGCAGAGCCCTCACCAAACAGAGCCCACTGTGTGCAGAGCCCTCACCAAACAGAGCCCACTGTGTGCAGAGCCCTCACTAACAGTGCCCACTGTGTGCAGAGCCCTGGTCTTGGGGCGCTAACTCAAGGGCAAGACTATTCATTTTATTTCAGTATCACTGCTCCTATCACAGTGTCTGGTACCCAATAGTGCTTAATCAATGCATCACTCAACAACCATCTATTTAGTGCTTACTATGTGCTAGGCTGGGCAGCTAGGTGGTATAGTGGTTAGAGCACCAGACATGATGCCAGAAAGACTCATCTTCCTGAATTCAAATTTGGTCTCAGATTCTTATTAGCTATATGACCCTGGAAAAATACTTGACTCTGTGCCTCAGTTTCCCCATCTCTAAAATGAGCTTGAGAAGGAACTGGCACACCTTGCCAAAAAAAAACAAACCCAAATGGGGTCACAAAATGTCAGCTACAACTGAAAAATAATTAAACAACACGTGACCAGCACTGTGCTAATCTTTGGGATAGAAAGAAAGGCAAAAAGCATGGTTGCTGCCCTCCAGGAGCTCAATAATATCTAATGAGAAGACAACATGTAAATAACTCTGCACATATATGATGTGTATATAATACATGAAAAATAATCTGATAAGGGGAAGGGACTAGAAGCTGGGGAGACTGAGAAAAGCCTCTTGCAGAAGGTGGTATTCAAATTAAATCTTGGAGAAAGTCAGGGAAATTAAGGAGTGAAGGGGAAGAGGTGGAGCATTTTAGATATTGGGGAACGGTGAGTGCAAAGGCATAGAGATGGGAGATGAAGTGTCATGTGTAAGGAATAGTGAGTTGGGGAGGGAGATTGGATTGTACAGGGGAATAAATAATGTACAAAGACTTGAAATGCAGGAAGGAACTAGGTTGTGAAGGCTTTACATGACCAACAGTGGACTTCATACTTGACCCTGAATGTAACAGGGAACCACTGGAGCATGCTGAATAGGGAAAGCCTTCAAAATGGAAAGTCTTCAAAACAAGGTTCATGAGAGATACTGTGCCATTTTGTTTTTCTGAGCACCAGCTTAGCTAAATTTAGAGGCTGGACACCGAGCATGCTGCAAGGTTGTAGCAACTCAAAAACCACTAACTAAGTTGTAAAGAGTAGATAGAAGTATGGGGAGGTGGGAGAAGTGTGCATGATGAAATATGAAAAATTCTGGAAGCCCTACTTAAACTTATAAATATAGCAATAAATACAACAATAATAATAATCCTTCCTTTCTTCTTGCCTTCCCTCTTTCTTTCCTTCCCTCCCTCCTTTCATTCTTTCCTCTTTCTCTTCTTCCTTTTTCATTTCTTCCTTCCTTTCCTCCTTCTTCCTTTATTTTCTCTTTTCTTTCCTTCTTTCCTCTCCCTCTCCTTTCCTTCCATCTTCTCTTCTTTTCTCTCTCCCTCCCTCCCTC